>NC_134354.1:198125692-198465925 GCF_048569485.1 Anomaloglossus baeobatrachus
GAGAAAAAGTGGAGAAAAAGTGGAGAAAAAGTGGAGAAAAAAGTGGAGAAAAAGTGGAGAAAAAGTGGAGAAAAAATGGAGAAAAAGTGGAGCAAAAGTGGAGAAAAAATGGAGAAAAAAATGGAGAAAAAGTGGAGAAAAAGTGGAGAAAAAGTGGAGAAAAAGTGGAGAAAAAAAATGGAGAAAAAGTGGAGAAAAAGTGGAGATAAAGTTGGAAAAAAAGTGGAGAAAAAGTGGAGAAAAAGTGGAGAAAAAAATGGAGAAAAAGTGGAGAAAAAGTGGCGAAAAAATGTAGAAAAAGTGGAGAAAAAGTGGAGAAAAATTGGAGAAAAAAAATGGAGAAAAAGTGGAGAAAAAGTGGAGAAAAAGTGGAGAAAAATTGGAGAAAAAGTGGAGAAAAAAAATGGAGAAAAAGTGGAGAAAATGTGGAGAAAAAGTGGAGAAAAAGTGGAGAAAAAATGGAAAAAAAGTGGAGAAAAAGTGGAGAAAAAGTGGAGAAAAAATGGAGAAAAAGTGGAGCAAAAGTGGAGAAAAAGTGGAGAAAAAGTGGAGAAAAAGTGGAGAAAAAATGGAGAAAAAGTGGAGCAAAAGTGGAGAAAAAGTGGAGAAAAAAGTGGAGAAAAAGTGGAGAAAAAGTGGAGAAAAAAATGGAGAAAAAGTGGAGAAAAAGTGGAGAAAAAGTGGAGAAAAAGTGGAGAAAAAGTTGGAAAAAAAGTGGAGAAAAAGTGGAGAAAAAGTGGAGAAAAAAATGGAGAAAAAGTAGAGAAAAAGTGGAGAAAAAGTGGAGAAAAAGCGGAGAAAAAGTAGAGAATAAGTGGAGAAAAGGTGGAGAAAAAGTGGAGAAAAAAATGGAGAAAAAGTGGAGAAAAAGTGGAGAAAAAGTGGAGAATAAGTGGAGAATAAGTGGAGAAAAAGTGGAGAAAAATAGGAGTAAAAAGTGGAAAAAAGTGGAAATAAAGTGGAGAAAAAGTGGAGAAAAAGTGGAGAAAAAATGGAGAAAAAAATGGAGAAAAAGTAGAGAAAAAGTGGAGAAAAAGTGGAGAAAAAGTGGAGAATAAGTGGAGAAAAAGTGGAGAAAAAGTAGAGAAAAAATGGAGAAAAAAATGGAGAAAAAGTGGAGAAAAAGTGGAGAAAAAGTGGAGAAAAAAATGGAGAAAAAGTGGAGAAAAAGTGGAGAGAAAGTGGAGAAAAATTAGAGAATAAGTGGAGAAAAAGTGGAGAAAAAAATGGAGAAAAAGTGGAGAAAAAGGGGAGAAAAAGTGGAGAAAAAGTGGAGAAAAAAATGGAGAAAAAGTGGAGAAAAAATGGAGAAAAAGTGGAGAAAAAAATGGAGAAAAAGTGGAGAAAAAGTGGAGAAAAAGTGGAGAAAAAGGGGAGAAAAAAATGGAGAAAAAGTGGAGAAAAAAATGGAGAAAAAGTGGAGAAAAAGTGGAGAAAAGTGGAGAAAAAATGGAGAAAAAAATGGAGTAAAAGTGGAGAAAAAGTGGAGAAAAAGTGGAGAAAAAAATGGAGAAAAAGTGGAGAAAAAGTGGAGAAAAAGTGGAGAAACAGTGGAGAATAAGTGGAGAAAAAGTGGAGAAAAAATGGAGAAAAAGTGGAGAAAAAATGGAGAAAAAAATGGAGAAAAAGTGGAGAAAAAGTGGAGAAAAAGTGGAGAAAAAATGGAGAAAAAGTGGAGAAAAAGTGGAGAAAAAGTGGAGAAAAAGTGGAGAAAAAGTAGAGAATAAGTGGAGAAAAAGTGGAGAAAAAGTGGAGAAAAAAATGGAGAAAAAGTGGAGAAAAAGTGGAGAATAAGTGGAGAAAAAGTGGAGAAAAAGTGGAGAAAAAGTGGAGAAAAAAATGGAGAAAAAATAGAGAATAAGTGGAGAAAAAATGGAGAAAAAGTGGAGAAAAAGTGGAGAAAAAGTGGAGAAAAAAATGGAGAAAAAGTGGAGAAAAGGTGGAGAAAAAGTGGAGAAAAAGTGAAGAAAAAGTGGAGAAAAAGTGGAGAAAAAGAGGAGAAAAAATGGAGAAAAAAATGGAGAAAAAGTGGAGAAAAAGTGGAGAAAAAGTGGAGAAAAAAATGGAGAAAAAGTGGAGAAAAAGTGGAGAAAAAGTGGAGAAAAAGTGGAGAAAAAATGGAGAAAAAAATGGAGGAAAAGTGGAGAAAAAGTGGAGCACCCTTTGGTGCCTTTCATGTGGCACTACGGGTTGCTTAGCTTTGTATTTAGCCAAAAAAATGGAAAAAAAAATGACGTAGGGTTCCCCCTAGTTTTGTAGCCAGCTAGGGTAAAGCAGACGGCTGCAGCCTGCAGACCACAGCTGGCAACCTCACCTTGGCTGGTAATCCAAAACTGAGGGCACCCCACGCTGTTATTTTTAATTAAATAAATAATTAAAAAAAAAACACGTAGGGGTCCCCCAAAATTGGATCTCCAGCCAAGGTAAAGCAGACAGGTGGGGCCTGATATTCTCAGACTAGGGAGGTCCATGGTTATTGGACTCTCCCCAGCCTAATAGCAGGACGCAGCCACCCCAGAAGTGGCGCATCCATTAGATGTGCCAATCCTGGTGCTTCGCCCCAGCTCATCCCGCGCCCTGGTGCGGTGGCAAACGGGGTAATATATGGGGTTAATACCAGATGTGTAATGTCACCTGGCATCAAGCCCTGGGGTTGGTGAGGTCAGGCGTCTATCAGATACCCGACATCACCAACCCAGTCAGTAATAAAAAAAAAATAGACGACAAACACATTTTTATTTGAAAAAACACTCCCCAAAACATTCCCTCTTTAACCAATTTATTAGAATGAAAAACAAATCCAGGTCTGGTGTAATCCAAGGGGTTGCCATGACGATCCACACTGTCCCAGTCAATGAAGAGCAGGATGTTCACCATTGGCTGAGAGAGCAATGCAGTGACCTGAGCTAACATCAATGGGTCAGCCCAGGTCACTGCAGGGCATGACAAGTGCTGCTGTCAGCGAGGTACATTACCTGCGCTGATCTCCAGCACACTGACAGCCCCTGTTACTGAGTTCAATGACCGGCGCCTTCACACCAAGTAATCGAGAGGCCCGTGACGACACCGCTAGTCAGTCTCGGGTCGGAAGCGAGAGGTGATGTGACAAGCGGCGGCCATGGAGGACAGTGACAGCGCTGAGGTCGGGATGGCGGGACTTCATCACCGCAGGTAAGCCGAGCGGGGGGGGGGTGGGTGTGTGTGTGTGTGTGTATGTATGTGTACATGCCGCGGGCAGGAGAGGGCGGGCGGAGCGAGCTGAGCGGGGAAGTGTGGGCTTCCTGCTGTCAGGTTTCCGGGTTTTCCAGTCCTCTTTTGAAAGAGCTTGCCCTTGGTTAACATGGAGTTTTGTGTTCTGTTGCCCTACTTCCTGTCCAGCTGCTTAAAGGGCCGCCTCTAAGCCTGGTCCAGTGCCTGAGTATACTGCTTGCTGTGTGCTCCTGCTTTGCTGCTGCTGCTGCTTGATTACCTTTGGATCCTCCTGAAAATCTACCGACCGACTCTGGACCATACCCGGTTTCTTCAAACTGTGCCCGGACTCCGTCTGCCGTCTTTGGTCAGCACGTCTGCCCGGTTTCTTCCGGTTCATAACCATTCTGGACTTTCATCCCGTACGGACACTTCTGGACTTTACCGCTTGCCCCTTGTGTCCCGGCTGCGGCGCATTTAGGCCTTCCGGGGTTGATTGCCGGACAGTCCCTGTATAGGGATTCGCTCTGGTGGTCTCCCTGGGGGAGTCCGGTGCGTGGCCCCGGGAATCCCCTTCGCTCCGTTTCGGAAAGGTATTTTCATGTGTTTGTTATACTGTGTATTTTCCGTTGTGTATCTACCGTGGTTACATATCATAAACATCTTGTACCACAAACTCGTCTCTGGCTGTCATTGCCCTAACGCTATCGAAATCCTCAAAACATACAATAGTATTACATTATACTCAGGCCACTAAGAGGATTTCGCTGGGGCAATGACTGAGACACGAGTAGATCAGCTCTTTTCTATGATTAACTCCTTGCAGCAGGAGATGGAGGTGGTGCAGACTAAACTTAGAGATGTGGAGACACAGCTGGGCCATGATCACCAGGTACTGGGTCCGGCTATACAGGATTTGCAAGTCAGAGTGGAGGCTCAGGAAGCCGGCCCCACTACGTCCGTATCAGCTGCCGGTATGCCTAGGTTACCCCCATTCCGTTTCAATGGTGACCGTAGTCGTGGATTTGTGAACCAATGTATACTGTTTTTTGATGTACATGCTGATTATTACCGTTCTGACCGGTCCAAAGTGTTATGTATAATTATGTTATTAACCTCACGAGCACTGGCTTGGGCTAATCCTATGATAGAGAACCGGGACATCCGTTTAAATCACCTGGAGGACTTTCTGACCGCAATGGCGCAGATGTTTGATGATCCGAATCGCCGTGCTACCGCTGAATCGGCTCTCCTTTCCTTACGTCAGGGAAAGCGTTCTGTCGTTGAATACGCCACTGAATTTAAGAGGTTAGTGGTAGACACCGATTGGGGAAACAATGCATTATTGTCTGTTTTCAGAAAGGGTTTGTCCGGTACCATAAAAGACGAGTTAGCCCGTTCCGAATCTCCAGGGGATTTTGAACTGTTTCTCCAGCACTGTGTGCGTATTGATACCCGCTTGACGGAACGTAGACAGGAAAAATGGGCAGCTGTAAACCGTGTGAACAACTTTGCATTTCCTTCCAGAGAACCCGCTCTCAGGACGCCATGGGAGGCCGAGGACGTTCCTATGCAAGTGGACTCTCTGCAAAAGCGAGAGACCAATGAACGTCGCGAACACCGGCTCCGTGATCGTTTGTGTTTCTATTGCGGTCAATCGGACCATTTCTTGATCGACTGCCCGAAACGTCCGAATCGCCCAAATAAGGTATTGGCAGCCATGGCAGAGTGTGACAACACGGACGCAGAGTCCGATATCTCTGAGGCAAGCGGACACTTGGATGCGGTATTTCCCTTGACTGTAATGTCAACCTCACCGAAGGACTCGGAAGGGAAATATACCCATTGCTCGCTCCCCATTCAGATCCGGTGGGAGGGACAGCTAATACCTACCTCTGCAATGATAGATTCTGGGGCAGGGGGAAATTTCATGGACTCCTCTTTTGCCAGGAAACACGGTATCCGGACTCAGCAAAGATCCTCACCGGTTACCATGGAGACGGTTGACGGATCTCCGTTAATCTCTGGACCAGTTGATCGGGAAACCGTACCGCTAGAATGCGTCATGAAGCCAGGTCAGCAGGAGACCCTTGTTTTCATGTTAATTTCTTCTCCTCATTTTCCGATTATTCTAGGTATTCCGTGGCTACGGTCTACAAATCCGGTCATCGATTGGGAAACTAAGGAAATATCCTTCCCACCGCAGAGTATTCCGACCATTAGTCCAACTGTTCCGGTTCCAGTAACACCGAATGCGGAGGGCACTGTACAGGTACCTGTTCTACCCCCGGTGTATAATGACTTTGCGGATATATGCGACAAAAGAAAAGCCGATCGGCTTCCCCCGCATAGACCGTATGATTGCCCCATAGACTTACTCCCAGGGGCGGAGATCCCGTTTGGTCATGTCTACCCGTTGGCGGCACCTGAGCTCGAAGCACTAAAAGAATACATTGATGAAAGTCTAGCTAAGGGATTTATTCGTCCGTCTACCTCACCAGCAGGGGCACCCATCTTTTTCGTGAAAAAGAAAGAGGGGACTCTGAGACCCTGTATTGACTACCGGGAACTGAATAAAATAACTATCCGGAACCGGTATCCGTTACCGTTGATTCCTGAGCTATTGGAGAGGGTCCAACAGGCAAAAATATTCACCAAATTGGATCTCCGTGGGGCATACAATCTACTCCGTATACGTCCCGGAGACGAGTGGAAGACCGCGTTCCGATGTCGGTATGGACATTTTGAGTACCTAGTGATGCCTTTTGGACTTTGTAACGCTCCCGCGACTTTCCAACATCTAGTTAACGATATTTTTAGGGATATCATGGACCAATTCATGGTGATTTATCTGGACGATATCCTAATCTTTTCTGATTCCCTGCAGGAACACCAGGAACACGTCAAGACCGTACTTACCCGGCTGAGGGAAAACCACCTGTACATCAAACTGGAGAAATGCGAATTCCATTGCTCACAAATACAATTCTTAGGTTATGTCATCTCTCCTCAGGGACTGAACATGGAGTCTGGCAAGATACAAGCAATTCTAGACTGGCCGGAACCGGGGAACATCAAAGAGGTACAACGCTTTGTCGGTTTTGCCAACTTTTACCGACGTTTTATCCGTAATTTTTCAGAGATCGTTCGTCCCATCACTCTGTTAACCAAGAAAGGACAGAAGTTTATGTGGTCCGCCCAGGCCCAGGAAGCTTTCCATCGTCTCAAGGTTTGTTTTACCTCAGCGCCTATATTGGTACATCCGAATCCCGCACTTCCCTTTATCGTGGAAGTCGACGCTTCCGACTACGCATTAGGGGCCATCCTTTCTCAAAGGACTGGGGACAAGAGTCTCTTACATCCGTGTGCTTTCTTTTCCCGCCGGTTGTCCCCTGCAGAAAGGAACTATGACATTGCGGACAAGGAATTGTTAGCGATTATTTCCGCTTTCAAGGAATGGAGACACCACTTACAGGGAGCCGCGCAGCAAGTGATAGTACTCACAGATCATCGTAATCTGGAATTTCTTAAGTCTGCCAGGTGCCTGTCTCCACGGCAAGCCCGTTGGAGCCTATTCCTTAACCAGTTCAATTTTGTCGTTACATACCGTCCAGGTTCACGTAATGGGAAAGCCAATGCCTTGTCCCGAATCCACGCTGTGGACTCCGTGCCTGGAACCCCGTCTCAGACCGTGTTATCGGATGCCAATTTCGTTGGAGTAATCCAGGACCAGGACTTGTGGAAGGACATCAAGCTGGCCTATGATGGTGACGTATTTCTTGCTGCCCCCCCGAATGATGTAACTCTTGTTCTTCGGAATGGTGTGTGGTTGAGAGAGCGACGCATTTATGTCCCGGAGGCCGTAAGACTTCGGGTTCTCAAGTTGGTCCATGACTCCGTGTTGGCTGGTCATAGGGGGATACAGAAGACGCAGGAATTTCTGAACCGTTTTTTCTGGTGGCCTACCTGTTTAAAGGATGTAAAGGACTATGTCCACTCATGTGTGGTTTGTGCCCGGTGCAAGGTCCCTCGTGTGGCTCCTACAGGACTCCTCCAACCGTTACCCGTGCCATCTCGCCCTTGGGGGTCTATCTCAATGGATTTTATTGTGGAGTTGCCCGTCTCAGACGGTCACAATACCATTTTAGTGGTGGTGGATCGGTTGACTAAAGCTGCTCACTTTATTCCGTGTGCCGGTCTTCCCTCAGCCGCAGAGACAGTGGATCTGGTTATCCAGAACGTATTCCGATTGCATGGGGTACCTGACGAGATCATCTCTGACCAGGGCGTGCAGTTCACGTCTAGGTTCTGGAAGGGGTTTTGTACGGCACTCCAGATTGATGTCTGTTTGTCTTCTGCATACCATCCTCAGACAAATGGGCAAACCGAACGGACAAATCAAACCCTGGAACAGTACCTTCGCTGTTATGTCAGCCATCTGCAGGACGATTGGCTGAAGATGCTTCCGTTGGCGGAGTTCTCGTATAACAACACTCAGAGCAGCTCCACTAAGGTAACGCCCTTCTTTGCTAACTTGGGTTACCATCCGACTATTTTGCTTAGGTCACCGGTTGCGGTCTCAGTGCCTGCGGTGGAGGACAGATTGACAGAGCTACGACAAAATCTGGAGGTTCTGAAGGACACTGTGGCTACAGCTCAGGAGCGTTACAAGAGGTCGGCAGACGCTCACCGGAAACCGGCACCCATGTATAAGGTAGGGGACTCTGTATGGTTGTCCACCAAGAACCTGAGATTGGGTGTCCCTTCGCAGAAGCTGGGACAAAAATTCATCGGTCCGTTCAAGATCACCGGGATCGGGAGCCCTGTGGCCTGTCGGCTGCGGTTACCGCACCATCTAAAGGTACACCCGGTCTTTCATGTTTCTCTCCTCAAATCCGTCTCTCCCAATACGTTTCATGGTCGTGTCGTGCCTCCTCCTCCGCCTGTGATGGTCGACGGCGAGGAGCAGTTCGTGGTTGAGGACATTATTGACTCCCGGCTCCATCGTCGTCGGCTTCAGTATCTGGTACGTTGGCAGGGGTACGCCCCCGAGGACGATTCTTCGGAACCGGTGGGTAACATTCGAGCACCCCGGAAGATCGCTCAGTTTCATCGACGGTACCCGGACAAGCCGGGCCCTGACCCGTCCTGAGGCCGTTTCTGGGGGGGGAGTAATGTCAGGTTTCCGGGTTTTCCAGTCCTCTTTTGAAAGAGCTTGCCCTTGGTTAACATGGAGTTTTGTGTTCTGTTGCCCTACTTCCTGTCCAGCTGCTTAAAGGGCCGCCTCTAAGCCTGGTCCAGTGCCTGAGTATACTGCTTGCTGTGTGCTCCTGCTTTGCTGCTGCTGCTGCTTGATTACCTTTGGATCCTCCTGAAAATCTACCGACCGACTCTGGACCATACCCGGTTTCTTCAAACTGTGCCCGGACTCCGTCTGCCGTCTTTGGTCAGCACGTCTGCCCGGTTTCTTCCGGTTCATAACCATTCTGGACTTTCATCCCGTACGGACACTTCTGGACTTTACCGCTTGCCCCTTGTGTCCCGGCTGCGGCGCATTTAGGCCTTCCGGGGTTGATTGCCGGACAGTCCCTGTATAGGGGTTCGCTCTGGTGGTCTCCCTGGGGGAGTCCGGTGCGTGGCCCCGGGAATCCCCTTCGCTCCGTTTCGGAAAGGTATTTTCATGTGTTTGTTATACTGTGTATTTTCCGTTGTGTATCTACCGTGGTTACATATCATAAACATCTTGTACCACAAACTCGTCTCTGGCTGTCATTGCCCTAACGCTATCGAAATCCTCAAAACATACAATAGTATTACACCTGCATGTAACTAGGATAAACATCGGGTTACTAACCAAAGCGCTTTGCTTGGATACCCGATGTTTATCTTGGTTACCAGCTTCTGGCAGGCTGCCAGCGATGGCTCCTGCACACTGTAGCTGTAAAAAGACCTGCTTTTTGCTGCTAGAACCGTTCTCGAACATATCTAGAACTATCGAGCTTTTGCAAAAAGCTCGAGTTCTAGTTCGATCTCGAACAGCCCCCAAAATCACTCGAGCCTAGAACTGGAGAACCTCGAATCGCGAACTGCGCTCAACTCTACTGACTAGCAGTGACGTCACGGGCCTCTCGCGATACTTGGTGTGAAGGCGCCGGTCATTGAACTCAGTGACAGGTGCTGTCAGTGTGCTGGAGATCAGCGCAGGTAATGTACCTCGCTGACAGCAGCACTTGTCATGCCCTGCAGTGACCTGGGCTGACCCATTGATGTTAGCTCAGGTCACTGCACTGCTCTCCCAGCCAATGGGGAACATCCTGCTCTTCATTGACTGGGACAGTGTGGATCGTCATGGCAACCCCTTGGATTACACCAGACCTTGATTAGTTTTTCATTCTAATAAATTGGTTAAAGAGGGAATGTTTTGGGGAGTGTTTTTTCAAATAAAAATGTGTTTGTCGTCTATTTTTTTTTATTACTCACTGGGTTGGTGATGTCGGGTATCTGATAGATGCCTGACCTCACCAACCCCAGGGCTTGATGCCAGGTGACATTACACATCTGGTATTAACCCCATATATTACCCCGTTTGCCACCGCACCAGGGCGCGGGATGAGCTGGGGCGAAGCACCAGGATTGACGCATCTAATGGATGCGCCACTTCTGGGGCGGCTGCGTCCTGCTATTTTTAGGCTGGGGAGAGTCCAATAACCATGGACCTCCCTAGTCTGAGAATATCAGGCCCCACTTGTCTGCTTTACCTTGGCTGGTGATCCAACTTTGGGGGACCCCTACGTGGTTTTTTTTTGAATTATTTATTTAATTTAAAATAACAGCGTGGGGTGCCCTCAGTTTTGGATTACCAGCCAAGGTGAGGTTGGCGGCTGTGGTCTGCAGGCTGCAGCCATCTGCTTTACCCTAGCTGGCTGCAAAACTAGGGGGAACCCTACGTCATTTTTTTTTTCATTTTTTTTGGCTAAATACAAAGCTAAGCACCCCTTAGTGCCACATGAAAGGCACCAAAGGGTGCTCCACTTTTTCTCCACTTTTTCTCCACTTTTTCTCCCCTTTTTCTCCATTTTTTTTCTCCACTTTTTCTCCACTTTTTCTCCACTTTTTCTCCATTTTTTTCTCCACTTATTCTCCATATTTTCTCCACTTATTCGCCACTTATTCTCCACTTTTTCTCCACTTTTTCTCCACTTTTTCTCCACTTTTTCTCCATTTTTTTCTCCACTTTTTCTCCATTTTTTCTCCACTTTTTCTCCACTTTTTCTCCACTTTTTCTCCACTTTTTCTCCATTTTTTTCTCCATTTTTTTTCTCCACTTATTCTCCATATTTTCTCCACTTATTCGCCACTTATTCTCCACTTTTTCTCCACTTTTTCTCCACTTTTTCTCCACTTTTTCTCCATTTTTTTCTCCACTTTTTCTCCATTTTTTTCTCCACTTTTTCTCCACTTTTTCTCCACTTTTTCTCCATTTTTTTTCTCCACTTTTTCTCCACTTATTCTCCATTTTTTCTCCACTTATTCTCCACTTATTCTCCACTTATTCTCCACTTATTCTCCACTTTTTCTAAACTTTTTCTCCACTTTTTCTCCACTTTTTCTCCATTTTTTTCTTCATTTTTTTCTCCACTTTTTCTCCATTTTTTTCTCCACTTTTTCTTCACTTTTTCTCCATTTTTTTCTCCACTTATTCTCCATATTTTCTCCACTTATTCGCCACTTATTCTCCACTTTTTCTCCACTTTTTCTCCATTTTTTTCTCCACTTTTTCTCCACTTTTTCTCCACTTTTTCTCCATTTTTTTCTCCACTTTTTCTCCACTTTTTCTCCACTTTTTCTCCACTTTTTCTCCATTTTTTTCTCCATTTTTTTTCTCCACTTATTCTCCATATTTTCTCCACTTATTCGCCACTTATTCTCCACTTTTTCTCCACTTTTTCTCCACTTTTTCTCCACTTTTTCTCCACTTTTTCTCCATTTTTTTCTCCACTTTTTCTCCATTTTTTTCTCCACTTTTTCTCCACTTTTTCTCCACTTTTTCTCCACTTTTTCTCCATTTTTTTTCTCCACTTTTTCTCCACTTATTCTCCATTTTTTCTCCACTTATTCTCCACTTATTCTCCACTTATTCTACACTTTTTTTCTCCACTTTTTCTCCACCTTTTCTCCATTTTTTTCTCCACTTATTCTCCACTTTTTCTAAACTTTTTCTCCACTTTTTGTCCACTTTTTCTCCATTTTTTTCTTCATTTTTTTCTCCACTTATTCTCCATTTTTTCTCCACTTATTCTCCACTTATTCTCCACTTTTTCTCCACTTTTTCCCCATTTTTTTCTCCATTTTTTCTCCACCTTTTCTCCATTTTTTCTCCACTTTTTCTCCACTTTTTCTCGACTTTTTGTCCACTTTTTCTCCATTTTTTTCTCCATTTTTTCTCCACTTATTCTCCATTTTTTCTCCACTTATTCTCCACTTTTTCTCCACTTTTTCTCCCCTTTTTCTCCACTTCTTCTCCACTTTTTCTCCACTTTTTCTCCACTTTTTCTCCATTTTTTTCACCACTTTTTGTCCACTTTTTCTCCATTTTTTTCTCCATTTTTTCTCCATTTTTTCTCCACTTATTCTCCACTTATTCTCCCCTTTTTCTCCACTTTTTCTCCACTTTTTCCCCACTTTTTCTCCATTTTTTTCTCCATTTTTTCTCCACTCATTCTCCATTTTTTCTCCACTTTTTCCTCCACTTTTTCTCCACTTTTTCTCCACTTTTTCTCCACTTTTTCTCCACTTTTTCTCCACTTTTTCTCCACTTTATCTCCACTTTTTCTCCACTTTTTCTCCACTTTTTCTCCATTTTTTCTCCCCTTATTCTCCACTTATTCTCCACTTATTCTCCATTTTTTTTCTCCATTTTTTCCTCCACTTTTTCTCCACTTTTTCTCCATTTTTTTTCTCAACTTTTTCTCCATTTTTTTCTCCACTTTTTCTTCACTTTTTCTTCATTTTTTTCTCCATCTTTTCTCCACTTATTCTCCATTTTTTCTCCACTTATTCTCCACTTATTCTCCACTTATTCTCCACTTATTCTCCACTTATTCTCCACTTATTCTCCACTTTTTCTCCACTTTTTCTCCATTTTTTCTCCATTTTTTCTCCACTTTTTCTCCATTTTTTCTCCACTTTTTCTCCACTTTTTCTCCATTTTTTTCTCCACTTTTTGTCCACTTTTTCTCCACTTATTCTCCATTTTTTTCTACACTTTTTCTCCATTTTTTTCTCCACTTTTTCTCCACTTTTTCTCCACTTTTTCTCCACTTTTTCCTCCATTTTTTCTCCACTTTTTCTCCACTTTTTCTCCACTTTTTCTCCACTTTTTCTCCATTTTTTTCTCCACTTTTTCTCCACTTTTTTTCTCCACTTTTTCTCCACCCTTTCTCCATTTTTTCTCCACTTTTTCTCCATTTTTTCTCCACTTTTTCTCCATTTCTTCTCCATTTCTTCTCCATTTCTTCTCCACTTTTTCTCCACTTTATCTCCACTTTTTCTCCACTTTTTCTCCATTTTTTTGGCCATTTTTTTCTCCACTTTTTCTCCACTTTTTGTCCACTTTTTCTCCACTTATTCTCCATTTTTTCTCCACTTATTCTCCACTTATTCTCCACTTATTCTCCACTTATTCTCCACTTTTTCTCTCCACTTTTTCTCCACTTTTTCTCCACTTATTCTCCACTTATTCTCCACTTATTCTCCACTTATTCTCCACTTATTCTCCACTTATTCTCCACTTTTTCTCCACTTTTTCTCCATTTTTTCTCCACTTTTTCTCCATTTTTTTCTCCACTTTTTGTCCACTTTTTCTCCATTTTTTTCTCCACTTATTCTCCATTTTTTCTCCACTTTTTTTCTCCACTTTTTCTCCACCTTTTCTCCATTTTTTTCTCCACTTTTTCTCCACTTTTTCTCCATTTTTTTCTCCATTTTTTTCTCCACTTATTCTCCATTTTTTCTCCACTTATTCTCCACTTATTCTCCACTTATTCTCCACTTTTTCTCCACTTTTTATCCATTTTTTTTCTCCATTTTTTCTACACTTTTTTTCTCCACTTTTTCTCCACCTTTTCTCCATTTTTTTCTCCACTTATTCTCCACTTTTTCTAAACTTTTTCTCCACTTTTTGTCCACTTTTTCTCCATTTTTTCTCCACTTTTTCTACACTTTTTGTCCACTTTTTCTCCATTTTTTTCTCCATTTTTTCTCCCCTTATTCTCCACTTATTCTCCACTTTTTCTTCACTTTTTCTCCACTTTTTCCCCACTTTTTCTCCATTTTTTTCTCCATTTTTTCTCCACTTTTTCTCCACTTGTTCTCCACTTTTTCTCCATTTTTTTCTCCATTTTTTTCTCCACTTTTTCTCCACTTTTTCCTCCACTTTTTCTCCACTTTTTCTCCATTTTGTTTCTCAACTTTTTCTCCATTTTTTTCTCCACTTTTTCTCCACTTTTTCCTCCACTTTTTCTCCACTTTTTCTCCATTTTTTTTCTCAACTTTTTCTCTATTTTTTTCTCCAATTTTTCTCCACTTTTTCTCCACTTTTTCTCCACTTTTTCTCCACTTTATCTCCACTTTTTCTCCACTTTTTCTCCATTTTTTTCTCCACTTTTTTTTCTCCATTTTTTCTCCACTTATTCTCCATTTTTTCTCCACTTTTTCTCCACTTATTCTCCACTTTTTCTCCACTTTTTATCCACTTTTTATCCACTTTGTCTCCATTTTTTTCTCCACTTTTTCTCTTTTTTTCTCCACTTTTTCTCCACTTTTTCTCTCCATTTTTCTCTCCATTTTTTTCTCCACTTTTTCTCCATTTTTTTCTCCATTTTTTTCTCCTCTTTTTCTCCACTTTTTCTCCACTTTTTCTCCACTTTTTCTCCACTTTTTCTCCACTTTTTCTCCACTTATTCTCCACTTTTTCTCCACTTTTTATCCATTTTTTTTCTCCATTTTTTCTACACTTTTTTTCTCCACTTTTTCTCCACCTTTTCTCCATTTTTTCTCCACTTATTCTCCACTTTTTCTAAACTTTTTCTCCACTTTTTGTCCACTTTTTCTCCATTTTTTCTCCACTTTTTCTACACTTTTTGTCCACTTTTTCTCCATTTTTTTCTCCATTTTTTCTCCCCTTATTCTCCACTTTTTCTCCACTTTTTCTCCACTTTTTCCCCACTTTTTCTCCATTTTTTTCTCCATTTTTTCTCCACTCATTCTCCATTTTTTCTCCACTTTTTCTCCACTTTTTCTCCACTTGTTCTCCACTTTTTCTCCATTTTTTTCTCCATTTTTTTCTCCACTTTTTCTCCACTTTTTCTCCACTTTTTCTCTACCTTTTCTCCATTTTTTCTCCACTTTTTCTCCACTTTTTCTCCACTTTTTCTCCATTTTTTCTCCACTCATTCTCCATTTTTTCTCCACTTTTTCTCCACTTTTTCTCCACTTGTTCTCCACTTTTTCTCCATTTTTTTCTCCATTTTTTTCTCCACTTTTTCTCCACTTTTTCTCCACTTTTTCTCTACCTTTTCTCCATTTTTTCTCCACTTTTTCTCCACTTTTTCTCCACTTTTTCTCCACTTTTTCTCCACTTTTTCTCCACTTTTTCTCCACTTTTTCTCCACTTTTTCTCCGTTTTTTTCTCCACTTTTTCTCCACTTTTTCTCCACTTTTTCTCCACTTTTTCTCCACTTTTTCTCCACTTTTTCTCCACTTTTTCTCCACTTTTTCTCCACTTTTTGTCCACTTTTTTTTCTCCATTTTTTCTCCACTTATTCTCCATTTTTTCTCCACTTATTCTCCACTTATTCTCCCCTTTTTCTCCACTTTTTATCCACTTTTTATCCACTTTGTCTCCATTTTTTTCTCCACTTATTCTCCACTTATTCTCCACTTATTCTCCACTTTTTCTCCACTTTTTCTCCACTTTTTTTCTCCACTTTTTCTCCACCCTTTCTCCATTTTTTCTCCACTTTTTCTCCATTTTTTCTCCACTTTTTCTCCATTTCTTCTCCACTTTTTGTCCACTTTTTCTCCATTTTTTTCTCCTCTTTTTCTCCACTTTTTCTCCATTTTTTTTTCTCCACATATTCTCCATTTTTTCTCCACTTATTCTCCACTTATTCTCCACTTTTTCTCTCCACTTTTTCTCCACTTTTTCTCCACTTTTTCTCCATTTTGTTCTCCACTTTTTCTCCACTTTTTCTCCACTTTTTCTCCACTTTTTCTCCACTTTTTCTCCATTTTTTCTCCACTTTTTTTCTCCACTTTTTCTCCACCTTTTCTCCACCTTTTCTCCATTTTTTCTCCACTTATTCTCCACGTATTCTCCACTTTTTCTCCATTTTTTTCTCCACTTTTTGTCCACTTTTTCTCCATTTTTTTCTCCATTTTTTTCTCCACTTTTTCTCAATTTTTTCTCCACTTTTTCTCCATTTCTTCTCCATTTCTTCTCCACTTTTTCTCCACTTTATCTCCACTTTTTCTCCACTTTTTCTCCATTTTTTTGGCCATTTTTTTCTCCACTTTTTCTCCACTGTTTGTCCACTTTTTCTCCACTTTTTCTCCATTTTTTTCTCCTCTTTTTCTCCACTTTTTCTCCTCTTTTTCTCCACTTTTTCTCCATTTTTTTCTCCACTTTTTCTCTATTTTTTTCTCCATTTTTTCTCCACTTATTCTCCACTTTTTCTCCACTTTTTCTCCATTTTTTTCTCCACTTTTTCTTCACTTTTTCTCCATTTTTTTTCTCCATCTTTTCTCCACTTATTCTCCATCTTTTCTCCACTTATTCTCCACTTATTCTCCACTTATTCTCCACTTTTTCTCCACTTTTTCTCCACTTTTTCTCCACTTTTTCTCCATTTTTTTCTCCACTTTTTGTCCACTTTTTCCTCCATTTTTTCTCCACTTATTCTCCACGTATTCTCCACTTTTTCTCCATTTTTTTCTCCACTTTTTGTCCACTTTTTCTCCATTTTTTTCTCCATTTTTTTCTCCACTTTTTCTCAATTTTTTCTCCACTTTTTCTCCATTTCTTCTCCATTTCTTCTCCACTTTTTCTCCACTTTATCTCCACTTTTTCTCCACTTTTTCTCCATTTTTTTGGCCATTTTTTTCTCCACTTTTTCTCCACTGTTTGTCCACTTTTTCTCCATTTTTTTCTCCTCTTTTTCTCCACTTTTTCTCCTCTTTTTCTCCACTTTTTCTCCATTTTTTTCTCCACTTTTTCTCTATTTTTTTCTCCATTTTTTCTCCACTTATTCTCCACTTTTTCTCCACTTTTTCTCCATTTTTTTCTCCACTTTTTCTTCACTTTTTCTCCATTTTTTTTCTCCATCTTTTCTCCACTTATTCTCCATCTTTTCTCCACTTATTCTCCACTTATTCTCCACTTTTTCTCCACTTTTTCTCCACTTTTTCTCCACTTTTTCTCCATTTTTTTCTCCACTTTTTGTCCACTTTTTCCTCCATTTTTTCTCCACTTATTCTCCACTTTTTCTCCACTTTTTCTCCACCCTTTCTCCATTTCTTCTCCACTTTTTCTCCACTTTATCTCCAATTTTTCTCCACTTTTTCTCCATTTTTTCTCCACTTATTCTCCACTTTTTCTCCACTTTTTCTCCATTTTTTTCTCCACTTTTTCTCCACTTTTTCTCCACTTTTTCTCCACTTTTTCTCCACTTTTTCTCCATTTTTTTCTTCACTTTCTCCACTTTTTCTCCACTTTTTCTCCACTTTTTTCTCCATTTTTTCTCCACTTTTTGTCCACTTTTTCTCCACCTTTTTTCCATTTTTTCTCCACTTTTTCTCCACTTTTTCTCCACTTTGTCTCCATTTTTTTCTCCACTTTTTCTCCACTTTTTCTCCACTTTTTCTCCATTTTTTTCTCCATTTTTTTTCTCCACTTTTTCTCCACTTTTTCTCCACTTTTTCTCCACTTTTTCTCCACTTTTTCTCCACTCTTTCTCCACTTTGTCTCCATTTTTTTCTCCACTTTTTCTCCACTTTTTCTCCACTTTTTCTCCACTTTTTCTCCATTTTTTTTCTCCACTTTTTCTCCACTTTTTCTCCACTTTTTTCTCCACTTTTTCTCCACTTTTTCTCCACTTTTTCTCCACTTTTTCTCCACTTTTTCTCTACCTTTTCTCTACCTTTTCTCCATTTTTTCTCCATTTTTTCTCCATTTTTTCTCCATTTTTTCTCCACTTTTTCTCCACTTTTTCTCCACTTTTTCTCCACTTTTTCTCCACTTTTTCTCCACTTTTTCTCCACTTTTTCTCCACTTTTTCTCCACTTTTTCTCCACTTTTTCTCCACTTTTTCTCCACTTTTTCTCCACTTTTTCTCCACTTTTTCTCCACTTTTTCTCTGTTCTTTTTCTCTGTTCTTTTTCTCTGTTCTTTTTCTCTGTTCTTTTTCTCTGTTCTTTTTCTCTGTTCTTTTTCTCTGTTCTTTTTCTCTGTTCTTTTTCTCTGTTCTTTTTCTCTGTTCTTTTTCTCTGTTCTTTTTCTCTGTTCTTTTTCTCTGTTCTTTTTCTCTGTTCTTTTTCTCTGTTCTTTTTCTCTGTTCTTTTTCTCTGTTCTTTTTCTCTGTTCTTTTTCTCTGTTCTTTTTCTCTGTTCTTTTTCTCTGTTCTTTTTCTCTGTTCTTTTTCTCTGTTCTTTTTCTCTGTTCTTTTTCTCTGTTCTTTTTCTCTGTTCTTTTTCTCTGTTCTTTTTCTCTGTTCTTTTTCTCTGTTCTTTTTCTCTGTTCTTTTTCTCTGTTCTTTTTCTCTGTTCTTTTTCTCTGTTCTTTTTCTCTGTTCTTTTTCTCTGTTCTTTTTCTCTGTTCTTTTTCTCTGTTCTTTTTCTCTGTTCTTTTTCTCTGTTCTTTTTCTCTGTTCTTTTTCTCTGTTCTTTTTCTCTGTTCTTTTTCTCTGTTCTTTTTCTCTGTTCTTTTTCTCTGGTCGGTCTAACCATTAGCTCTGCCATGCATACTGTAGCTCTACACCTACTGCACATGTTACTTTATGATTGACATCTCTTTCGTACCAGAGCTGTCTAAGTCTACTCTGACCCCATATTTGTCATTACTATATTGTCCTTGTACTGTATTATGACATTTGTATCATGTGTTTCATTTCTTGCTGTGTTGCAATTTTTTTGCTGCATCCCAATTGTACCTCTACATTGTTCGAGTTTATGTTATTGATCTCTCACTCTTATGTAATACTGATTATTGTCATTTTTCATGCTGACATGCAGATAAGTCCAATCTGACGAAGGCTCAGGCCGAAACGTCATTTGTAACTTGTTTTGGACAAAAACATATATGCTTATGAAAAATTTTTTTTCTTAATACGGACCAATAAAGAGTGATTTTGCATTACTATCCATTGTGACTTACTGACTTAGTCTGGGAGATTTAGAGTGCCGAGGTTACTCACTAATTTTATCTATTATTACCTCTGAGCACCTATATACCAGTGAGCAGAGCTTCCTCTACAGTAGTTCTCCTGATTAGGCATGCCCTTACCTCATGAGCAGGGCATTGCAGCTTTGGTAGCAACCATTATGACATGGACTCTGCTGCTGTGGACCCGAGAAGAGTGAGTGCAGATTCATTGCACCCACACTCCTCACATGAAGGGTCCGCACTCCTAGAAAATGGGGGATACGTTCCCTGAGTGTCTCCCCCCCATATTCTAGACGGTCCAGAGTCGTCGTGGGACCCCTTTATTTTTTTTCTTACAATAAATTGGTGAAAGAGGAAATGTTTTGGGGACTGTTTTTTCAAATAAATTTCTTTTGTCGATTTTTTTTTTTTGTTAGTACTGACAGTTTATGATGTTGAGTATCTAATAGACGCCATGACATCACAAACTGCTGGGCTTGATCTCAGGTTACTTTACAGCTAGTATCAACCCGATTTATTACCCCGTTTGCCACTGCACCAGGGCACGGGATGAGCTGGGGTGAAGCGCCAGGATTGGCGCATCTAGTGGATGCACCACGTCTGGGGTGCCTGCGGCCTGCTATTTTTAGGCTGTGAAGGCCCAATAACTATGGACCTTCCCACCCTGAGAATACCAGACCACAGCTGTCCGCTTTACCTTGGCTGGTGATCCAATTTGGGGGGGACCCTACTTTTATTGTGTAATTATTAATATTTATAAAATAATTATAAAAAAGAGCCTGAGGGGACCTCCACATTGGATCCCCAAGCACGGTAAAGCTGCCAGCTGTGGTTTTCAGGCTACAGCCGTCTGCTTTACCCTAGCTGGCTATCAAAAATGGGGGGACCCAACGTCATTTTTTTTTTTAACTCTTTTTTAAATAGAAAAAATTAATGGGCTTCCCTGTATTTTGATTGCCAACCAAGGTAACGGCAGGCAGATGGGGGTGGCAACCCATAGCTGTCTGCTTTATCTGCGCTGAGAATCAAAAATACCGCGGAGCGCTACGTCATTTTTTTAAAGATTTATTTTTACAGCACTGTGATGTCCAGCAATCAAAATACAGGGAAGCCCATTTTATTTTTAGTTATTTAAATAAATAATTAAAAAAAATATATATGGGCTCCCGCTGCATTTTTTGTATTGCTAGCTAAGGGTAATTCAAGCAGCTACTGGCTGCTAACCCCCACTGCTTGGTGTTACCTTCACTGGCAATGGAAAATCCAGGGAAGCATTTTTTATTTTTTTTGGCCAAAAAAAGGACGTGAGCTTCGCCATATTTTTGTATGCTAGCCAGGTATAGCAGGCAGGTGCTGGAAGAGTTGGATACAGCGTCAGAAGATGGCGCTTCTATGAAAATGCCATTTTCTGAGGCGGCTGCAGACTGCAATTCGCAGCAGTGGGGCCCAGAAAGCTCAGGCCAACCTGAGCTGCGGATTCCAATCCCCAGCTGCCTAGTTGTACCTGGCTGGAAACAAAAATGGGGCGAAGCCTACGTCATTTGTTTTCTAATTATTTCATGAAATTCATGAAATAATAAAAAAAGGGCTTCCCTTTATTTTTGGTTCCCAGCCGGGTACAAATAGGCAACTGGGGGTTGGGGGCAGCCGTACCTGCCTGCTGTACCTGGCTAGCATACAAAAATATGGCGAAGCCCACATAATTTTTTCAGGGGGCAAAAAACTTCTGCATACACTCCTGGATGGAGTATGCTGAGCGTTGTAGTTCTGCAGCTGCTGTCTGTCTGTATGGAGAAGAGCAGATAGCAGCTGCAGAACTACAAGGCTCAGCATACTCCATCCAGGACTGTATGCAGAAGTTTTTTGCCCACCAAAAAAATGACGTGGGCTTCGCCATATTTTTGTATGCTAGCCAGGTACAGCAGGCAGCCACGGGCTGCCTCCAACCCCCAGTTGCCTATTTGTACCCGGCTGGGAACCAAAAATATAGGGAAGCCCGTTTTTTTTTAATTATTTCACTTATTTCATGAAATAATTAAAAAACAAATGACGTGGGCTTCGCCCCATTTTTGTGTCCAGCCGGGTACAACTAGGCAGCTGGGGATTGGAATCTGCAGCACAGGTTAGCCCGAGGTTTCTGGGCGCCTTTGCTGCGGATTTCAGTCCGCAGCCGTCCCAGAAAATGGCGCTCTCATGGAAGCGCCATTATCTGGCGCTGTATCCAACTCTTCCAACAGCCCTGGAGCCGGGTGGCTTGTTAGGTAATCATGAGTTAATACTGGCTTTGTTTTACTAGCCAGTATTAAGCCAGAGATTCTTAATGTCAGGCACGTTTGACCCGGCCATTAAGAATCTCCAATAAAGGGTTAAAAAAAACACCATACAGAAAAAAATACTTTAATAGAAATAAATACACAGACACATTAGAGACTCCATCTTTATTACCCCTTGTCAGCCCTCCACGATCCTGCTCTTCTGTCTTCTTTCTTTCTAGTGTAGTAGTAGTGACGATTGTAGTGAGGATGAGGTGCACCAGCCCATCACTTGGGACTGGGGAACCTCATCCTCACTACAATCCTCACTAGTGTAGTAGTAGTGACGATTGTAGTGAGGATAAGGTTCACCAGCTCATCACTTGGGGCTGGGGAACCTCATCCTCAGTACAATCCTCACTACAATCGGGAAGCAGCGTGCAGCCTTCACTCCGTGAGTGATCAGTGCTGGCTGTCAGCGGTAACAGCGGTAACGCTGACAGACGCGTTGCCATAGCAACGGTGCTCTCAGAGCCGCGGTTAGCGGTGACGTCACTGCTAACTGCGTTGCTATGGCAACGGTGATCTCCATTAATGACCGGCTGTGTCAGCGGGTCCCTAACGGAACGGGGAGTCGACCGTGTGCTAGAGCATGTCTCCGGTACACGGCGATACACATATGTGCACCATGTACCGGAGAGATGCACTCGCAGGTCCTACATGACGCGTCATAGTCATGTGACCAGTCTGTAGCCAATGAGATAATAGCCACGTTGTTACGGTTGCTGCGAGCACTGGAGACTATGTCCAGATTTCTTGCTACTGCACATGTGCGAGCGCTGGAGACTAAGTCCAGATTTCTTGCTACTGCACATGTGCGAGCGCCGGAGACTAAGTCCAATCTTGGAGCCATTGCACATGTGCGGGTGACATCATCGCTGACACGAGGTCACATGTCTCTGACACCTTCTATGCCGATTGGTCGCTGGTCATGTGCTTGTGACGTCTTGCTCGGTGATAGGCCAGCATGACGTCACTCCTGTCGTTCTGGCAGCGGATTGGCTCTGGTGTCCTCCATCTTGGATGAGGCACAGAGTCTATATAAGACCCTGACACACGCCGCATGGTGCTCAGTCCTCTTGGTTCATGCATATGAGTAGACGCTCTGTGCGCGTTCCTCTAGGCATTCCTCTGTCTATGTTAGGTGAGCGCTACCGGTAGGGTAGCGTTCTTATACCTTACAGCTTCGGCTGCTGTCCGTATCCTTACCTCTTAGGGGAGCGGACATAGGCAGGTGCCTGAGGCACATGGTCTGGCTGGGCCTTGTGATTCTACTCGTAGGTGGACGTTGCCGCTAGGGTAACGTTCCTTATACTGCGTCTGGCAGTTGTTTGTATCCTCGCACACTAGGGGAGCGAACAGAGGTAGGAGCTTTGTGCGGCTTACGCTGCTGTTCGTCTCTTTTGCACCACTAGAAGAGCGGACCTAGGCAGGTGCCATATCTAGGGGTTCGTGTCCTCGCAAACTAGTGGAGCGAACACAGGTAGGAGCTTTGTGCGGCTTACGCTGCTGTTCGTCTCTTTTGCACCACTAGAAGAGCGGACCTAGGTAGGTGCCATTTCGCACACATTGCCTTTGTCTCTGTGATTATTAACAGAGATCATTCCACACACCCTCCAAGTAAGGGAGGAATTGCTTTACTTACTTATTATATCCTTCTGTGAGTTAACAGAGGTATTGCACTCTGCCATAGTCTGCAGCAAAGTCTTTGCACGGTGGACCCTGACTGATACTCCTTTCGGTTATTATCAGACAGCCCCCCGTAACATTAGGACTGAGCCAAGGGTCTGGCAGTTATGGCAGAATATCAGCAGTTACACCGTTACATACAAGTACTTGAGTCACGGCTCAAGAGTATAGAGGATAAACCTCAGACCATGGTGACATCTGCACATGATCCTCGACTTGCTCTGCCAAACAGATATTCTGGCGATGCCAGATCATGTCGTGGTTTCATTAGTCAGTGTCAGATACACCTAGAGGTCAACTCTTCTCGCTTCTCTACGGAGAGGTCCAGAGTAGGCTTTATCATCTCCTTACTTCAGGACAAAGCCTTAGAATGGGCGACTCCCCTATGGGAGCGCTCTGATGTGGTTACTTTGAGACATCAAGACTTTCTTGATGCTCTTAAGGCGGTATTCATGGGTCCGCAGGTTACCCATGATGCGGCCCTGAGACTGTTAGATCTATCTCAGGGTTCGTTATCCACTAGTTCTTATGCCATTGCTTTTAGAACTCTGGTGGCAGAACTAGATTGGCCAGAGAAGGTGTTGATTCCTATCTTCTGGAGAGGGTTGGCAGGCTATGTCATGGATGCCCTTGCTACTCGTGAGGTCCCTGCTTCTCTGGAGGACTTGATCACAGTAGCAACGAGGATCGATGTACGCCATAAGGAACGTAGACTCGAGGTCTCTTCCTCACGTCCTAAGCATCGGGCTATTCCAGTTGTTGAGGGTCCACTACCATCTTCCTCAGCATCTGAAACATCTCCCACTCCTATGGAGTTAGGTCATACGTTCTCCAGACTACGCAAGTCTGGTCCTCCTATATGTTACGTATGTCGTCAGGCTGGGCACTATGCCAACAAGTGTCCTAGTCGTCAGGGAAACTCCCTGGCCTAGTAACCATTAGAGGGGGGTTACTAGAGACGTCTTCTGCACCTTCTAAGTGTTGTATCCCAGGTCAGCTCTCGTTATCTGAGAATACATGGCCTATTATGGCTTTTGTGGATTCCGGAGCTGACGGGATTTTTGTGTCCTCAGGATTTGTAAAGGGACACAATATTCCCTCTATCATGTTAGAGGCGCCTATTCCTGTCCGTGTTGTTAATGGAACTATGTTGTCTGACTCCATTACATTGAGGACAGTTCCCTTGCGCCTTTCCCTGTCTCAGGGTCACATAGAGGAGATTTCTTTTCTTGTTTTGCCTGAGGGTATAGACGACGTCCTTCTGGGTCTTCCATGGCTTCGTACTCATGCTCCTCACATTGACTGGGAGTCTGACAGCATTATTAGTTGGGGTTCGAAATGTCAGTCCCGATGTCTTCCCTTACCACCTAAGGTCGTTGCGGTTGCATCAACTGATCTCTCTCCCATACCTACACCCTATTTGGATTTCGCTGACATGTTCTCCAAACAGGGTGCTGAGGTTCTTCCACCCCATCGGCCGTATGACTGTGCCATAGACCTTATCCCAGGTTCGGTTCCACCTAAAGGCAGGGTTTACCCCCTGTCGATACCTGAGTCGGAGGCCATGTCGACCTATATAAAAGAGAGCTTAGAGAAGGGGTTCATTCGTAAGTCTGTCTCTCCCGCGGGAGCTGGGTTTTTCTTTGTTCGGAAGAAAGAGGGTGATTTGCGTCCCTGCATAGATTACAGGGGTCTCAACGCAATCACAATAAAGAACAAATACCCATTACCTTTAATTTCGGAGCTCTTTGACAGACTGAGAGGAGCTCAAGTTTTTACGAAGTTGGATCTGCGGGGTGCGTATAACTTGGTACGAATTCGAAAGGGTGACGAATGGAAGACCGCTTTTAACACCCGAGACGGTCACTATGAATACCTCGTCATGCCTTTTGGGTTATGTAATGCACCCGCAGTATTTCAGGACTTCGTAAACGATGTGTTCAGGGATTTACTGTTATCCTCAGTAGTGGTGTATCTGGACGACATCCTGATTTTTTCTCCTGATCTGGAGACTCATCGTCAGGATGTCGTTCGTGTCCTTTCCCATTTAAGGGAGCACTCATTGTTTGCTAAACTCGAGAAATGTGTATTCGAGCAGTCCTCATTGTCTTTTTTGGGTTACATTATCTCACAAGAGGGTCTGGCTATGGATCCTGCGAAGCTCTCTGCTGTCCTGCAATGGTCCGAACCTCATTCCTTGAAGGCGGTGCAACGCTTCTTAGGATTCATAAATTATTACAGGCAGTTCATACCCCATTTTTCTACTTTGGTGGCCCCTTTGGTGGCCTTGACTAAGAAAGGTGCTAATCCCAAAGCCTGGTCTACTGAGACATCTCAGGCTTTTGAGGCAGTAAAAAGACACTTTTCAACTGCTCCCGTTCTTCAAAGACCCGATGAGAGTAAGCCCTTCCTCTTAGAGGTTGATGCCTCTTCAGTGGGTGCTGGTGCGGTCTTGTATCAAAAGAACGGTGCAGGTAGAAAAAGGCCGTGTTTCTTCTTTGCTAAAACCTTTTCACCGGCAGAGAGAAACTATACCATTGGGGATAGGGAACTGCTCGCCTTGAGATTAGCCTTGGAGGAGTGGCGTCACTTGCTGGAAGGAGCGAAACATCCTTTCCAGGTCTATACAGACCATAAGAATCTGACGTACTTACAAACCGCTCAGCGTCTGAATCCTCGCCAAGCCCGCTGGTCCTTGTTTTTCTCCCGCTTTCACTTCTCCATCAACTATTTGTCTGGGAGTAAGAATAACAAGGCAGACGCCCTGTCTCGCTCTATGCTTTCTACCCAGGAAGAGATTGACGAACCTCGTCTTATCCTTCCCTCCAGGGTTTTTCATACGCTCTCCCCTGTGACGTTAGACCAAATCCCACCGGGCAAGACCTTTGTTCCGCCTGATCGACAGAATGATATACTGTCATGGGCCCACACCTCAAAGGTGGGTGGGCATTTTGGTATTAGGCGGACACGAGAGTTACTGGAGAGGTGGTATTGGTGGCCACACTTAGCCAGCCACGTCAAGAGATATGTCGGTTCCTGCTACTCGTGTGCTCGCAACCGTCCATTACGGCAGAGACCGGCTGGGCTCTTGCATCCTTTACCAGTGCCAGATAGACCATGGGAGGTGGTAGGCATGGACTTTGTGGGTGATCTTCCATGTTCACAGGGACATAGATTTGTGTGGGTCATTACGGACCATTTCTCCCAGATGGTTCATCTCGTACCGTTATCGAGAATCCCATCTTCCAGGGTACTAGCCAAACTATTCCTCAAGCATGTCTTTAGGCTTCACGGGATGCCAGATCGTATCATTTGTGATAGAGGCCCGCAATTCACTTCCCGTTTCTGGCGAGATCTTTGTAGCCTTCTGCAAATTGAGTTGAACCTCTCTTCGGCATACCATCCGGAGACTAATGGTTTGGTTGAACGTACCAATCAATCTATGATTATATACCTTCGACACTTTGTTGCTGAGAACCACGATAACTGGTCCTCCCTCCTACCCTGGGCAGAATTTGCCCTTAACAATTCGCTGGCTGAGGCCACTGGGCAGACACCATTCGTACTCAATAATGGGCAACACCCTAGGGTACCGGTACCATTTCCCGCTGCTGCACCTCCTCCTCTTGTGGCCGACTGGGCAACTAATGCCAGAGAGGTTTGGGATCGGACTCAAGAGTCGATCCAAGCAGCTAAGGACCGTATGAAGACGGTGTCCGATCGGTTTCGTCGCCCGGCTCCTGTCTTTTCTCCAGGGGACTTTGTGTGGCTCTCTGCAAAACACGTGAGACTTAGAGTGAGCTCTGTCAAATTTGCTCCTCGCTTCCTGGGTCCTTATGAGGTTCTTCGACAGGTAAATCCTGTAGTCTATCAATTGAAGTTACCTGTCCATCTTAGGATTCATGACAAATTCCATGTCTCACTGCTAAAGCCGGCTATTTTACCTCACGCTCGTGAAGTGCACTCTCCTGCCTCTGATTCCTCTCGCTCTAGCTATGAGGTACGAGCCATAGTTGGTTCTAAGATGGTTAGAGGGCGCAGGTTCTTCTTGATAGATTGGGAGGGCTATGGCCCGGAACATCGCTCTTGGGAGCCTGAGGAGGCTGTCCATGCTCCCGACTTAGTTGCCGATTACCTGCGTCACCGGGAGGGAAGCCCTTGAGGGGGAGGTACTGTTACGGTTGCTGCGAGCACTGGAGACTATGTCCAGATTTCTTGCTACTGCACATGTGCGAGCGCTGGAGACTAAGTCCAGATTTCTTGCTACTGCACATGTGCGAGCGCTGGAGACTAAGTCCAGATTTCTTGCTACTGCACATGTGCGAGCGCCGGAGACTAAGTCCAATCTTGGAGTCATTGCACATGTGCGGGTGACATCATCGCTGACACGAGGTCACATGTCTCTGACACCTTCTATGCCGATTGGTTGCTGGTCATGTGCTTGTGACGTCTTGCTCGGTGATAGGCCAGCATGACGTCACTCCTGTCGTTCTGGCAGCGGATTGGCTCTGGTGTCCTCCATCTTGGATGAGGCACAGAGTCTATATAAGACCCTGACACACACCGCATGGTGCTCAGTCCTCTTGGTTCATGCATATGAGTAGACGCTCTGTGCGCGTTCCTCTAGGCATTCCTCTGTCTATGCTAGGTGAGCGCTACCGGTAGGGTAGCGTTCTTATACCTTACAGCTTCGGCTGCTGTCCGTATCCTTACCTCTTAGGGGAGCGGACATAGGCAGGTGCCTGAGGCACATGGTCTGGCTGGGCCTTGTGATTCTACTCGTAGGTGGACGTTGCCACTAGGGTAACGTTCCTTATACTGCGTCTGGCAGTTGTTTGTATCCTCGCACACTAGGGGAGCGAACAGAGGTAGGAGCTTTGTGCGGCTTACGCTGCTGTTCGTCTCTTTTGCACCACTAGAAGAGCGGACCTAGGCAGGTGCCATATCTAGGGGTTCGTGTCCTCGCACACTAGTGGAGCGAACACAGGTAGGAGCTTTGTGCGGCTTACGCTGCTGTTCGTCTCTTTTGCACCACTAGAAGAGCGGACCTAGGTAGGTGCCATTTCGCACACATTGCCTTTGTCTCTGTGATTATTAACAGAGATCATTCCACACACCCTCCAAGTAAGGGAGGAATTGCTTTACTTACTTATTATATCCTTCTGTGAGTTAACAGAGGTATTGCACTCTGCCATAGTCTGCAGCAAAGTCTTTGCACGGTGGACCCTGACTGTCTGATACTCCTTTCGGTTATTATCAGACAGCCCCCCGTAACACACGTGACTGGTCACATGGCTATTTTGACGTCACGATAGGTCCTGCATCCCTGCTGGCAGTGCCGTCACCGGGAGGATTCAGCGATCATCGGATGGAATAGCGGCAGGAGACAGAGTGCAGAAGGGATCGCGATGACCGGTAAGTGTTATGGCAATGTTTATTAACTGTTTGTGTACATTTATAATGCATTTTTATGTGTTTGTGATTGCCTCCCATTATAGCCTATTGGTTCGAGTTCGGTTCGTCGAACGTTCGACGAATCGAACTCGAACGGGACCCCGTTCGGCGAACCGACCTCGAGCCGAACCACGGCCGGTTCGCTCATCTCTAACCCTGAGCCTCCAGGACATCTTGAATTTCTTTGGAAATTGATTGAGGCTGCTTATCCACCATCCGGACTATCTTGCATTACAACCTTTCATCATTTTTTACAACTGTTCTCATTCAGGAGTTGAACTACAATCCCTTAGGCTGTAACCTTCTTGGTTATGTTGCACACCGTGGATACAGGAACATCAAGATGCGGTTCGCGGTTCGCGGTTCGCGGTTCGCTCATCTCTAGCTGCGATATCCTTGTGATAGCTGCCGTAGCGAACATTATCGCTACGGCAGCTTCACATGGACTCACCTGCCCTGCGACCGTCGCTCTAGCCGGCGACCCGCCTCCTTATTAAGGCGGCATCCCAGCGACGTCACACTGAAGGCGGCCAATAGGAGCGGAGGGACGGAGATGAGCGGGATGTAAACATCCCGCCCACCTCCTTCCTTCCGCATATCCTACGGAATCCGCGGTGACGCCGGTAGAAGATGTTCCTCGCTCCTGCGACTTCACACACAGCGATGTGTGCTGCCGCAGGAGCGAGGAACAACATCGGACTGTCGCGTCAGGGTAATTATGGATTACGCCGACTCTGCACCGATGATATGATTATGACGCTTTTGCGCTCGTTAATCGTATCATCGAACCTTTACACACTACGATGTCGCATGCGATGCCGGAAGTGCGTCATTTTCAATTTGACCCCACCGACATCGCACCTGCGATGTCGTAGTGTGCAAAGCCCACCTAACTCTTCTGGAGGTGATTCTGTCTAATTTGTTACAAATCTCATACCTGACAATTGATTCTCTCATCTAAAATAGACTAGCTAATCTTTAAAATTTCTTTACCATGCATTGATTCTTCTAGATGAGAATTTTTAAGTGTAACTAAAAACCTTTGACAGGACGAATAGATTTTACCATTCAAACCCATCAAGGCTGTAATGTGACTTTTTATCCTGGCACTGTTCAATAACTCAACATCTGTAATCCTTTTTGCATAAGTTGTTTTCAAGAGAAATCCGACAGCAAATATAAAAATGGGAAAATTACAATGGACAATAAGTGAAATGGGCACTCGCAGAAAACCCGGACCGGCACGTCGCTGTTATCTTTTTTTTTTTTAAAATCTAGTTCTGATCCGGAATCCAATCTACATACAAGTCTATGGGGATCAGAAACTGGAGATTAAAAATGTTGGTAGAAAGAATGGGGAGATAAGACCGTGCACTCACCAAAGATCTGGCAAGCTGCTTCCAGGTTGCACATTCACTTTCGGAGCACTTTCATTGAATATGCACTGCTTTCCCTGCTCACAGGTGCCTGTGATTGGTTGCAGTCAGTCCTCACACTGAGTTGCAGCGTGTCTGCGTGTCAGCTTATTGCTTCCATCACAGGCACTATGCTCATCTATATCCGGGGTCACACTGGCATATGGCATCCGATGTGAGAGGATTGGATGCAATATGCTAATGACCCTCAGTTCAGGCTCTGATGCGAGCATGGTCTGTGACCCAATCCTGCAATCAGGTGATAGCTGTGGAGGAGAGGGAGAGGTTAATCCTCCCATCTCCTCCATTGTCAGCCTGTGCGTATATCGCAGTGCATTTGGATTACATCTGAGCGAAGTCCGATGTTTCTCTCACACCCATAGACTTGTATGGATGCAAGTCATAGGAGGCTCGCAGACAGGCCAGAGTCACACTTGTGAGAGACACATGCGAGTCTCGGATCGCATCACATGACATGCTTTGCTGAAAGGAGCAGGTAAGCTGCATATATTTCTATGCAACTGACCAGCTCCTGTCAGCAGAGTGTGCTGCCATGCAAGATGATGCATTTTAGGTAAAGAAAAAAAGAATGAAGTTAGCGCTTCATACTTACCAAGGCTCCATTGCAGTTGTAAACTGCACCGCATGGCTGTACGCTGCTCCTGCGGCCTCCTTGGGCCTCTCATCATTGCTCATTTCTATGCACTGCTCTTCCTGCTTTCCCTGCCCACAGGCTGGTCTGGTCTCTGTAATTTGTTGCAGTCAGATGCATGCCCAGCGTCTACTTGCAACAAGTCATCACTCATCAATTGGCGTACCCAGCGAGGGGCAGGGGAGGGCACCTATTATGATCTGTCTCTGTCAGGTAGCGGGTGCGTCAGGCAGCGCGGGTGGTGAGGAGAAGACAAGGCAGCATGGTGCATTGGCACCCGCCACCCACTAGTACCGCAGGGCAGGCTGAACGCTGCTCCCGCAGCCGCTCCCAGTAGGAGCTGTAAAATCCTGTCCTCAGTGCCTGCCGGCCGCTCTGCACTGCAAATCAGCACAGCGGGGACTGGACTGAAGTGATGACATTGACATCATCACTCTGCACCCCGTTGTGTCGAGTCCTGCAGCGCAGAGCGGCCGGCACAGTTACAAGCTGGGGAGACTGCTGAGGGGCTGAGCTGCTGCCACAAGTAAAAAAAAATGTAAATATTAAATCAGACAGTCTGGGGGTCTGGGGAGCTGTTGTATATGATGGGGGGCTGAATATGGGAGCCCTATGGGGGGCCTTATATGAGATACAGCCCGCCATAGGGCTCCTATCATGTGAGCCCTATGGAGGGGCTGAATATGATATGGGAGCCCTATGATGGGCTGTATATGACATGGGGGCCCTATAGAGGTTCTGTATATGAGATGAGAGTCCTATGGGGGGCTGTATATAAGATGGGAGTCCTATGGGGGGCAGTATATGAGATGGAAGCCCTATGTGGGGGCTGTATATGAGATGTATATGAGAGACAGCTATTGTTGAATGATCTTTTAGAACCCTTCAAAGGGTAAAGACCTGGCTCAGAAGTACTATGGGAGAGGACAGACTGACTGGGTTGTGCTTGATGAGCATCCATCGGAAATTCTTCAAGGAAAATCGGGACTGGATTGAAACAAAAGTTTTGAACAAGTTTTCTTGAAACCCAAGAAAAATTATATTAGTATAAGACATGTAATCAGAATAAAAAGCTAAATTTATTTGCAAGCAAATAATTGTAATAACTAATAAAGCACTGCTATAATTACATTTAATTCTCTTAAAATTTTCATTTATTCACCTTTTCCGTTCTAATATTTTACAACCTGAATGACCATGGTTTGCCCCCTCCTAGTTTTGATCCTTGGTACGCCCATGCACCCATCGCAGCTCATTCATTCTCTGCACTCACAGTGGGCAGTCATGCTCTATGGCTGCTCGCTGTGAAATACAGTCCCTGACAAAAGTTGTGTCTCTTATCTCTGTTATGTAAATAAAAGCTTATAACCTGACTTTAAATTCATCCATTGGTTTCATAAATTACTCTTTTGAAAGCTGAAACCCTCCCAAATTTGGTTTAGGTTATGAAAATAAAGTTGCTGCAAAGCGGAAATATTGATTATTTAATGAACACAGAAAGGTCAGATTTTGGAAAGACAAAAGTTTTGTCGCCCCCAGAAAGTAATGTGAAATTCAAACAAATAATTAACTTCTAATACAAAGATATGTTGCATAACATTGGTGAATGAAGTTGTGGGGCTATTAGAGCCATATTTAATATTTTGTGTGACTTCCATGAGCTTGAAGGACTGCATCCATGCGGTTCAACAATGATTCATACAATTTATTGATGAAGTCATCAGGAATAGCAGCGATATTCAGGACTTGTGACCATCCTAAGGTATTGTGCCCCTATAATGATTTATATAATTTGGACTTATCCATATAGTTTGGGCACTTGTTAAGCTTGAGGATGACCTTTAATGATATTAATATCTAGGATATACATAACTTTTGCCATTTGGTCTTTGCACTAGGCACTTTACAAAACCTGTTAATCCGTGGCTAATATTTGGGAAATTGATCCGGTCCAGTATTTATGTTTTATATTTCTTCTGCACATGATATTTTTAAGATTCAAAATTAATAAAAATCTATATTTTATATTATTAATTGTCACTATTCCTTTCATTTTTATCTTGGCTGCATATCAAAATGGGGGGGGAGGGGCGCATGCTGTTTGTTTAACCTTTTCCTATCCAATAAAATTTCCTGTTCTGCCCATTGGAATCCTATTATAATTGGGAAAAAACGTCAAAACAGAATTTTGTAATATGAATGAATTTTGCAAAATAAATCAACAGGAAACCAATTTATTCACATGTGAATGATAAACAAAGCAGTGGCCCGACAAAGGACAAAAGGAGCGTAACAGAATTTTTGGAATGTCCCCGCCAGAGACTCAGGATAGGAAAAGGTTAAATTAGTTATTTAAATATTTTTTTTTAACAAAAGCCCCATATGGTTCCTCTTTTTTTGATTCACAGCCAAGTTAAGCACATGGCTGTGGGCTGCGACCTCTGTCTTTGGACTTTATCTGTGCTGGTATCATAATGTGGGGGGGACCCTATGCCAATTTTTCACATTTATTTATTTTTACTGTACGAGTAGAGTCACATTGATGTATGACTTGCGGGAGTGCAGTGAGAAAATCTCGCATTGCACTCGGCCCCATGTAAGGCAATGCTGCAGCTCAAATCTACAAGTTTTTTCTCAGCCCTATTAGGACTCGGGGAAAAATCGCAGCATACTGCAATTGTGGCCGGGGTCACACTTGCGAGAGACTAGCATGAGTCTCGCATCACCTCATCTGGCACGGCCGCACGCTCTGCTGACAGGAGCGAGTCAGCTACATAGAAATACATTGCAGGTAGACGCTGGGCACGCATCTGACTGCAACAAATAACAGAGGCCAGGCCAGCCTGGGGGCGGGGAAAGCAGGGAAAGCAGAGCTTATGAAATGAGCAATGATGAGAGGCCTAGGGAGGCCGCAGGAGCAGTGTACAGCCACGCGGGTGAAGTTTACAGCTGAAATGGAGCCTTTTTTAAGTATGAAGTGCTCTCTTCATTCTTATTTTCTTTACCTAAAATGCATCATCTGGCATGGCAGCACACTCTGCTGACAGGAACTGGTCAGCTGCATAGAAATACATGCAGCTTACCCGCTTCTGTCAGCAGAGCATGCGGCTGTAGCAGGTGATCAGATGTAAAGCGAAACTCACACAAATCTCTCAAAGTTTGATTCTGGCCTGTCTGGGAGTCTCCTATCACTCGTACCAATGCAAGTCTATGGGTGTGAGAGAAACATCGGACTGCACTCGGATGTTACAGGCTAACAATGGAAGGGATGGGAGTATTAACCCCTCCCTCTCCTCTGCAGCTGTCATCCGATCGCAGGATCGGGTCACAGTTACATGACACTGAGACCACGTTCATAGCAGAGCCTGAGCCGAGGGTCATTAGCATATCACATCCGATGCTCTCACATTGGATGTCATATACGCCAGTATGATCAGGCCTAGGATATAGAGGAGCATAGATCCTTTGAATGGAATCAGTCAGCTGACATGCAGACCCGCTGCCACTCAGTGTAGGGGTGCAGCTGACTGCAACCAATAACAGGCACCTTTGGGAGGGGAAAACAGTGCATATTCAATGAAAGTGCTCCGAAAGTGAATGTACGACCTGGTAGCAGCTTTCCTCCATTACAGATCTTCGGTAAATAGTTTGCGCACGCTCCTATCTCCTTTTCTCTTTTACCAAGATTTTTAATCTCCAATTTCTGATCCCCATCGACTTTCACTGGGACTGTATTCCGGATTGGAACCAGATTTTAACTGGTTTGGGTTTTCTGCGAATCAGCCCATCTCTATGACTACTCTGTTGTTGATATTAAAAGTAATTATATACAATTGACACTAGATAGGGTGAGAGTTCTTCTTTCTTGCTTGCTGTTAGGGTAGGTTCAGATAATTGTACTCTATATAAAATTGGTCAATTTTTCATTCAAACAAGTGGGACAATTTGTTTTGCACTTGTCATCCATGTGCAATCCTTGTGCAGTCCATGTGCAGTCCCTTATTTTTTTCACAGTAGCAGCTATTATTAATTTACAGGATCATTTACAGTTTCCTATGTTACAAAATTGCAATGTATCCATAAAAACATGTTATAATGTGGCATCCTATTTATTTCTCCTACCCATAGATTTCAATGGGCTTGTGCAGATGACCATTTAAATCGGACGAGTGTTGTCCGGAGTTTTGACACATTCCCATCTTATTCTATGGGGCTGTGCACATGTGCAATTTTTTCGTCAAACTTAGACGTCTGAGGAAGAAATTGGTGACGTATGATTTTGATCTGAGAATCGGATCAATATTTTCATTGCAAATCTATGCACTCAGATCGAAATAGTGGAGGTGGAGGTGGTGAAACATTTTTCTTCTTCTCCTCCTAGAAACATGGATCTGACTTTGATCAAACCCTGATCAGAGTCTTATTAGTATAATTGGCCATGTTTCCCAGATGTGGAGGAAAAGGTCTTGTGCTCCAGAAAGTGAAGAGAATTATCCTGGGCTGAAAAGAAATACAGTAAATAAGAACAATGCTGCCTTGGCCAATATTCTGCCTTCAGTTAGCAAAATAAAATATATAATCTCCATTCTACAAAACAAAAAGGATAAAATGCAGAACAGAGAATCAGTGACAGGGAGAACATCATAAAACAGCTGAGAGATATTAAAACAGAAATTAACTTTGTTGTATAAAAAGATGGTAGAAATAGAGTACAAAAACTTAGTTGTTTAGGGTTTTATAAGACTTGCTTCTAGGAGATATTTCTATAAGAGCAAAAATGCAAAAGGGAGAACTAAAGTCCCTTTGTAATTGTAACATACTCATTTCAAAGATTTTATGCACAACCCACATTGAGGATATACAGCAGAAGAGATCTAGTAAAAAATAACCTTTAATTGATATCAATAAAAATAGTGATATACCAAGAACAGATGATGCTGTTGTCCCCCAATGAAACATGGTATCACACTAATAAAAATAATAAAGATAAAGTGCAAGTGCAAACCAGTGCATATAATAAAATGTATCAATCTTTCCAATCTTGTATCTCTAATTACCGAGTTGATGGAGCCATGAAGGGGACAGACAAATCAAAGGAGTCCTGGCTCTCCTGTCGTGCCCTGTGTGATTTTTTTTTTCACCATTGAGGGACATCAAGTCTAGCCCCACACTTGGGGTTTACCCTTGATACGGTAGGAGCAATCAGGACAGTCAGAACTGTTCCTCTGATCAGTCTGTCCTCTTCATGGCTCCATGGACTCAGTGATTTAGTTTGGACTCAGTTTGGACGCTCTGCCACTACTTGTCATCATCAGTGGGAGAGCCATATGGTGGAGCCTTTAGTGAGGGAATGAATGTTCATTGCTCCTGCCACTGCCGACTTCCAGCAGCGACGACACTCCTCCTATCTTTGTCACGGCTTCAATTTCGGGCACAAGGCAGTGATGTCATGAGCTGCCTTCCATATACATGCCAAAGTAAATTCACAGCATCAGAAGAGGACACCTTGTGCCTGGGGAGCAGGAGGAAAGTTGAGTAGAATTGTTTAATTTTTCATGCATAATGGTAGACCTATATACCAGGATGTATATACCTACCAGGATGGGAAACTTATGCATCAGTAAGGGGCCCAAGATGGAGGACATTAGTATACAATGGGGGTACGTTACCCCATAACACTGTTAGCAGAAGAAAACACCATAACAGTATCAGCAGCAGATCCTCCATACCAGTGTCAGCATCAGACCTCCTCTTAACAAGGCATCATTCATGACCACATATTTTCCTTCAAATGGTTTTTTCCTATTTTCCTCCTCTAAAACTTAGGTGTATCTTATTGTCCAGTACATCTTATAGTCCTAATGATAGGGTAATTAATATCGCTGCTTCCAAGTTGATCTGCAATATAAAACTAGGACATTATTTATTCCATAATACAAAAACAGTAGAAAAAAAATAATAAAAAGGACACAAAAATGTAGCTTATTCATCATACCGATACTCAAAAAAAGTAAAATCTAAAAGTTTAGTGAATCACCAGTAGGTTTAAAATGCTCAGTACACCCCTAAAAGAATTCCTTTTGAGGTCTAATTTTCAAAATGGGATCATTTGTTGGGGGATTCTGCTATTTTGTATATCAGGGACTCTGAAAATGCAATATGGCATTCACAATTATTCCAGGCAATTTTATGCTTCAAAAATCAAATAGCGTTTTTCCTTTCCAAGCCCTTCCATGTGTCCAAACTGCAGTTTTTGAACATATATGGAGTTATCATCGCATTTGGAAGAAATGGCAAAACAAATTATGGGTTCCATTTTCCCTTATTATCCACTTCGAAAATTAAAAAAGATACGACTAAAATAATATTTGAGAGGAAAAACATTTTTCGCTATTATATCCATATTTTAAAAAGTTCTGTGAAGCAGCTATGGTTTAAAAATGCTCAACACAACCTTAGATGAATTCCTTATCTCCCCATAGTGATGTTTTTTTAGGTTTTTGCACCCAGTTCAGACTTAGAATGGTGTTCCAAACGTTATTCCTTATTGTTAGTAGTTTTTCGTTTGTGAACCCTCCCCAACCACACCTATTGCCAATCCATATCATACGCATAAATAGCCTGGGTCTCAGCTTCCCATACACGGTAAGTTTTTTAACTGCATGAGAGGACACACACAAGCTAGGGACCCCAACGTAGAGAAATACTTTGGCGTAGTGTTGGGGCTCTATTGCATTGATCAATTCAGTAGCTAAATTTCTCTTGATTCATATGTTCATGGCAGTAATGCAGATTCCATTTTTCACATTTTCACTCTTACATATAGCTATTGGATTTTTCAAGTCAGTATTCACACAGCAGTTTCTGCTATTTCATGTATTCCCCTTACATAGTCACTGGTGTGCATACCTTATCTCCCCATAGTGATGTTTTTTTAGGTTTTTGCACCCAGTTCAGACTTAGAATGGTGTTCCAAACGTTATTCCTTATTTTTTCTAAAGTTCTTGGAGGACATTTTTTTTTCCCCAACTGTGTGCACCCTTGGCTGCCATCTCTTCTTGGTCCAGTAATTTTGTCGGTCTCAACTTTACCATAGACACGGAAAACAAGGTTATTTTGTATACCTAGCTTGTTGCCCGAGTAGCATGAATAAGCCTTTCAAAACCCCACACACTTGCCACCCATGGTCTTCTTATTTAAGTTTATGAAGAACCAATTCCAAGTTCTCATACCTTGAGTGTACGGAATGACCTATCGGGATGGAACCAGAAGAAACACCGTTGTGGAGTAAAACTGCTTGGAGACTTGTTTTTGAAGAATCTATAAAAAGATGCCATTTTGCTGAATCATATTGGATGTTGAATTGACCCGTCAAATCTTCGATATCGATGCAATAAATCAACTTGTCTTCCTGGCCAAAGTAAGGAATGAACTCCTTTTCACGATGATTGAACCATGAAAAATACACTCTTGGCAACAATAAAATCCTGTTTTTGAGCCTTGATCCGAGTAACTCATCGGAATCTTTGGGAAAATTCAAGTCTCTTACCCAATCATTCATCTCCTCCTGGGAAAACAATTTTGGTTTTGTATCATCTTCAAAGTAAAACTTTGAACCATCATCTGGTTAAAGTATAAATTCACGTTCATGGGAGCTAGTTATCTTGTCTAAGTGGCAGGGGCCTTTGGTACTGGTATATTTGTGCCATGGGGATGGGACAATTTATTGAGTGAAGATTGGGGTATGAAATAGAATGCTTCCATTTTGAATTATACCCTTTCACATTGCATTAATAAAAGTTACAATCGTCACTATGGTTATTTTGCTCTCACCATACCATGGGGATCCCAAAACTAAAAGCTTTTTTCCTATCCTTGAACCAATTTTGGAGGTCCTCAACACACCACTTATCTTTATTTATATTTTTTTTACAAAGACTATAATAATCAGCTGTTGCTTCAACACAGTATATTAACTACAAATGTAACAGAAACTGTCAGGCAACTTAATGCACTTTTGCCAAGCCATAATGCTACTTGTCGGAAACACAGTTGAATAATGACGAGCTAACATGAGCTGAGATGAAAATGTCTGAACAGGTGAGAACCAAGAAATAACAAGCCTGGGCATGTCCGAGCCCACGAATTTAGTTGTGCCCCTGTGTAAGTGCCACATTGCAGCACTTGCTACATGCCTGATGAAGGGACCTGAGATGTCTCGAAAGCTTGCTTTGTAACATCACTTTATTTTATTTTAGTTAGCCATTAAAAGGTATCACAAGATTATAATTTTGTTCCTCTCACTGAGAAAATTCAATAATTGCAGCACTTGTCACATGAATGCACTACACTGTAATTCAGGCTGAGAGGAGATGGGAATATGACCTGGCTATGTGTGCCCAGACTGCTGTCATTCAAAGAGAGGCAGCACCACACCAACCTGCTCAGTTTGTCCAATTTTGATCTCCAGACTGGAAGTATCAAAGCAAGAACATCAACAAGGGATTATATGAGCCGAATAGAGATCAGCTTACAGGAACAGAGTAGATAGAGTAGATAGCAGAAGTATATTAGGAGAGTGTTAGTTTGAAATAGGACAGATGAAAGGGGGTCACATTATTAGGGGAAAATCTTTTTAAACACCTCAAGGGCCCTGCAAAAGCGACTTTTTTGAGTTAAATTTGATTGAGAAATTCAAATGATGCTCCTTCCCTTCTGAGCCATGTTGTTTGTACAAAGAGAGGTTTCTGATCACATGTGAGATATCAGTACACTTATTAGAATTAACTGGGTAACAAATTGCTGGGTTTGTTTTCTCATACCATCAATTTTAAAAGGGAAAAATTGGGGCTAAAAAAACATTTTAGAGGAAACATTTAGTTATTCATTTTTTTCATACCACTTTGCATTATTTTCTGCGTAGCATCTGAGGGTAAAATATTTCCTGATAGCAATTGTTAAGTATAGGAGGGGTGCAGTTTTTTTAAATGGTTCTACTTTTGAGGAGTTTGCAATATATAGGCACTTCAAAATCCATTTAAATATGAATGGGCCCCTAAAAATCAAGGTTTTATAACTTTCTTGAAAAAAATGAAAAATTCCTGCTAAAATGTTAACCCCTCTAATATAATAAAAAGTAAAAAGGTCTTTTAAAGCTAATGCATATGTAAAGTGGACATATGGAAAATGTTATATAATAATTATTTTGTACATCAGGACTCACTAATTTAAGGCTATAAAGTTGAAAGTAGAAAGTTTGAAAATTGCAAATGTTTGCCAAAATTCCAATATTTCCAAAACTAAATGCAAAAACATATTGACAGAAAATTACAGCTAACATAAAATACTGTGTCACAAAAGAAAACCTCAGAATCACTGGGATACATTGAAGCATTCCAGAAATAGTACCCCTTAGGGTAGAGTCACACTCTCCTGACCCAAGAATGTCAGCTGCATAGAAAGCAATGAAGCTGACTCGCTCCTGTCAGCAGAGCCACTGGATCTTCGAACAAGCCAGAGGCAAGTGTGACTCCAGGCTAAACGTGACACTGATCAGGTTTAAAAAGCTAGGCTTGGTCATTAAGGTCAAAATTAGCTCTGTAACTAAGGGGCTAATTCCATTTGCGATGCTTGTAAGAACCACTACCCCACACAAAGTGTGAAAAGGAAAATATCAGTTTGCTACCTCATCTAAGTGCAGCATTATTTCGACAGAGAGATTTTGAATCTAATGATGTATCACTTATATTACTGGGTGCAACCATTCTGACACTGTAAAATATATTATATTTACCATGTAACAGAACTCTGGGAGCTGCCCCTGCCCACACAAGGCTTTCATAGTACATTTCTATAGACAGAAGCTGCTAATAACACAAGGGGGCAGAGTCAGACTACAGCTCACCTGATTGTTAGCCCCACTAACGATAAAGCTAAGAAGCTTAAACTAACATTGTAGACAGACAAAAACACGCTTTGAGATTAGATATGACTGGCTGTAAACTGCCTGTGAAGGCTATGTGCGCACGTGTGCGTAATACATGCAGTTACGCTGCGATCTGCACCGCAGCGTAACTGCATGCATCCTGCGTCCCCAGCACAATCTATGAAGATTGTGCAGGAGCCGTGCGCACGTGCCATATTAGAATGCAGCGATTCAGCTGCTGCCCGAATCGCTGCGTTCTAAGAAGTGACATGTCACTTCTTCCGTGCGGTTTGCATGTTGTCTATAGGGAGAGGCAGCATGCAGAGCGCACGAATCTGCCGGCACCATGCGCTTCAGAACGCAGCTGTTCAGCTGCGCTCTGAAGCGCACCTTTTCTGTGCGGTGCAGAGCGCACACGTGCGCACATAGCCTAAGTTTTACAGCATGCCTGCTTCAGATTACATAGCAAAATGTCTTGACAGAGTCTCTTTATGGCTATGTGTGCACGTTGCGTTTTTTTGACGGTGCATTTCTGTGCTTTTTTTTGCCGCAAAAAACGTACAAAAACGCACCCGTGGCAAAAAATGCTTTTTTTGCTGCGTTTTGCTGCGTTTTTGCTCACTGTGTTTCTATGCGCTTTTTATCAGTGAACAATGCTATTAAAGATTGTTGAAAAAAAAAAGGTCTGATGTCATTTCCTTCTTCAATAGTTTCTTCATTCTCCACTAGTGTATGCAGGAGAGCAGACAGCTCTAGAACTACAAGGCTCAGCATACTCCATCCACTAGTGTATGCAGGAGAGCAGACAGCAGCTGCAGAACTACAAGGCTCAGCATACACCATCCACTAGTGTATGCAGGAGAGCAGACAGCAGCTGCAGAACTACAAGGCTCAGCATGCTCCACCCAGGACTGTATGCTGGAGGGAGAGGCATGGGAAGCAGAACTACAAGGCTCAACATACTCCATCCAGTAGTATATGCAGGATAGCAGACAGCAGCTGCAGAACTACAAGGCTCAGCATCCTCAATCCAGGACTGTATGCAGGAGTTTTTTGCCCCCCCAAAAAATGACGTGGGTTTCGCCATATTTTTGTATGCTAGCCAGGTACAGCAGGCAGGTATGGGCTGCCCTTAACCCCCAGCTGCCTATGTGTACCCATCTGGGAACCAAAAATATAGGGAAGTCCTTTTTTTTTAATTATTTCATGAACTTCATGAAATAATAAAAAAAAAGACGTGGGCTTCGCCCAATTTTTGAGTCCAGCCAGGTACAACTAGGCAGCTGGGGATTGGAATCCGCAGCGCAGGGTGCCCATGCTTTCTGGGCACCCATGCTGCCAATTGCAGTCCGCAGCCAACTCAGAAAATGGCGCTTTCATAGAAGCGCCATCTTCTGGTGCTGTATCCAACTCTTCCAGCTTCCCTGATGCCGGGTGGCATGCTGGGTAATAATGGGGTTAGGGCTAGCTGTATTTTATCAGTTGGCCCTAAGCCCGAAATTCATGATTTCACACCAATATTAGACATGGTCACCATGAATTTCTAGTAAAGATAAAAAAAACACAACACAGAGAAAAATATTTTTATGAGAAATAAAACACAACACAATTAGTGACTCCATCTTTATTGAACTAAAGAACCTCCCCCTCTCCGCAGTAGTCCTGGGTCAAGGGTCCCGCGCCATCCAATCAAGCTCCAATAACATCTGATCGGTTTGCTGGATTATGTGTGAAGTTGAAGGATGTGAACGCCATTTATACAATCAGCTGATGCATCAATGGAAAAAAAATACACACCTCTGTGCAGACTCCTGTCCGATCGCTGCAAGAGATGCTGGTAATCAGTGATGCGGTCACCTGATGGCATCAGCGGATCGTGTAAGCCGGCCGGGTAGTAAAAAGCCGGCCTCACCACGAGACTTATACTATCGGCTGATGCCATCAGGTGACCGCATCAGCTGATCACCGGCAGGTCCTGCAGCTATCGGACATGTCCAGGGAGTCTGAAGACAGGTGTATATGACATTTTTTTTTTCTACTGTTCATGTTTGATTTCGCAGCTGCTTCCACCTCTTGCCCGGACATGGTGCAGGACAGGAGCGGACATGGCGTCGGAGAGAAGATGAAAGCAGCAGTGGTGGTACTGGGAGGATTCACGCTTCTGTGTTTACCAACGCAAGGAAACCTCTTCCTGTACACATCACTGTACTACCCACCAATTGCAATTATACAGTAGATGCGTTTGTAGTCATAGAAACGCAGTAAAACACAGCTGTATTTGCAATTTGCATTTTTCATTACGTTTTTGAACATCTCATTGAACCCAATGGGTGAAAAACGCAGTGAAAAATGCAAAAATAACACTAGTCAACACAATTTTTCTTGCAAAAGGTTTTAAAACATATTTTAAATCAATTTTCCCTGCTGATTACGAATATGAACTCTGTTTTTGGCTATTACATCAGGATTTCGAGATATTTTTAAAATTTTTGATGAAAATTACTCATATGTCATATCGAATGTTTTATGATAAAAACACATGATTTTAGGCACTACATTTTGTATATTTTTAATCAAGGAATAACAAAGATTACAAAGTCTATGTACAGCAAATTTAATATACTTACAGAATTATACAACAAAATATAAAAACATAAATATATGGCACACAAATGAATGGCAAATGGCAGATATTTGAACTTTCTTTTCTTGGCTGATTTGTGATTTACAGCTTCTGTGTTGTGTCTCATCAAGCTCCAGCAATAGTTAGCCATCATATGTGAGTCCCACCGTCCTTGATACCATTCCTCCATTGTTTTAATGTCCTAATGAAAATGCTCCCCTTGTTCCTTGCTCACATCCCTAAGGTTCTCTGGAAAAAAGTCCAAATGACTGTGTAAATAGTGAATCTTGATACTCCTTCTACATCCAAGATTTCAAAGACTCATTAGTAGCTCTTCCACAATCTCTTCATAGTTATCTGCTTTCTTATTCCCCTGAAAATTCGGCACCACATTACAAAATGCATTCCAAGCTCTTTCTTCTATCTCATTCATTGATGTGATAAACTTTCGGTCTCTCGTAAGTGTTCTTATTTGAGGTCCATCAAATATTCCAGCCTTTTTCTTCTCTTCACTAAGACCAGGAAAAGTTGAACATATATAGTTAAAGCATTCTCCACTGTGATTGAGAGCTTTGACGAACTGCTTCAGCAATGCAAGTTTTATGTGCAAGGGAGGAAAGACAATGTTCTTCCTATCCACTAGAGGATCATGGATGACATTCTTATCGCCAGAAGCCAAATTCTGTTGCTGAGGCCATTCAATTTTCACCCAATGCTCTGCTGTAGCTCTACTGTCCCAATAGCACAGAAAACAAGGAGGTGTATATCCTCCTTGCAGACCCAAAAGAAAGTTAACCATTTTTAAATCAACACAAATAAACCACCCATGAAAATTGTATTGTAACCTCTCTAGAACAATCTTGATGTTTTTCATATTCTTCTTTAAGTTTTACAGAATGATCTATTGATACAGAGCCATACTTATTTCCATTGTGTAATTGAACACATTTTAAACTTCTTTTGGAACTATCAATAAAAAGCCTCCAATCCCTTGAATCATATGCTGGAAGTCCCATAAAGAGAACTAGCCCTTCAACATCAGTACAATAGACAAGCTGGCCATCTGACTGGAAGTACTGATGTAGTTCTGCTTCCCTGTTACAATAAAATGAGACACTTGTTCTGGGTTTCAACATTCGATTCTCTTGTAGTCTTGAAGCAAATAGTTCAGCAGACTCTTTTGGTAGATAAAGATCTCTAAGCAGATCATTCAAAGCAGACTGAGTGAACAAAATTGGTCTTCACAGTAAAGTTTCCACAGATGTAACAAAAGATATTTGGATCATTTGAGCACTGCGAGATGTAGAGGACATTGTTAGATCAGCAAAACATCCTGCAGAGAAATACAATATAAAAGTTGTTAGCTACCTGAGTTGTTCATTGAATTTCTGTCCCCCTTCACATCGTAGGTACTGATTCACAAACAAAAAACAGAAAAACAGCAGGATGAAAACAATAAATATCAAAATTCATTAAAAATGTCAATAAACAAAACGGTACCTGCACATGACTGTTGTGTACGTTGAAAACTATTTGTTTACTTTCTTATCATAACAAATGGGAATTATGCATGTTCAAAGAAAACAAAGATATTCTCACATTTATTGGGAGACTAAATGAAAAATTTAAATTTACCTTAGTGAACCGTATAAACCAGCACTTTTGATACACTAATATTTTTCAAGGAATTCATGAAAATGGGATATATACCTATAGCGCAAAAACGTGATGTGATAGAGAAATTATAAGATCAGATTTGATTTCAGCACCCTCAAATTAGTCTAAAACTGTTCTTAAAGTCCATGCCAGAATTTTTTTTTTTTGTAGACCAGTGTAATCGACATGCTGCGTTTTTGTGGGCACCTCAAAAACGCAGCTAAAAAAATCGCTCTCTGCAGACAGAGATAAATGAAAACTCAAAGACTTTGCTGGTGAAGCAAAGTAATGCAGTTTTCTGAACAAAAACGCACCCAAAAAATGCACAAAAACGCCGCGAAAAACGCACTGTGCGCACATAGTCTAAAGAGTGCTTGACACGCTGTGACATCGCTAGCGATTGCTAGCGATGTCGAGCATGAAAGCACCCGCCCCGTCGTACATGCGATATGTGGTGATCGCTGCCGTAGCAAACATTATCGCTTCGGCAGCATCACACGCACATACCTTGTCGGTGACGTCACTGTGACCGCCGAACAATCCCTCATTCAAAGGGGGAGGTTCGTTTACCGTCATAGCGACGTCACTGCGGCATCACTAAGCAGCCGACCAATAGAAGCGGAGGGGCGTAAATGAGCAGGACGTAACATCTCGCCCACCTCCTTCCTTCCGCATTTCCAGTGGACGCAGGTAAGGAAATGTTCATCGTTCCTGAGGTGTCACACATAGCGATGTGTGATGCCGCAGAAACGAGGAACAACATCACTAGTGCCCAAACAATGATATTTTGTTTTAGAACGACCTCTCCAAAACCAACTATTTTTACTACTTTTGGGATCATTGGAGGTCGCTCGTACGTGTCACACACTGCGATGACGCTAATGGCGCTGGATGTGCGTCACAAACACTGTGACCCCGACGATATATTGTTAATGATGTCGCAGCATGTAAAGCACCCTTAAGTGTGCAAATCATATTTGAATGAGCAGTCACAAACCGTGGGAGGGGGGCGCCAAACAGAATTATTGCCCCAAGTGCGAGAAAGCCTAGATTCACCTCTGAATAAGCTAAATAAGCTCTCCTTCTCATCCTCCATCTCAATATCACACACAAGACAGTAATGTGGACAGAGAGAGTCTAATTGATGTGCGACAGATGTCTGCTTCAAATATTCACAGGCATAAGAAGTGGAAAGCATCTGCACTAGTGATGAGCGAGTATGCTTGTTACTACTCGGTACTCGCACGAGTATCACTGTACTCGGGCTACTCGACGGGGACCGAGTAATCTCGCGATACTCGTCTGTACTCGTGGTCTTCATTTCTGCATGTTGGCGCTCTTTTGAGAGCCAGCCCTCATGCAGGGATTGGCTGGCAGACCACTGCAATGCCACAGCCCTGTTAGTTGTGGAATTGCAGTGATTGGCCGGCCCGCACAGCGTGACCGAGCCTTTATACCGGCCGGCGCGCTGTGCTCTGCTCACAGCCATCCAGACAGTCAGTGCAGGGAGAGTGTCGCTGCTTCAGGGAAAGGTTTGCGGCCCTTTATAGCTATTTCCGTAGCAGGGCTGCAAACAGTGTGACCAAAAGTCCTTCTCAGGACTATTCTAGTTGTATACAGGCAGGCAGGGTATAGCCAGGTCGGAGTACAGTAGCAGAGTCCTTCTCAGGACTATTGTTGCTGTATACAGGCAGGGTATAGCCAGGTCGGAATACAGGCTAGTGACCAGAAGAGTCCTTGTCAGGACTATTGTAGCAGTATACAGGCAGGCAGGGTAAATAGCCATTCCTAGTGGTGACCGTATACCAGCCTTCATCGTATCTGGGGCTGGTGTACACAGTCTAAAACAGTCCAGATAGTGTCAGACTTCTCATTAATTGTCGCTCCTAAAAACCTGTTAGGTTCTTAGTGCGTCCGTGCTTGCATTTAAAAACCGCACGTGTGTGCCTGTCGGTGGCAGCGTACAGGTGCACTAGTGTGCGTTTTTACCAAACTATTATATAACGCACAAGTGTAGTGTATAATACATGTCAGTCAGCAGTGGCTGATAGTGTCAGAGTTCTCATTAATTTTTGCTCCTAAAACCTGTTAGGTTCTTAGTGCGTCCGTGCTTGCATTTAAAAACCGCACGTGTGTGCCTGTCGGTGGCAGCGTACAGGTGCACGATTTGCACAAACTTGGATATAACGCACAAGTCTAGTGAATACACGTCAGCACAGCATTGCAAAATGCGCAAGGGCGTTGGCAAGGAACAAGGAAGTGGACGTGATGGTGGTGCAGGCAGAGGCCGAGGTCGTGGGCAAGCTCTAATTTCGCCACAACAAAGGGCCACATCTAGTCGCTCGCACGTCCTGTCCCAAATTCTTGGGGACCGCAGCAGTACACCGCTCTTGAACCAAGACCAGTGTCAACAGGTTGTTAGTTGGATAGCGGATAATGCTTCCAGTCAGATTGGCACCACCACAAACACTCTGTCTTCCACACGGTCAAGTGTCAGTAGCCGTGATACTGCACCGCCCATTTCAGAACCTGATCCTCCTTCCTACCACAAGGCTGAGTACACGTCCTCGGACATTAATGATCCCACACTTGGATACTCGGAAGAGCTGTTCACGTTTCCATTCGCACATTCTGGCCTCTCGCCAGCTAATGTTGAAGTGGGTCATGAGGAGATCGTATGTACAGATGGCCAAATATTTGAGCAGCCACGTTCTCACGAAGTTGGCAACGTGTCTCAACAAGGGGTGGACGATGATGAGACACAATTGTCAGGAAGTCAGGAGGAGGAGCAGGGTGCGGAATAGGAAGACGACGTGGTGGATGATCCAGTAACTGACCCAACCTGGCAGGAGGATATGCAGAGCGAGGACAGCAGTGCACAGGGGGAGGGAGGCGTAGCATCACAACAGGCAGTAAGAAGCAGGGTGGTGGCTCCAGGCAGAAGTCAGGCAACCGTTCCCTGGAACAACAACACGACACAAGGTGCCTGTACAAATGTTAGGTCTTCCCGAGTCTGGCAGTTTTTTAAGTTGGCTCCAGATGATTCTAAAAAGGCCATTTGCAACACCTGCCGTGCCAGCATCAGCAGGGGTACCAAAACTAGCAGCCTGACCACCACCAGCATGATCAGGCACATGTCAGCCAAGCACCCGACTTTGTGGGAAGTACAACAGAGTCGAGGAGCAGTGCTTGCTGATGTCACTGCTACGTCTTCGCTTGTTGTGCATGCGAGCCAATCCCCTGTCCATGCTGCCTGCGAACAAGCCTCCTCCGGTCCTGCACCTGCAGTTGCCTACGCAGAAATAACACCATCATCAAGCACGTCCTTGTCCCAGCGCAGCGTTCAGTTATCCATTCAGCAAACCTTTGAACGCAGGCGCAAATACACTGCCAACACCCCACATGCCACAGTTCTAAATGCTAACATTTCGCGACTGCTTGCGCTGGAAATGTTGCCTTTTAGGCTGGTGGAGACAGAAGCATTCCGCGACCTGATGGTGGCAGCTGTCCCACGTTACTCGGTCCCCAGCCGCCACTATTTCTCCCGGTGTGCCGTCCCCGCGTTGCATAACCACGTGTCACAAAACATCACACGTGCCCTGAACAACGCTGTTTCACCCAAAGTCCACCTAACCACAGACACGTGGACAAGTGCTTGTGGGCAAGGCCGCTACATCTCGTTGACGGCACACTGGGTTAATATTGTGGAAGCTGGGACCCAGTCTGAGCGAGGGACGGAACACGTCCTTCCCACACCAAGGTTTGCAGGCCCTACCTCAGTCAGTGTTTCACCCACACTCTACAGCTCCGGAATGTCATGCTCTTCAGCCTCCTCCTCCTCCTGCGCATCCTCATCCACTGTACCCTCCACACCAGTCCCAAGCTGGAAGCACTGCAGCACTGCCTCGGCGAAGCGGCAACAGGCTGTGCTGAAGCTAATCTGCATAGGTGACAAACCCCACAATGCAGAAGAGATGTGGACAGCTCTGAAACAGCAGGCAGATCACTGGCTCACACCTCTGAACCTAAAGCCAGGAAAGGTCGTGTGTGACAATGGCCGGAACCTGGTGGTGGCTTTGAGGCGAGGCCAGCTGACACATGTTCCATGCGTGGCCCATGTGCTCAACCTCGTGGTTCAGCGGTTTCTAAAGTCATACCCAGAGCTGTCTGATCTGCTGGTAAAAGTTCGCCGCCTGTCTGCACATTTTCGAAAGTCACCTACTGCTTCAGCCGGCCTTGCCGGCTTTCAGCGCCGTTTGCATCTTCCGGCTCACAGACTGGTGTGTGATGTCCCAACGCGTTGGAATTCAACTCTGCACATGTTGGTCAGGATATGTGAGCAGAAGAGGGCAGTTGTTGAGTACCTGCATCACCTAAGCTGTCGGGAAATGGGTCAAACTCCACACATAACACCTGAGGAGTGGAAATGGATGTCCGACCTATGTACCATCCTCCAAAACTTTGAGGACTCCACCAAGATGGTGAGTGGTGATGATGCCATTATTAGCGTCACCATACCGCTACTCTGCCTTCTAAAATGGTCTCTGCTCAAAACCAAACATGATGCATTGCAGGCGGAGCTCGATGAGTTGCAGCAAGAAACAGTAGTGGGTGTGGGTGATAACACACAGCCCAGCCTGGTCTCATCACAACATGCAGTGGAGGACTATGACGAGGAGGAGGATGAAGACATGGAGCAAATCTCCGGCCAAATTGAGGATATGAAATGCACACCAGTCATATCCTCGGTTCAGCGTGGCTGGCCAGAGGACAGGGTAGATGAGGAGGAGGAGGAGGAGGAGGAGGAGGACAGCATGTTCAGTCATCGTGTTGGCCAGGCTACTGAAGTCCTGGCTGTTAAGAGTCTGGCGCACATGGCTGACTTTATGGTAAGCTGCCTGTCTCGTGACCCTCGCGTGAAGAACATCTTGGCCGACAATCATTACTGGTTGGTAACACTGTTAGACCCACGCTACAAGGAGAACTTTATGTCTCTTATTCCCGAGGCGGAGAGGTCAACCAAAATGCAGCAGTTCCGGAAGGCCATAGTCACGGAAGTAGGCAAAGCATTCCCCTCACAAAACGCTAGCGGCATAGGTCAGGAATCAGTGGACAACCAAGGCGTACAGCCGAGAGAGGCACAAGTCCAATCCGCCAGAGGTAGGGGAACAGTCTTTAAGATGTGGGACAGTTTTCTCAGCCCCTCACGTACCACAGCCCCTGAGGTGCGGGGTAGTGCCACAAGAAATCCTAAGTTTGCCCAGATGCTCAAGGAGTACCTTGCAGATCGAACAACTGTACTCCGACATCCCTCTGTGCCTTACAATTATTGGGTATCCAAGGTGGACACGTGGCATGAATTGGCTCTCTACGCCTTGGAAGTCCTGGCCTGCCCTGCCGCTAGCGTTTTGTCAGAGCGTGTTTTTAGTGCCGCAGGTGGAATCATTACAGATAAACGCACCCGCCTGTCAACTGAAAATGCTGATAGGCTGACTCTGATCAAGATGAACAAGGGTTGGATTGGGCCAGACTTCACCACACCACCAGCAAATGAGAGCGGAATTTAAAGTTTGTAACAGGAATTTGCCATGTACCTCCAGTCACCCATGGGTACACACTTCTGGACTTTGGATAATCGCTGGACTGCTCCTCCTTCTCCTCATGCGCCACCATGATGACCGTTACAAGAGTTAGGCCTTTGTTTCAGGTATACCCCCAGTGGTAAATTTTTTCGCCCATTCTTTGCAGAATGGACATTACAACGACAGGAGACCCGCTCCTTTGCAATGGGAACAATGTTTTGAGGCCCTCATGCACGTCTCTATCCAGGGACAACGTGGAGCCTCCCAATTTTTGGCTGCCCTGCCAAAGGGCTATACTATAATACACCCACTTCCTGACAATGGAAACTTAATGTTTTGAGGCCCTCATGCACGTCTCTATCCAGGGACAACGTGGAGCCTCCCAATTTTTGGCTGCCCTGCCAAAGGGCTATACTATAATACACCCACTTCCTGACAATGGACACTTAATGTTTTGAGGCCCTCATGCACGTCTCTATCCAGGGACAACGTGGAGCCTCCCAATTTTTGGCTGCCCTGCCTAAGGGCTATACTACAATAGACCCACTTCCTTCCAATGGGCACTTCAGGTTTACAGGCCCTCATGCACGTCTCTATCCAGGGACAACGTGGAGCCTCCCAATTTTTGGCTGCCCTGCCTAAGGGTTATACTACAATAGACCCACTTCCTTCCAATGGGCACTTCAGGCTTACAGGCCCTCATGCACGTCTCTATCCAGGGACAACGTGGAGCCTCCCAGTTTTTGGCTGCCCTGCCTAAGGGCTATACTACAATAGACCCACTTCCTTCCAATGGGCACTTCAGGTTTACAGGCCCTCATGCACGTCTCTATCCAGGGACAACGTGGAGCCTCCCAATTTTTGGCTGCCCTGCCTAAGGGCTATACTACATTAGACCCACTTCCTTCCAATAGGCACTTCAGGTTTACAGGCCCTCATGCATGTCTGTATGCAGGGTCATTGGTGAACCTCACAATTTTGGACTGCCCTGGCAAAGGAAAATACTACAAAGACTCAGTTCCTCAAAATGGGCACATTAGACTCAGAGGCCTTTATGTACGTCTCTTCTCAGGGACATCGGAGTGCCACACAATGTTTTACGTAAAATCTTTCATGTATTGATCTCAAAAAGTAACATACATTAGCTCTATCTCACTATTGGGTATGTGCCCTTAATATTTCCGCCATGAAAATTCATTTTGGTGTCATTTTGGAAGGTTTTCTGGTGAGTCCGTAAAAATGGCGTAAAACGAGGACAAAATTGTTCACAGCTGTGACTTTTGAGTGATAAATGCTTCAAGGGGTCTTCCCCATGCTGTTGCCATGTCATTTGAGCACTCTTCTGAGACTTTTGTGCCATTTTTAGGGTTTCTACATGCTGCCGGTGGTCATTTCACAAAAATACTCGGGTCTCCCATAGGATAACATTGGGCTCGGTGCTCGGGCCGAGTACACGAGTATCTTGGGATGCTCGGCCCGAGCCTCGAGCACCCGAGCTTTTTAGTACTCGCTCATCACTAATCTGCACCAATGAAAAAAAATCTTTGTCAGTTGGATCTAGGGCTGGATGAAGTAGAGTCTAAGCAGAATCCAGACCATTGACAACAGACATTAATCCCTGGGGTGGAGGTGATGATGATCACACTCAGATTGCTGAGGCACATGTGTACTGTACTTTGATGTCAGGACAGGAAGAGAAAGAGGGTGACTGTTAAGATACTGTTCTACTTGCGATTTTCATGTGCGTGTGCTTTAAATGCTGGGACATTGCTAGTGATAGCTAGCGATGTCGTGCGCGATAGCACCCGCCCATGTCTCTGTTTCATCAAGGGGATGATCGCTGTCGTAGCGAACAATATCGCTACGGCAATGTCATACGCACATACCTGCTTAGCGGCGTCACTGGAGACACCAAACAATCTCTCCTTTAAAGGGCGGTTAGTTTGGCATCACAGCGGCGTCACTAAACGGCTGCCCAATAGCAGAGGAGGGGCAGAGATGAGCGGCCGGAACATGCCGCACACCTCCTTCCTCATTGCCGGTGGACGCAGGTAAGGAGATTTTCGTGGCTCCTGCGGTGTCACACATAGCGATGTGTGATGCTGCAGGAACAACGAACAACCAGCAGCTTGCACCATCAACGATATTATGAAAAGGAGCAACATGTCAACGAAGAACGATTTTTGACGTTTTTCCGATTGTTGATCGTCGCTCCTTTTAGCCACACACAATGATATCGCTAACGGGGCCAGATGTGCGTCACAAACACCATGACCCCGACAATATATCGTTAGCGATATCATTGTGTGTAAAATACTCTCAAGGCGGTAGTGTGGATGTTGTTCGTCGTTGGCAGGGTGTCAAACGTAGCAATATGTCTGCTGTGTTCCAAACGACGAACAATATTTTGAAACTGAATGACGTGTCAACGATCAACGATTTTTACCCTATTTGCGATCGTTCGGAGTTGCACGTAGGTGTCACATGTAACGACGTCGCTAATGATGATGGAAGTGCATCACGAAAACCGTGACCCCGACGACATATCGTCAGATAAATTGTAGTGTGTAAAGCAGCCTTTAGAATGGGCCAAGTTCATGCAAAGATTACTAAAACTATAATTAGTAGAAAAAATGACTGCAAGTAAAAAATTATATAAATAGGAGATGACAAACAAATAGATCTTAACTGTGCAAAATTGCTAAAGTGTGCAAAAAAATAATAATTGACAATCAGTACAAAAGAATTGTACCAAAATATCAAACAATGAAATATTGCACATCAAAAGTTGAGAAAAACATTCCAAAAAATCATCTAGAATAAAGTAAATGGAGAAAAAATAGTGTCATGCTATGTGAGATGCAGTGTAGTACAAAAGCTGATCAGTATGGTCATTACAAGTGTCAGAGTAAACAGTCACATCAGCTGAGCACACATAGAGGAAAGATAACGGTGTTTGTCATGTGATTATGTATATAGGGATGTTTGCCTTGTATCATAGTATCATAGTATCATAGTTTTTAAGGTTGAAGGGAGACTCTAAAGGCCCCGTCACACTAAGCAACATCGCTAGCAACATCGCTGCTAACGAACAACTTTTGTGACGTTGCTAGCGATGTTGCTGTGTGTGACATCCAGCAACAACCTGGCCCCTGCTGTGAGGTCGTTGGTTGTTGCTGAATGTCCTGGGCCATTTTTTAGTTGTTGCTGTCCTGCTGTGAAGCACAGATCGCTGTGTGTGACAGCGAGACAGCAACAACTAAATGTGCAGGCAGCAGGAGCCGGCTTCTGCAGAGGCTGGTAACCAATGTAAACATCGGGTAACCAAGAAGCCCTGTCCTTGGTTACCCGATATTTACCTTCGATACCAGCCTCCGCCGCTCTCACTGCCTGTGCTGCCGGCTCCTGCTCTGTGCACATGTAGCTAGCTGCAGGACACATCGGGTTAATTAACCTGATGTGTGCTGTAAGTAGGAGAGCAGGGAGCCAGTGCTAAGCATTGTGCGCTGCTCCCTGCTCTGTGCACATGTAGCTGCAGCACACATCAGGTAATTAACCCCATGTGTGCTGTAAGTAGGAGAGCAGGGAGCCAGCGCTAAGCATTGTGCGCTGCTCCCTGCTCTGTGCACATGTAGCTGCAGCACACATCGGGTAATTAACCTGATGTGTGCTGTAAGTAGGAGAGCAGGGAGCCAGCGCTAAGCATTGTGCGCTGCTCCCTGTTCTCTGCACGTGTAGCTCCGTGCGGTGGTAACCAAGGTAAATATCGGGTTGGTTACCGATATTTACCTTAGTTACCAAGCGCAGCATCTTCCACGCGGTGCTGGGGGCTGGTCACTGGTTGCTGGTGAGCTCACCAGCAACTCGTGTAGCCACGCTCCAGCGATCCCTGCCAGGTCAGGTTGCTGGTGGGATCGCTGGAGCATCGCAGTGTGACAGCTCACCAGCAACCTCCTAGCAACTTACCAGCGATCCCTATCGTTGTTGGGATCGCTGGTAAGTTGCTTAGTGTGACGGTACCTTGTGTGACGGCTGTGTGCACACGTTGCGTTTTTTACCGCGGAAACGCTGCGTTTTGAACCGCAGCGTTTCAGTGGCAAATTGCATGCGTTCAGCTTTCCCAGCAAAGTGTATGGGAAAGCTGAAAAATCAGTGCACACGCTGCGTTTCTTTCCGCAGCGTTTTGGATGCCAAAAATCGGTGCGGAAAGAAAAGCAGCATGTCACTTCTTTTGTGCGTTGTGGCTGCGTTCTCTCCCCCATTGAAATCAATTATGTGGGGTCAGAACGCAGCTACACCGCATGGACCTGCTTTTTTGTTGCGGTCCGCGGGCTTTGTCGGCACGCCAGAACGCAGGCATTTACCTGGAAGTGAGGTCAAGAGGTTTCCTGTTGACCTCACTTCCTGGCAAAGCCCCCGGTGTCACCAAAGTGCCCGCCCCGACCCCCGACCCCCCTCCCGAAAATCCAACATGGCCGCGCGCACAGTAGCGCACCGGCCGCCCTGCTCCTATGTTATCTGTCACATGTGCCTTGAAACATGCGACAGAAAAATGCACCCAGGCCCTGCCCGTTCACCCCAATTCCCCCCGGTGTCATACATACCTGTCCGGTTGCAGCGCTGATCCCCCGCGGTTCCCTCCTCCTTCACAGCAGACGCCGGCCGGTCACATGTGCCGAGCAGCTGACAGCCAGCACTGTGTTCAGTGTGAGCTGTGCTGGCTGCTCGGCACTCTGCAGCTGTGACCCGGGGAGAGTGGGTGCAGATTTTTGCACCCACTCTCCTCAAATGGAGGGTCTGCCCTCCTAGAAAATGGGGGATACGTTCCCTGAACGTGCCACCATATTCTAGAAGGTCCAGAGCCGAAGTGGGACATCCAAATGGATTTCTGCGGACCCATTTTTTTTTATTAAATTGGAGAACAAGGGAATGATTTGGGGAGTGTTTATTCTAATAAAAAAAATTTTGTTGTCTTTTTTTGCTTTTGTTTACTGTCAATTAGTTATGTCTGGTATCTGATAGACACCGTGACATCACTAATTGCTGGGCTTGATGCCAGGTGACATTACACATCTGATATCAACCCCATTTATTACCCCGTTAGCCAACGCACCAGGGCGCGGGATGAGTTGGGGCGAAGCGCCAGGATTGGCGCATCTAATGGATGCGCCACTTCTGGGGCGGCTGTGGCCTGCTATTTTTAGGCTGGGAAGAGTCCAATAACCATGGCTCTTCCCACCCTGAGAATACCAGACCTCAGCTGTCAGCTTCACCTTGGCTGGTGATCTAATTTGGGGGGACCCCATGTTATTTTTTTTTTATTATTTTTATTTATAAATAAAAAAAAAAAACCTGGGGAGCCCTCCAAATTGATCACCAGACAAGATGAAGCTGCCAGCTGTGGTTTGCAGGCTACAGCTGTCTGCTTTACCCTGACTGGCTATCAAAAATAGGGGGGACCCCACACCATTTTTTTTTTTGTTTTTGTGATAAAAACTAGGCTAGGCACCCTTTAGTGCCACATGAAAGGTACTAAATGTGACAGCTTAGAATATGCAGGGGGGGGTGGGACGTTGTATATATATTTGACCTCCATTGATGCTTTTTAGGCTGGATGCCCACAATCGGGGTTTGCAGCGTTTTGGGCGCAGATTGTTTTCCCTGCGTCCATGACGCTGCATTGTGCAGTAGAAGCACAGTGGAAGGATTTTTAGAAATCTCATGCCCACTGTGCTTCTTTTCTCCGCAGCATAAACCAACCGGTGGCGCATCTTCCCGAGCCTCAGCATGTCAATTTATGCTGCGTAGATGAGTGTTCTCTGCAGGTAGCATAGAGCTCCACAGCAGCCTGAACCCAAATCGTGGGCATGGGCAGCTACGTTCTCCCGTGGGAAACACTCACATCTCTGCAGGAAGGCTGACACTGGGTACTAGACGCCGTGTCGCTGGATCATGGCCACATAGCCCAACAGTGAGAATATTGTTGCTACAGCTACATTTTGGGGGAAGTAGCTGTGGATTCAAAATGATTAATATACTCCTGAATAAAATCCTTGAGGGGTGCAGATTCCAAAATGGGGTCACTTGTGGGGGTTTTCTGACGTATAGGTACCCAAGTCTTAAAAAACGCACCTAAAAAAACGCATGAAAAACGCATGAAAAACGCATGCGTTTTCGATGCGTTGTTTCTCAAAAAGCATTGTTTACTATTCTCCCCTCTGCCAGAGGGTGCGTTTTTTTCCGCGCGGAAAATAAAGCAACGTGTGCACATACCCTAAGTCCATCTAGTTCAACCTGTAGCCTAACATGTTGATCTAGAGGAAGGCAAAAAAACCCCAATGTGGCAAACAAGTTCCAATGGGGAAAAAATTTCCTTCCTGACTCCACATCCGGCAATCAGACTAGTTCCCTGGATCAATACCCTGTCATAAAATCTAATATACATAACTGGTAATATTAAATTTTTCAAGAAAGGCATCCAGGCTCTGCTTAAATGTTAGTAGTGAATCACTCATTACAACATCATGCGGCAGAGAGTTCCATAGTCTCACTGCTCGTACAGTAAAGAATCCTCGTCTGTGATTATGATTAAACCTTCTTTCCTCAAGACGTAGCGGATGCCCCCATGTTCCAGTCGCAGGCCTAGGTGTAAAAAGATCTTTGGAAAGGTCTCTGTACTGTCCCCTCATATATTTATACATTGTGATTAGATCCCCCTAAGCCTTCGTTTTTCCAAACTAAATAACCCCAAGTTTAATAACCTGTCTTGGTATTGCAGCCCACCCATTCCTCTAATAATCTTGGTGGCTCTTCTCTGCACCCTCTCCAGTTCAGCTATGTCCTTCTTATATATCGGTGACCAGAATTGTAGACAGTATTCTAAGTGCGGTCGCACTAGTGACTTGTACAGAGGTAGAACTATATTTTTTTCATGAACACTTATACCTCTTTTAATACATCCCATTATTTTATTAGCCCTGGCAGCAGTTGCCTGACACTGTCCACTAAAGTGAAGTTTACCATCCACCCATACACCCAAGTCTTTTTCTGTGTCTGTTTTACCCAGTGTTCTACAATTAAGTACATAATCATAAATGTTATTTCCTCTACCCAAGTTCATGACCTTACATTTATCTACATTAAACTTCAATTGCCACTTCTCAGCCCAATCCTCCAATTTACATAAATCTCCCTGTAATATAAAATTATCCTCCTCTGTATTGATTACCCTGCAGAGTTTAGTATCATCTGCAAATATTGAAATTCTACTCCGCATGCCCCCAACAAGGTAATTTATAAATATGTTGAAAAGAAGCGGGCCCAATACTGACCCCTGTGGTACCCCACTATGAACTGAGACCCAGTCCGAGTACGTACCATTAATAACCACCCCTTGTTTCCTATCACTGAGCCAGTTTTTAACCCAGTTACACATATTTTCCCCTATCCCCATTATTCTCATTTTATGTACCAACCTTTTGTGTGGCACCGTATCAAAAGCTTTTGAAAAGTCCATATACACAACATCCACTGCATTTCCCTGGTCCAGGCTTGAACTTACCTCTTCATAGAAGCTGATCAAATTAGTTTGACAGGATCGATCCCTCATAAACCCATGTTGATACTCTGTCATAAGGTTATTTTTCTTGAGATACTCCAGTATAGCATCTCTCAAGAAACCCTCAAGGATTTTACCAACCGTAGAGGTTAAACTTACCGGCCTATAATTTCCCGACTCAGTTTTTGTCTCCTTTTTGAATATTGGCACCACATTTGCTATGCGCCAGTCCTGCGGTACAGACCCTGTTATTAAGGAATCTGAGAAGATTAAAAATAATGGTCTATCTATCACAGAACTCAATTCCTGTAGTACTCTGGGGTGTATGCCATCCGGGCCCGGAGATTTGTCAACCTTAGTGATTTCGAGGCGGCGGCGTACTTCCTGCTGGGTTAAGCAGGTAATATTCAAGGGTGAATTTATGGTATCACTGGTCATGTCATCTGCCATGGCATTTTCTTGTATAAAAACCGTAGAAAAAAGTCATTCAGCAGGTTGGCTTTACCCTCATCCCCTTCCACCATTTCACCAAGACTATTTTTAAGGGGGCCAACACTATCGCTTTTCAGTTTTTTACTGTTTATGTAGTTAAAGAATATTTTAGGATTATTTTTACTTTCTCTCTTTCTTTCTTTCTTTTTGTACACTTACATATAAATTAATGCAGGAGTGCTCAGTCCGATCCCGCTGCCCCAATGCACATTTTGTGACCCACTTCCTCAGGAGACCACTATTTAAAAGCTGAAATAGCAATCTGACGCTGGAGAACAAATTTTGTACTATTACGAGGCTGAAATAGCAATTTGGAGAAGGAAAACAGATTTTGCACTATTTAGAGGCTGATGTAACAATTTGTGGAAGGACCATACAATTAGCAATAACTAGATGATGAAATGCCGATTTGTGGCACACAATGCTCCCTACATTGCATGCCCCTGCACTTCCCTATTCTACACTATAGCCCTCCTATCTCAGCTATCTAAAATTAAACCCACTAACTCAGATAACTGTCCAGCAGCAGCACTATCCCTATGTTATAGCAATCATAAAATGACACCAACGCCACATGTCCGTATTTTAAATGCAGAGGGACACTTGGCTTAGGCAGCCAATGACACAAGCCCTTGTGTATGAAGGTTGTGGAAGGTTGTGGATGTTTTTTGCACCCTGATTGGCTGCTGAAGCATCCACACATAAAGTTAAGAAAAAAAAACAGTCCCCCGCCCTTCTGACCTCTCTCCATTCCCTCCCCTCATCAAACACATCCCCTCACTCACAGAACCACTCTCCTAGCTAAAGTGATAATAAGGTAAAAGAACATCATTAGTGCAATAGCGAACAGTTACCGAACAAAACCGATCTTTGATGATTTTTGAGAAAATTGCTTCTGAATCTGAGGGCGAGCCAAATAAGCCAAGGCTTGTACCGAATTTGAAATTGGTGAACCATTTTCAAACATGTTTGCTCATGTCTACTTACCAGTACCGAGCTACTGAGAAGATTGAGTACACCTCACTTAAACACATTTGTTTACTGATTAATGTTTCCTGGTTTATGTCATGTGGACTCTCAGCAACTATGTAGGTGGCTCAATATGTGTTAGGCCTCTTTCACATATCTATGCAAAACACACATGTTTTGCACAGTCCGTGGTGTAGGTGTGTATGTGTGTGCATATGTCTGTGTCTGTGTTCAGCATGTGCTTTAAGGGTGCTATCTATGTTACATCCGAATAGCACATGTACACCATGAACTTCTATACTTACGTGTCCATGGTGTTGCTGTCTCCGGCACTGCTGCTGCTTCTGGTCTGAGGTGCAGTGAATATGCCATGAGCATAATGACCGAGAATCAGAAGCAAGTGAAAGCAGTGCTGGAGACATCAGTGGTTGAGACAGGTGAGTGTACTGTAGAAAAACATTTTATTTCAAAGATATGTGTTTTTCTCTGGTACGTACACCAGTGTGCACACCCTGCGGTCCGTATGACATGTGCTGCTGGAGGAAAATGGATATGTCTACGTGTGGAGCACATGGAGACACGTATGCTCCACATAGACACATGGGTCTACGTGTGTCCCTTACTTCGGTACGTATGAAAACAGACTTCACATGTACCGGACACACGGACGTGTGAAGGGGAACTTATAAATATCTGCATAAGAAGAGATTGTGAGAAACTCTTTTTAAACATTTGTTTTAACTCTAATATTGAGCTACTATTCTGGTCTCGGACAGGGACTCAAACCTCACCAGCAATAAGTGAGCATGCTCCCCACTGCTCGATGCTCGATAGAGCTTCGGTGCACTCGGGTACACTCAATACTCGATCCGACACAAAGCGCCGGCATGCTTCAGTGAATGATAGAATTCTAGTGAGGGCTGCGTGAAGTCTGGATTCACTAGGGTTAAAACAACTTTTTGAAAGCTGTGTCCCCTGGAAATGCTCTGTTTACGGCTGGCTGTACGTGGGCAGAGAAACGGATTGCCCAATCATTGACTTCAATTATGCTCGTTACTCAAGTGAGCATCCAGCCTGCTTGACTCGAGTAAAGAGCACTCGGGCATTGTAGTGATCAATTATCATTACTCATTGAGGTGTGCCTCAACAGTGAGGAGCACTTAACACTTTAAGAAGTCCTACTGTAAACTATGGAAAAGATCATAGCTCTATAAAAGGAAAAAAAAAAGTTCAAGTATTTGATTTTGAAGTTCTCAAAAAAAAATGTAATCAAATATAAAGGTCAGTACTCCTGCAAAATTTTAGTCACAATTAATTACAAATATAAAAGATACATAATAAAAACCTGTTCATTCTAACAAAATGTAGACTTGCAAAGAAGTAAACCAAGGATACCTTACAAAACAGGAATTTCTCAGTGATCTTTGGAATAAAAGAAAAACTGCAAAATGAGAACAATGCCTCCAGTTTCTTTAGTGTGATGTTCTGTGGCATTGTGTAACACGTACTCTCAGTCTTTCTATCATATTGAGACATAGTAGAGTATTTTAAAGATGTAAAGCTTCAAAACCAATAAATGTATGACTCACTCAGCTATTGATATTTGATTGATAATACTATTATCTTCCTTAAAAGCCCTTTAAATGTCATTATCCTGTCATTTATTGTATTGATTCTACCGTTTTATTACGCTCTAGAAAAAAGCAATGTCAGTTCAAACATTTCAGTGTCTTTTTTTCTCCCCAATCCTTATTTTCAGGAGCTTATTAAAACACCTGTATGATTTGGTAAGGTAAAAGCACAAATGTGCATGAATTAATCTTGTTATTTTCTTTTATGGTAAATTTTATGCTATTCGATGTGTTGGGACATTGGGTACCAGACAACTATACTTCAGAACATGGTAAATGATTGTCTGAACTAATAAAAAATATAAGCCTGATTGTGGTTGAAAATAACCTTAAAGCCAATGGAAAGGAACAACACAAACAAATGTTGTCTTATAGAATCTGGAACACATGAAATACATGTGTGGCGCTCTGGTCACAGGGAACTTTGGGCAGTTGTGCCTCGGACATCTGCCCACCAACTCAGATTTTTATTGCCTAAAAGAAAAGCTGATATTTTCTATTACATTTATTTATTAAGTATGAATATTATTCATTTTTAACAAATAATTTCTCATTTTTTTACTGATAGTATTCAAACATGAAATGCTTTATGTAAAAGTTGACTGATTTAAAGGGAACCTGTCAGCGGATTTGGTGACTATAAGCTGCAGCCACCACCAGTGGGTTCTTATATACTGCATTCTATTTAGAGATGAGCCACCACCCTGGCGTTCGAGTTCGGTTTGGTTCGTCGAATAGAGGCTCCGTTCGAAGAACGTTTGATGAACCGTTCGACGAACCACTCGAACCCCATTGAAAACAATGGCAGTCAAACACAAACACATAAAAACACTTAGAAAACACCTTCAAAGGTGTGCAAAAGGTGACAAACAACTCCCAAGACACCACAAACACATGAGAAAGTGACAAGGACATATACTCATGTGAAAACAAAAGAGCTGGACGAGTAAAAAGAGGATGAGACTCAGATATCGGAGTATATGCAAGTAAACATCGATGCCATTACAGTGCAACTTGAGCCTTGCTCATTTTAGGTTTCCAATCTGGCTAAATTGCAAGAGCTCGCCACTTACGCCTTGGCGTGTCTTGTCATGTCCCGCAGCCAGTGTTCTCTCAAAACGTGTCTTCAGTGCTGCTGGGTGTGTGCTGACAGATAAGTGCATGCGTCTGTCCAGTGAAAATGTGGACATTGGTCACAGATGACTTTTCTACCTTTGTGTCATCCAGGGGAGGCGAAAGGCTGGTGTATTTTTGAGAGTGCTTCATGCAAATCATCTTTTTAAGTTTGCAACTGGGGGACAACTGATGGCAGTGAAGTGGGGTGTGTGTGGCCCAATTAGTGGAAATGAGGGAGACTGTGGTTGGAGTCCCCTTGCTGTGTTTTATATGCTTTTAGAAGGGCATGACATGCCTAAGAGGTTGACTTTCAGCATCTGCAAGCTGTTGACTACAGAAATGCTGCCTTTCCACCCTTCTTACACAGAGGATTTTCAAGACCTTATGCCCATCGCAGTGCTCCAAGAGCCGATGCCCAGTCGCCACGCCTTCTCCAAGAAAGGCGTGCCTGTGCTACACCAGCATGTCACACACAACATCACCACTTCCTTGAGAAACTCTGCGTGTGACAGGGTGCATTTCACCACAGATACTTGGACCAGTAATCATGGACAGGGGCGTTACATGTCGCTGACTGGGCACTGGGTAACTATGGTGAGAGATGGAGAAGGGTCTGTTGTACATGTTCTGCCTTCGTCCACGTGTGAGCTGTGTGGACTCCGGCATACAGCTAACCTTCATCCACTGTTTCAATAAACAGACTGTGTTGCCTTTAAGTCTTTATTTATTAAATGATGATGGATAGGTGGATGATCATAAGAAATGGATGATTAATTAGTAAAAACTATAACAAAAGATACAAATCCAAATCAGTACAGGCATATCACAAATAACAGAATGACATACATAGTAGTACTGGTATTTACAGAATCTGCATAACATAGAGAGCAATGCATATGACTGAATACAACATTTACACTGCTGATGCTGCCCTACACCTGCTCTGCATGTATCATGGCCTATGTAATCTGAGTGGAGCCACTGTTACTTCACAGTGCCTACATAACAACTGTACACATATTCTAACATAAATATGTAGTTTAGTACAATGATTCCTACCGGGATCCACTAGTCAGGAGGAACGATTGAAGAAAAGGAACTGGAGCCAGCTAATAGCACCTCTGAATCCTATGGAGGCACCAAGACATCTGCGTCTCCAACTCAGGAAGGGCAGGGAAAGTGGGCAGTCCAAGGAAGTATCTTTTCCTTAAAGCAACAGGCTCCAACCCACAGAAATACTGTGGAGATGTATGAGGAAAACACTTAAAACATAAGAAAGCCAACAGTGACCTCTTGTGGGCAACAAACGATATTACCCTTATCCTATTTAATGAATAGAAGATAGAACATTCCCCGCTTGGCGTTAACCAATGCCACAATTGGACTCCTGAGGGGATAACAACAACACAAGTTCAGTGACTGGTCTGGTGAACAGTTTGTTCTTTCCGAGCTTGCTCACTCTGACCTCTACCTTGCGTACTCTCCCGTCCTTGCTGGGAAAGGGTTTGGTGACCAGGCCGAGTGGCCACTCATTTCGGTGTGATTGACTGTCCTTTACAAGTACCACATCGCCAAGTCTGATGTTTGGATGGTCTTTCTGCCATTTTGTTCTGGTTTGCAGAGTGGAGAGATATTGTTTCCTCCATCTGTCCCAAAAGGCATTGGACACGTTTTGTACTTGCCTCCATTGTCTTCTGTAGAGGTCTTTCTCGGTGAATTCTCCAGGTGGAGCTCCTGGGACACAGGTTTTCTGTGTAAGTAACATGGCAGGAGTAAGAACTGTTGAGTCTCCAGAATGAGCTGTCAATGGCCTAGCATTCATAATAGCTGTAACTTCGGCCAAGAACGTAGTCAAGCTTTCGTGGGTAAGTCTGGTGTTTGCTTGCAAGAGGATAGAATCTAGAATCTTGCGTGCAATTCCTATTATTCTTTCCCAGGTGCCTCCCATGTGCGAAGAGTGTGGCGGGTTGAAGGTCCAGGTGCATCCTTGCTCACCTAGGTACCTCTCTACATTTGTAATGTCTAGATTGGAAGGGATTTGGAGTTATCTTGCTGCTCCAATAAAGTTTGTGCCTCTATCAGAACGAATGTGCTTCACAGGGCCTCTGATAGCGATGAAGCGTCGAAGTGCCTTTATGAAACTTGAAGTGTCCATAGATTCTATTACTTCGATATGAACAGCTCTGACAGACAAACAAGTGAATAGAACTGCCCAACACTTTGCTTCGGCATGGACCTTCCTCGTGTGTTTTGTAGCTACGGACAAGGGGCCGAACACATCCAGTCCAACGTTGGTGAAGGGGGGTTCAGTACTGAGCCTGTCAGGTGGAAGATTGGCCATCTTCTGGTTTTGAAACACGCCACGAAGTTTGCGACACGTAACGCAGTTGAAGATGAGTTTGCTCGCGCTTCTCTTCGCTCCGACTATCCATAGTCCAGCCGCTCGTAGACTCCCTTCGGTAAACAAACGACCTTGATGTCTCACCAAGATGTGATGATGTTGAATGAGCAAGGTTGTGACGTGATGACGTCCGGGAATTATTACCGGGTGTTTCTCTGAGACTTCTACCTTAGCTTCTTGAATGCGGCCACCTATTTTCAGCAGCCCATCTTTGTCAATGAACGGGTCGAGTTTCCTCAACGCACTGTCTCTAGGAATGGGTAGTCCTTTGTCGAGATTGCCTATTTCCTTGTTGTAAGCTTCATTTTGTACAACATGGAGTATTGTAATCTTGGCTTTCTCTAGGTTGGGAGCAGTAAACGCATGCTTGCAGTGATGCCAACCTTTACTGCATCTCTGATTTGTTGGTAGTTCGGACTTGTAAAACTGAGTCACGTGTAGTAAAAAGGCGATGGCCCTAACAAGTGAGTTCCAGGTTGAGAATCTACTGAACCGATGAGATCCGAGGTGACATCCTGAAACCACTGTATGAAGAGCTGACACTTGAGGATGAAAGTCGTCGTCGACATCTGGATCCACCAGTTCGAACGTATCGGGCCTGCTGATGTAGGATGTTGTCTGGTACAGGAAGGCAGGGCCTGGGAACCATGTAGTGTCCTTAAGGTGACTTGGTGCAACGGATCTAGTCGCATGGTCGGTGGGATTGTGATGAGTAGATACGTAATGCCACTGATCAGGGCAAGTTGATTTTCTTATTCTCAACACCCGGTTGCTGACGTAGACGTAGAAGCGTCGTGTTTCGTTGCAGATGTATCCTAGTACCACCTTGCTGTCAGTGTAGAACTCTGCATCTTTGATCTCCTGATTCATTCCATCTGAGATAAGTTCAGCCAGCTCAACTGCAAGGACGGCAGCACAGAGTTCCAGTCTAGGTATCGTGTGTTCACGGAGTGGCGCCAGTTTTGTCCGACTCATGACGAACCCAATATGGATCTGTTCATTCACATCGGTGGTTTTAAGGTATACTACTGCTGCGATTGCTTTGACTGATGCATCGCAGAAGATACAGAGTCTTTGAGATTTGACTTCTGTGGATGGCACAGGAGCGTATGGGCGGTTCACATGAAGATCGATCAAGGCCTTGAGAGACTTCCTCCACTCTGCCCACAGGTCTGCCTTTTCTGCAGGAAGTGTATCATCCCAATCAGATGTCTCTTGGGTGAAGTCTCTTAGCATCATTTTACCTTGGACGGTAACTGGAGCTACGAATCCCAGAGGATCGTACAAACTATTCACAAAGGAAAGGACACCTCTACGTGTGAAGGATTTTTCTTCTTTGTTGATCTGAAAGGTGAAGGCATCTGTCTTCAAGTCCCAAAGTAGTCCTAGGCTCCGTTGCATGGGAAGAGAGTCGATGCTCAGGTCTATGCCCTTCAGATCACTGGAATAGTCTTGAGAGGGAAAGGCTTCCATCAGTTCTCGGCTATTGGATGCAATCTTATGCAACCTTAAGTTAGACTGAGCGAGCATTTCTTGAGCTCTTTTTAGAAGACTGATTGCTGCCTCGTTTGTGGGTGTGGATTTCAAGCAGTCGTCTACGTAGAAATCCTTTTCCACAAAGGATCTGACATCCGACCCGTACTTCTCTTCACCTTCTTTGGCGGAATTCCTGAGACCGTAGATCGCCACTGCGGGGGAAGGACTATTCCCGAAGATGTGTACCCTCATCCGGTACTCTATGATGTCTTTATCTGGGTCGTTGTCACGGTACCAGAAGAACCTCAGGTAGTTTCTGTGTTCCTTTTTGACGAGAAAGCAGTGAAACATCTGTTGGTTGTCAGCCATAAATGCCACCGTATCTCTGCGGAAACAGAGTAGAACTTCTTGGAGTCTGTTGTTGAGGTCTGGGCCAGATAGTAGGACATCATTCAACGAGACGTCTTCGCACTTGGCACTTGAGTCGAACACCACTCTTATTTGGCCTGGCTTTTTAGGATGGTACACTCCGAAGATGGGTAAGTACCAGCGTTCCTCAGAGTCTCGTAGTGTAGGTGCGATCTCTGCATGGTTATTTCAGAATATCTTCTCCATGAAGGTAAAGAAATGTTCTCTCATCTCGGGAGACTTCTTGAGCTTGTGTCTGAGGGAGACAATTCGACTGTAGACCTGTTCCCTATTGTTGGGTAGGCGTTGTCTCCGTGGTCGGAATGGTAAGGGTGCCACCCAGCTGTTCGACTTGTATTTGGTTATTTCTTGGTCCATGATGTCCAAGAACATCCTGTCTTCTATGGACATTGCTGTTTTGTTGTCCTCTTTGGTCCTGTGGAAGACTGTACAGCCTATGTGGTCTTGTTCGCCCTCACAAGCGTGGTCTTCGTTGGAAGGAACTGCGAAAAGACATGGCAGAGGAGTACTGCTTGGTAATTCCTTTACCAACAGACTGTTGTGACATGGTCGGAAGAAAGGCGGACGTCCATTTTCTAGTGTGTTGGTGAGCATACTGTTGATTGAGGCTGGCTTGTGTGCTCCTCCTAGACAGACATCTCCTACTAATCTCCAGTGAGAGTATACTGGAGAACAAAGACCTCATTCACTGTCTGTTGCTGTTTGTAGAATCACTAAATGTTTTTCTCTAGCTGTGCCTCATGGTTTTCCTTTAGAAGTCATCATATCTGGTGCTAATCAAATCTCTCCTTTGTATGCTGGAATGCAAATTTACAGGCACTAAAAGTATCCCTGGTAGTTCCAGCCACTCCCAGTACACCCAGGGAGTCACAACATGGATGCTACACCCGGAAGTCAGGTGCCTGGAACTTCCTGTGGCAGCCGTCTTGCTACACCCACTGATGGCAGTACATCTCATAAGCCACACCCCTCGCAATGGCTCTTTGTTCAAAGCTCTCCACCCATCCCCGGTGGGAGGTGTTCTGTGGTATATATGATTAACACATTTGAATAAGTATAAATAGTATATTTGTTTACTCAGCTATCCCATAAATGCAAGTCAAAGATAAGTAAGTGAAAATGTTTACTGAATTGATGAATAGTCAGAGATAAGAATGGAATGTGTCTTTCCCCAATAGTGACGTAAGTTTGGTTTAACCCTTAGAGTTCAGGATTTCACATTTTTAGTTTGCTGTTTATACCTGAATAGGGAATATTAAATTTCATGGGATGTGCGATATAATTTGTGTTGTTTTGTTTTTAATAGCGATTTATTTGAACAATATATTTTTATTTTGTGACTCTATCACCTTTTCTGTTTTTACGATTATTTGTAAACAATTTATATATTTTTGCAGGTTAGTCACCCAGTCACAGCTGTCATTTAATCATGTCTCAGTTGTTTCTACTATGAAAGGTTTTTCTTTTCTTTATGGATACAGTGTTTATTGTAAGGTTTTAAAATTTCACAGTCATTTATATTGTTGTGAGATATACGTTATTTTCAGTGTTTGTTCTTTTTAAGTTTTAGTATGTAGCTAATTTATTACCTGCTGTTTTATTTTTTCTTTTAGGGAATACCAGTATAAAAACGCTGAATTTTGCCATATTGGTAAATAAACAATTAAACAAGGGGAGAATAAGGTATTAATTATATTCTCCAGTTTCTTCGAGGGTGCAGTAGGCATATTATTTAGGTTTTGAAGTTGACCTTTTTTCCCATAGGTTATGTTTACTAGATTACTATGAGGTATATCTGTTAACTGAAATAGGAAAGTCTTGTCTTATATGTTTATTTGTTTATTTATTTAGTATTCTCAGTCATGTGAAGTATAGATATAAGAATAAGGCTGCACATCAAACTTAGATAATGGTATAATGCCTCAAGCATATGGAAAAATATTGGAATATACAATGAAAAATGCTACTTGCTAATTTGAACATGTGAATAATGAATTGCATACCTGCTATGAATATTAGGAAAAAGGAGATATTTAGCAATCGCATTGATCAATGTAACTGAGCCCCAAGGCCTCGTCAAGGCATATCTCTATATTGGGGTCCCTAGCTCTGTGACCCTAACTGTGTGTCATCTCATTGCAATTAAAAACTGCTATGGGTGGAGAGGGGTAACTAAGGACTTTCTTATATAGGAGATGGAAAAAACATGGCCGAAAGGGGCGGAGCTGTGTTCACATTCAGAAAAAAAAAATTCATATAACTGAATAGGATAACTGAAGTGAGCACTAATATATATATATATATGAGTGCAAGCCAAAAATACATACTATATATAAGAATAAGGCTGCACATCAAACTTAGATAATGGTATAATGCCTCAAGCATATGGAAAATATTGGAATATACAATGAAAAATGCTACTTGCTAATTTGAACATGTGAATAATGAATTGCATACCTGCTATGAATATTAGGAAAAAGGAGATATTTAGCAATCGCATTGATCAATGTAACTGAGCCCCAAGGCCTCGTCAAGGCATATCTCTATATTGGGGTCCCTAGCTCTGTGACCCTAACTGTGTGTCATCTCATTGCAATTAAAAACTGCTATGGGTGGAGAGGGGTAACTAAGGACTTTCTTATATAGGAGATGGAAAAAACATGGCCGAAAGGGGCGGAGCTGTGTTCACATTCAGAAAAAAAAAACCTACATATAACTGAATAGGATAACTGAAGTGAGCACTAATATATATATATATGAGTGCAAGCCAAAAATACATACTATATATAAGAATAAGGCTGCACATCAAACTTAGATAATGGTATAATGCCTCAAGCATATGGAAAAATATTGGAATATACAATGAAAAATGCTACTTGCTAATTTGAACATGTGAATAATGAATTGCATACCTGCTATGAATATTAGGAAAAAGGAGATATTTAGCAATCGCATTGATCAATGTAACTGAGCCCCAAGGCCTCGTCAAGGCATATCTCTATATTGGGGTCCCTAGCTCTGTGACCCTAACTGTGTGTCATCTCATTGCAATTAAAAACTGCTATGGGTGGAGAGGGGTAACTAAGGACTTTCTTATATAGGAGATGGAAAAAACATGGCCAAAAGGGGCGGAGCTGTGTTCACATTCAGAAAAAAAACTACATATAACTGAATAGGATAACTGAAGTGAGCACTAATATATATATATATGAGTGCAAGCCAAAAATACATACTATATATAAGAATAAGGCTGCACATCAAACTTAGATAATGGTATAATGCCTCAAGCATATGGAAAAATATTGGAATATACAATGAAAAATGCTACTTGCTAATTTGAACATGTGAATAATGAATTGCATACCTGCTATGAATATTAGGAAAAAGGAGATATTTAGCAATCGCATTGATCAATGTAACTGAGCCCCAAGGCCTCGTCAAGGCATATCTCTATATTGGGGTCCCTAGCTCTGTGACCCTAACTGTGTGTCATCTCATTGCAATTAAAAACTGCTATGGGTGGAGAGGGGTAACTAAGGACTTTCTTATATAGGAGATGGAAAAAACATGGCCGAAAGGGGCGGAGCTGTGTTCACATTCAGAAAAAAAAAACTACATATAACTGAATAGGATAACTGAAGTGAGCACTAATATATATATATATGAGTGCAAGCCAAAAATACATACTATATATAAGAATAAGGCTGCACATCAAACTTAGATAATGGTATAATGCCTCAAGCATATGGAAAAATATTGGAATATACAATGAAAAATGCTACTTGCTAATTTGAACATGTGAATAATGAATTGCATACCTGCTATGAATATTAGGAAAAAGGAGATATTTAGCAATCGCATTGATCAATGTAACTGAGCCCCAAGGCCTCGTCAAGGCATATCTCTATATTGGGGTCCCTAGCTCTGTGACCCTAACTGTGTGTCATCTCATTGCAATTAAAAACCGCTATGGGTGGAGAGGGGTAACTAAGGACTTTCTTATATAGGAGATGGAAAAAACATGGCCGAAAGGGGCGGAGCTGTGTTCACATTCAGAAAAAAAACTACATATAACTGAATAGGATAACTGAAGTGAGCACTAATATATATATATATGAGTGCAAGCCAAAAATACATACTATATATAAGAATAAGGCTGCACATCAAACTTAGATAATGGTATAATGCCTCAAGCATATGGAAAAATATTGGAATATACAATGAAAAATGCTACTTGCTAATTTGAACATGTGAATAATGAATTGCATACCTGCTATGAATATTAGGAAAAAGGAGATATTTAGCAATCGCATTGATCAATGTAACTGAGCCCCAAGGCCTCGTCAAGGCATATCTCTATATTGGGGTCCCTAGCTCTGTGACCCTAACTGTGTGTCATCTCATTGCAATTAAAAACTGCTATGGGTGGAGAGGGGTAACTAAGGACTTTTTGGCTTGCACTCATATATATATATATTAGTGCTCACTTCAGTTATCCTATTCAGTTATATGTGAAGTATAGATGACCACTAACTGTATTATGATCAGAGATAAAGTTATAAGAATGATCTAATGTATATTTTTTAGTTTTTGTTTTTATAGATGAAACCAGATGGTGGTCGATTCTGCACTGGATATGCTGCTGTTTACACCACATGAGGTAGTCTAAATTCGACCACTCCCTCCAATCCTATTGATACAGGAGACAGTGATGCATTAATGCCTCTCTTGATGGGTAGAACAGGAGTGGGTAAGAGTCTTTAGAGGTGTATGTAGGTTGTAGATTTTTTCCTGTTGTCAAATGAATTAGGTATGCTGAAGAGAAAGTCTAGATCTGAGCTGATGGAATTGGATGGAGATCCCCGCACAGGTGCAGCTGACCAAGAAGCAGTGAACGGGCCTAGAGTTGAGGAGTCCTTTGCCATGCATAAAGACCATGCCTTGGTGACACCGGTCACGTCAGTGACTTCTGTCACTCCTTGTGTTCTTAAATCCCTACAGGAACAAGCAAAACAACAAGGAATGGAGTGTGACATGCAGGGAGCCAGCTGACTGAGGAAGGTCTGTGGACAAAGGGTGGTAAGCTTTCTCTGCCATGAGAGCTCTTCTTAATGATGGCCCAGGTAACATCAGTGAAAGACAATTGTCAGTGTGTGCTTTGGTGACACCGGGTTCAGTACCCAGGTGGGCAGATTCACCCAGTCTTGTAAGACAAGTGCCCCGAACGAAGTGAGAAAAAACTGTAAAGAGTCCGTAGAAACACCCTGCACCTACTCTACCCATTCTTAGAGACTGCAAACTGATTATAGATGTATATCATGAGCATGTTGTATGCAAGTCTGTGCGTGTTGTGTAAATTTCTCTCCAGGTTTGGTCAGAGGCATTCCAGTGCAGAAAACGACATTATTGTTGAGAAGCACATGAAGGTGGTATGTAAAGAAAAATGTGTTTACAAAAAGTGTATATTTTATAGAAAAGTGGAAACTAGTAAATCGTGTATAAAATGTATATGTTTTGTTTACTTTTTGTAATAAACAGGTTTTTATGTAAGATGTTTTTTGGTTTAGCATAGACATGTATATTTTTATATAATTGACTGAATAGTGTGATAATCAGGTGTATCTTCCAATTCCAGATCTTAAATCAGAGCTATTAGCATATGGTCTCCAGTCAGGAGACTGATTAATCCTAAAGGACAAGCGAGAAAGAGCCATGAGTCAACATTAGAGGAGCTGATCCAATCCGCAGAAACATCTATGGATCCACACCTCGCATTGTAGAAGGGTTAATCAACCAGAGCTGCACTGAGCGTTCTGCTCATACTTATCCTTTTCAGAAAACCCTGTACAGTCTTAGACCAGCATTGCCAGAACAGTTAGAAGAGAGGACTTAGAGAACCTTGAGACATGGGAAAGTCCAACTACAAAGGGTGAGGACTCGCCTAGGAGTCCTTGGTCTCAAACCGGCTAAGAAAACCCCTTTCCCCTTTCCGCCCATGTTTCAACGTTCAGTTAGGCAGGTTTTTCAACAGATCTTTCTACCTCTCTTCCTAAGGGAACACAGTACCCTTAGAATTTAGAAATGGCAGAAGTAAGTCTTTAGGGGGGACTGTTGAGGATAAAGAATTGAGTATCCAAAAATACTTAATTCAGCCATTTCATAGACTCAGTTATATAGTTCAGTAGATGTGAACTAACTCACATATTTGTGAATGCTTTTGTTTCTTACTAACATGTATATATGTATATTGCATATTCAGTGTATTTTCCTTAGACACAGTATATAACAGCACATGTAATTGTAAAGATGGCTGCCATTTCCTGTTTTGCACCCAAGACAGATGGACAAAGGAAATTCCTGGAGTTTTGACTGACCAATCCAAGGAGGATGTGTAGATCTCTCTACGTCATGAAGCCCTGCCCTGCGATACTTGATTGGACTAAAACTTTTGTTTACACCCCCTTACTGCTTGGTCTAGAGTTTCTTTCAAACAATAAAAAGTACAGTTGGTCAAGAGCCAGTCATGGAGATAGATGTAACTGACTTGCTGTCTAGTTATTTAATCTCTAAGTGCACTCATGACATTTTAATTAGAAACAGCAGCCGGATCTGAGAGATCCTTTGAGTCTCATCATCATCATCGTCATTCTGACCTTGACACTATGACCCATCCTAGGTCAAGTCTCTGCGCATATGGAGCGTTCTGGAAGCCGTTAATGGACTCTCTAGCCTTATGCATGCGTAGCATGTCTCTTCCAAGGAGTAAGGTTATTGGAGCTTCTGAGTCCAGTTCTGGAATCAGGTGAGCTATACTCTTCAGATGGGGGTGATGAGCTGCTACTTCTGGTGAAGGTATCTCGGACCTGTTGTCAGGAATCTGGTTGCACTCCAGTATGGTAGGTAATGATAGGCAGGTCTGACCATCTATGGATTCCACCTTGTATCCGCTTGCCTTCCTCCCCGCCGTCTCAACGGTACCTGAACATGTCTTCAGGGAGTAGGGAGAACCGGGGCCTGCAATGTTGAAACTGCTGAAGAAGATGGACTTGGCAAGAGACCTGTTGCTCTGGTCGTCCAAGATCGCATAGATCTTAATTGCTTTGTCCCTGCGGCCTGCTGGGTAGACTCTGACAAGGCGGATTTTAGAACAGGACCTTCCTCCTGTGAGTCCTTTACAGATCTCCGTACATTGAGAGGTAACCACCGTGGTGTCTTCATCAGTGTTCTTCTGTTTTCCATCGTGTTCTTCTGCTTGCGGCAACACTCGTGTAGGTGGTCCAGGGTGTAAGGCTGTATTGTGATCCGTGCTGTCACATTTTGCACATTTCACGCTAGCTTCGCAGTTCCTGGCCATGTGCGATGTTGCAGCACAGCATTTGAAGCAGATGTTGTGTTCCTTGAGGAAGCCTTTGCGATCCTCTAGAGACTTCTCCCTGAAGGCTCTGCATTTTAGTAGAGGATGTGGTTTCCGGTGTAGAGGACACTGTTTACTGATATCCTGGGGTTTGTTCTCTTCTGGAGGATGCTTACTCTCTTTGTGAGCAGGACCTGAGGAGACAATGTTAGTTTTGTGGACTGCCACGGGTGCCCTACTGGGTTTGACACCGGGGGCGGTGGTACATGACAGAGTAAAATCAAAACTAGGGTCATTTCTGATTTTAGCTTGCTGAGCTACAAAACCTACAAATACAGCAAAGGGCGGGAATGGCGCGTTATGTGTTTGCTTATACCATGAACCGTGTGAGACCCACTTTTCTTGTAGATTGTAAGGAAGTTTTTGCACTATCGGATTGACACCCCTAGCGGTATCCAAGAATGCCAATCCGGGCAAATATCCTTCCTCTTGGGCAACCTGTAACTCTACTAACAGATCACTTAGCTCTCTTAGCCTTTGAAAGCCTTTGGGTCCTATCTTAGGGAAGTCATCAATTCTTTTAAACAAAGCATTTTCAATAACTTCTATGGACCCATAGCATTCATCAAGTCTCTTCCACGCCAAGTGTAGACCTTAGGGTGGGTTTTTAATGTTAATGTCTCTTAGTCTTTTGGCGTGTTCTACCGATTTACTACCAAGCCATTTTACCAGGAGATCTAACTCCTCACTACAAGAAAGGTCCAAACCTCTTATGGTGTTCTGGAACGAGGCTCGCCACGACCTATAATTCTGGGCACGATCATCGAACTTTACAAGTCCTTTTGTGACCAGATCTCGACGAGCAAAGAACTTTGCAAAGTCCATGGTGGCTTGGTCAGTGCTGGTGCGAGCCGGTGTGTGGTCGTGTCTAATGTGTGGTGTATCACCATACCTGTAGGGTGTTTCCGCCTTCGGAAAGTCAGCATAGTACCTCCCCGGAGAGGAAGGTGTCTCTTTGTGGTAAGATGGTGGTTGTACCTTCCTCTCTGTGGAATAGTAGTTTTGGTGAACCTCCTCGTGCTGTACACTCTCTTGCTTGAAGCGGTGTAATTCGAGGTTGGATGGCTGGCCGTCTGCGTAGTCTGTTCGGTGAAGCACATCTGAGCTGTCATCTATCCTGGAGTATTGGTAGACGTATTCTGCGACGCGCTGTGCTGGATCCTGCTGGTTTAGGTTCGGCCCAAGAACATCGCTGCGTCTTTCTTCGGGGTGCTCTGCCGCTTCCAGGAACTCTGCCTTGGCTATTGCGGCCGCTGTCTCCTTTTCTACGGCAAGTCTTTCTAGAGTCAGTTGCAGACGTGCAGTCTCTGCTTCTTGTTCTGATTGCAGACGTGCACTCTCTGTCTGTTTTAGTTTGAGTTGCATTTCCTGTTCAGCGAAGGAGGACCTCACTTTAGCTGCTTCGGCCTCAGCGCGGGCGACGGCAGCAAGCTCCCTAATTGAGGACTTAGTAGAGCTTGCCCGTGACCTTGTCTTCAGGGAAGACGCTCGGCTGACAGACATTGTGCACTTGGCTGCAGACTATTTAGCGGGAAACAGAGTCTATTTGTGGACGGCCTTCCGCGTGGTGGAGAGTGGAATGGTGGTTTCTGGCGTACTGTGGTCTAGTCACTGCGGCTGTATGGTGGCTGCTGCGACATCCATATACGGTACAGCGTGGATGTTAGCGGTCCCGTACTACAGCCTGCGACCGGCTATCTTTACTGGAGCTGGACTGCGCTCTTGTTCTATGTAGCTGTATGGCGGCTGCTGTAATACCCGTGTAGCGTGGGTGTTAGCTGTCCCGTACAGTTCGTTCAATCGCTGCCTGCGACCAGCAGCCCGTTTTTACTGTTCTGCCTTCGTCCATGTGTGAGCTGTGTGGACTCCGGCATACAGCTAACCTTCATCCACTGTTTCAATAAACAGACTGTGTTGCCTTTAAGTCTTTATTTATTAAATGATGATGGATAGGTGGATGATCATAAGAAATGGATGATTAATTGGTAAAAACTATAACAAAAGATACAAATCCAAATCAGTACAGGCATATCACAAATAACAGAATGACATACATAGTAGTACTGGTATTTACAGAATCTGCATAACATATAGAGCAATGCATATGACTGAATACAACATTTACACTGCTGATGCTGCCCTACACCTGCTCTGCATGTATCACGGCCTATGTAATCTGAGTGGAGCCACTGTTACTTCACAGTGCCTACATAACAACTGTACACATATTCTAACATAAATATGTAGTTTAGTACAATGATTCCTACCGGGATCCACTAGTCAGGAGGAACGATTGAAGAAAAGGAACTGGAGCCAGCTAATAGCACCTCTGAATCCTATGGAGGCACCAAGACATCTGCGTCTCCAACTCAGGAAGGGCAGGGAAAAGGGGCAGTCCAAGGAAGTATCTTTTCCTTAAAGCAACAGGCTCCAACCCACAGAAATACTGTGGAGATGTATGAGGAAAACACTTAAAACATAAGAAAGCCAACAGTGACCTCTTGTGGGCAACAAACGATATTACCCTTATCCTATTTAATGAATAGAAGACAGAACAGTACAAGTCTTGCTGTTCCCACGAGTTGTGTGTCAATCCTTCCTCTGTATGTAGAAGTTCCTACACTGCTTCTGCCTCCTCACCCTCATCTAGGTCCTCAACCTCCGCTCAAAACCTGTCTGGTAAGGCCACACACGTTGTAACTGTGCACAAGGAATCCCGCACACCTCCTTACTATGCTGGCAGCAGAGCTCAACGCCATCAGGTGGTCAAATCTTTACTTTGAAATGTATGGGAAATGTGAGTCACACCCCTGAGGAGTTGTGGACGGTTAGCTCTGGAGACCAAGTTTCATCAATGGTTGTCTCCATGCAACCAGCAGCCATGGAAGGCCGTGTGCGACAATGATGCAAACCTGGGTGCGGCCCTTCACCGGGACATTGTGACACACATGCCTTGTATGGCTCACGTGTTGAACCTGGTTGACCAGCAATTTTTAAACCACTATCCCGGGCTACATGGCCTTCTGCAGAGAGCACGATGAAATGCCTGCCTGGATCCACACACTCATACGGGCTTTAAAGGATAGTCTAGAGGGAAGCCACTCAACAAGCTTCACCCCTCGAACGCTGAAACCTTTTAACCCCTATACAGGGATTTGGAATTACACAGGGTCCAAGGTGATCAATACCAGTAGAAGGCTGCAGTCCAAGAGAGTAGTAGTCAGGCAGGGTCAAACCATGAATTGAGAAACATGAACAGAATCGAATGGCCAGGACTTAATAAAAAAACAAGCAGAGGTCAAATGCGGAGCGGGCAACGAGCTACATAAACAGCAGGCAGGAGACGTAGTCATGAAACAAGCCGTAGTCAGCACAGAAAATCAAAAAACAGAACTGGGCGGAACAGGAACCAGAGGTTCAGCGCTATGTCTGGCAGTAGTCAGCAGACAGGATGGCCATAAAAAAGGGTGTGGTGTCTTCCCATTGGTTGTAGCTGAATGATGGTACTTTAGCTGTGAGACACCCACCACCTACAGTCAGCCAGTGGTTCTGCATATCTCAAGGTAACGCAGCCGAGTGGGTGAGCGGAACCTGCGGCCACCAGCGCCGCTGGCATCGACTCCTCTCCCATCATCAGCACTATCAACGAAAGGAACACGGTGTCACCTGGCGCTCGGAGTACAAATTGATGGAGCAGACTCCGGTGGTGACTTAACAGCCGTGTGCGACAATGATGCAATCCTGGGTGCAGCCCTTCGTCAGGGCATTGTGACACACGTGCCTTGTATGGCTCACGTGTTGAACCTGTTTGTACATCAATTTTTAAACCACCATCCCGGCCTACGTGGCCCTCTGCAGCGGCCACGCTCGCTATGTGCTCACTTCCACCGTTCACACCCAGCAGCTCAACAACTTGCATCATTCCAGAAGTCTTTCAGTCTGGCGGTTCACCGCCTGAAATGCGATGTGCCGACACGCTGGAATTTCAATCTCCACATGTTGCAGCATCTGTGGCAACACCGGCGAGCCCTGTTGCAATACGTTATGATGTATAGCCTGGGATAAAAAGAGATCCAGAGATGGGGCAGATCATGCTGCTGAAGTGGTCTCAGATCAAGGACCTATGTACCCTTCTTCAAAGGTTAAAAATGGTGACGAAGATGTTTAGCGCTGACGTTGCCATCATCAGCATGACAATTCCGGTCATCTACATGCTGGAGCAGACTCTAAACAGCATTCATAGTCAGGTGGTGGGACAAGAGGAATGGGAGGAAGTACAGGAGGAGTCATATGCAGAAGGGATAACAAGATCTACAAGGTCCACACGTTCAGCAGCACCAAGGCGGCAGGCATGGGACGGTGGGGGAGAGGGATTAACAAGGGCTCATAGTATCAGCCAAACTGTTGAGGAAGGTGCAGGAGCCCAGGAAGAAATGGAGGACGAACTGGCGATGGGCATGGAAGACTCAGTAGATGAGGGAGAGCTTGATCACATTTCTGTTGTGCGAGGTTGGGGGCAGAGGGCAGAGGAAGGAAGCATGATTCTCACCTCTACACCACCAACACAGCAAGGACTTGGTCCTCCTGGATGCGCAATACACATGAGCGCCTTCTTGCTGCACTACCTACAAATGACCCTCGGATTGTCCGAATTCGAAGGAATGCTGACTACTGGGTTGCCACTCTCTTAGATCCCCGGAACAAGCCAAAATTTGGCAAAATAAGTCCTGCCATAGAAAGGAACGCATGTATGCAGGAGTATCAGCAGAAGCTGGTACGCAATCTTAGATCGGCTTTTCCATTAAACACCAGTGCTTCACATAGTGAATCTCAACGCTTTGTCATGGCTAGGAGGAAATGGTCTTTCACTTGTCCACATCTAAGGGCCCGAGGGGTGGATGCTGTGCTGAGATGGCGTTGAGTAAGGTGTCCCTGCAGAGTTGCAAATTTGGTCATATACAAAATGAGTGGAAAAAGGCCAGATGCTGGTGGAAAGGGGAACAGGTGTGTTAGGAAGGGGAAAAAAGTTTGTGTCTGTGGGTTTGGTGGTTAAGCAGATTTGGATAAGGTGGTATATATCCCAATCATCAGTCGGTGCCCACCTTGCTCCTAGATGGAAAAGGAGATGCTGGCTACCCGAAGGTTAGGCAGAGGATACTGAGCTGGGTGGCTCTGAAAAAAATAGTAGCCTGAACCGAGTTAGATGACAATCGGATCTGGAGACTGGGAACCCTGTTAGCGTCACAGGGTCCACACACCCACCCACCCAGCCCAGGAATTCCCTGTTAACAACACAGGGGCCATTGGGTACGCTGTCCGTGTGCGTAGGGGGCATACCTGTGGACAGCAGGCGCAGCAGCAGCAGCCCAGTAAATGCCACTGTGCTGCAGTAGCAGGACTGGTAGGACAGGAGCTGGTCAAAACTGTACTGCGTTACCAAGTGTGGTGGCATCCTGCACCGACGCCCTATCCCTGCCTACCTCTGGCCTAAAGCTGCAATGGGTTCAACACATGGAAGTGTGCTCTATCTGAGCATAATAGAAGACTGCGCACCTCCTTTTTGTCTCAAGCCCCTTTTCTAACCCAGGGTGGACCACGATGTACCTCCATGAGCCAAAAGCAGAGTGCCACGTCATCAGTGACATAACCAGCGGCCTATCCGGAACCGCCACTTCAATGATTACCTCATGGCAGCCACGCCCCAAACACCTCACCAGTCATCGTCTGACGAACAATGATGAGGTTCCAAATCATAAGGGCGGGCCTCTGCTAGCCAGTCCAGAGTGGCCACATCATCGGGACACCTGATGCCCTTTGGACTAGCATGGAATGACACCTAACGGACATGGCCATTGAGTTACTTTATTGACCTAGCCTCTGATTCAGTAAGTGCCTGAGCATGCTTATTTGCCTGAAAACAGTCTCAGAAAACAGACTATCAGCTTCTGCATACTCTGTAGCCACAACACAGGACTTAGACATGGCATGGAGTCCAATTATCTGTGCAAAGAATCTTTTCGCACTAAGGGGTACTTTGCACACTACTACATCGCAGGTGCGATGTCGGTGGGGTCAAATTGAAAGTGACGCATATCCGGCATCGCAGGCGACATCGTAGTGTGTAAAGCCTAGATGATACGATTAATGAGCGAAAAAGCGTCGTAATTGTATCATCGGTGTAGCATCGGCGTAATCCATAATTAAACTGACACGATGGTCTGATGTTGTTCCTTGCTCCAGCAGCAGCACACATCGCTGTGTGTGAAGCCGCAGGAGCGAGGAACATCTCCTACCGGCGTCACCACGGCTCCCGTAGGATATGCGGAAGGGAGAAGGTGGGCATCTCCGCCCCTCCGCTCCTATTAGCCAACTGCCGTGTGACGTCGCAGTGACGCCGTACGACCCGCCCCCTTAATAAGGAGGCGGGTTGCCGGCCAGAGCGACGTCCCAGGACAGGTGAGTCCATGGGAAGCTGCCGTAGCGATAATGTTCGCTACGGCAGCTATCACAAGGATATCGCAGCTGCGACGGGGGCGGGGACTATCGCGCTCGGCATCGCAGCAATGTGATGTCGCAGCGTGCAAAGTACCCTTTATTGTGGGAGAATGCGCAGTGACGCAGCTGACGCCTGGGCGCAACTGGAACCGTAGCTGGCTGCTTGCGTCTATGGCGGCACCGATTCGTAACACCAACTACCAGCCAAAATAAGAGGTGTACTTCTTCCCTTGGATAATCTGATATGATCCCTTTTTTCAGGGACACGACCATCGCTACCAAATGTAGATGAGGCAACAAAAGAGCTTCAATGGATCTCCAGTGCTCCATCAAGTGGCCTCTCCTCCACCTCAACTTCAATATTCCAAATACTCCATTCCTCTGTGGCGTCAACCCAATCGCACTTGCTTCCAAACAGCTTACAAGTTTCCACCAACCCTGCTGAGAATGGGGTAACAGAGATGGTTGAGTCTGCAGAGCTGTTGAGTCACACAATACCCTGGGAATCAGAGGTCTGCTCCAAAGCTGCAGTGAGTACAGACAACGAAATGATCTGCACTGATGCCCAGAAGCTTTGTAAGTCGGATCCAAGACCCGATGAAGAAGGTGCTGATCATAATGTACACCCTCATTCTCTATCTGTAAATCATCCTGGTGGAGACAATGGGGAACATGCTGAGGAGACTCAGATACCTGATTGGAACGACAACTTTACTATTCGGTCAGGGCAGGATGAGGTTTGCTCGGAGGAGTCAGGACAAGAGGAGTGAAAACACACAGGGTGATCATGAGGTTGGAGACCCCACTTACATTCAAACCAAAGTCAGCCAGTCGATGAGGTCAGCAGAGGAGGGGGAGGAGGATGCTACTGACGACGAGGTTACGTTGCATCTTCCTTGACAGAGACAAAGTACTGGAAGCACGTTAACAACTGAATCCTCAGCCACAACTCTGCCTCTAAGCAGAAGTCAGGGTGGCTCTGCAGGTCACATGGGCTGTAAGCCTTGTCTAGCCTGGGGCTTTTTTTACATCGCAAAAGATCACCCAAGTCATGTCATCTGTAAGATTTGTCACCAATCTCTAAGTAGAAGCCAAAAACTCACTACTTTCAGTACTTCGTCCATGAACTGTCACATGGATATAAAGTGATAGTGCCCCGTGTGACACCCCGGGAACAATTAACACAGCTTACCTGTGTCACGCGGCTCCCGCCAGCAATGCGGAAGGGAGGAGGTGGGCGGGATGTTTACGTCCTGCTCATCACCACCCCTCTGCTTCTGTTGACTGGCCACTGTGTGACGTCGCTGTGATGCCGAACATCCCTCCCCCTTCAGGAAGTGGATGTTTGCCGCCCACAATGAGTTAGCTCAGCAGGTAAGTACGTGTGACGGGGCTTTAACGACTTTGTTCGCCACGGGCAACTAATTGCCTGTGACGCACAAACAATGGGGTCGGGTACGATCGCTAATGCAATCGCACAATAGATCGTATCGTGTGAAGCCTGCATAAGACTTGATGCCTTTGCTCTATCAGTTTGTCACTTAGGCTATGTGCGCACGTTGCGTACAGTCACTGCAGAAATTTCTGCAGCGATCTGAAGAGCACACGTGTGCTTCAAATCACTGCAGAAAATGTCCGTAGTAAAAAAAAAAAAATGCCGATTCCATGAGCTCTTTCAACGACTTTGTTGCTTAGCTGTGTGGTTTGCCTTCACACTGTTATCATCTGCCTTATCTGTGAGGCTTCAGCTAACAAGGGTATTCAGGGGGGTAATGGGTTTTGTCAATGTTTAGGTAGATAAGTTGTAAACTCTTGTGATGCGACACTGGTAAGTTGCGTTCGCACACACACACACACACACACAATTACTCCTGCTACGCAGAGGGATTACCAGGTAGTAGGCAACTGTTTAGACAGTCCCTTGGTTAGGCAAAAGTTAGTGAGAAGGGGGTATAAATCACCATTATGAGTGTCGAAGCATAGGGGTGTAGGCTTTTGGAATTGTGAATAGATTCTTCTATTCTTTCAGTTTTATGCATGGTTCTTATTGTTTGTTTTTGGAAAGTTAAACAATCATTTATCAACCCAACTGCCTAGAGTCGTTTTTCTAGTGTGTGGTTTTGCTGTATACTGGGGAGCCCACCCTGTACACTACTTTAAATTATTCATAAGTCGCAATGGGAAGTTCACTGTGCTATAATGCGGCCTAGCGGGGCTGTGCAAGCACCGTCTGCCCCATCAAGTGCATCTGCATGCTCTTCATCCTCTGTGACTGTGGGGACAGCAGTCACACATGTTTTTTGACGCTGACCTTCCACCCCTTTACCCGCTATAGACAGTGTGATTGGCAGGTCGTCATTTTTTTTTTAAGTGGAAACAGCTGCTGGTGTTGAGCTCTCTCAGACATCAAGAGCACCACCTTTGGATGAAGGCAACATTATATCCATGCCTGCACTGTCGTCACAGATTGCCTGGACTACCTGCAGTTAAAAATTGCGTTGCAGAAATGGAGAGGAGTGTAGAATGCACATGTGGTGTTCCTTGCTTGACAGGACTGGAACACTAAGTTAGTATCCCAGACACTTTCAGTATGCCACTAAGTGTCAGCACTGTTTGCTATAAAAATTGCGTAGCAAAAATGGGAAGGTGTGTAGATTGCAGAGGTGGTGTACCTTGCGTGGCACCAGAGGAACATTGTTAGTATCCCAGACACTTTTAGTATGCCACTAAGTGTCAGCACTGTTTGCTATAAAAATTGCGTAGCAAAAATGGGCAGGTGTGTAGAATGCAGAGGTGGTGTACCTTGCGTGGCACCAGAGGAACACTAATTTAGTTTCCCAGACACTTTTAGTATGCCACTAAGTGTCAGCACTGTTTGCTATAAAAATTGCATAGGAAAAATGGGCAGGTGTGTAGAATGCAGAGGTGGTGTACCTTGCGTGGCATCAGAGGAACACTAAGTTAGTATCCCAGACACTTTTAGTATGCAACTAAGTGTCAGCACTGTTTGCTATAAAAATTGCATAGCAAAAATGGGCAGGTGTGTAGATTGCAGAGGTAGTGTACCTTGCGTGGCACCAGAGGAACACTAAGTTAGTATCCCAGAGACTTTTAGTATGCCACTAAGTGTCAGCACTGTTTGCTATAAAAATTGCATAGCGAAAATGGGCAGGTGTGTACAATGCAGAGGTGGTGTACCTTGCGTGGCACCAGAGGAACACTAAGTTAGTATCCCAGACACTTTTAGTATGCCACTAAGTGTCAGCACTGTTTGCTATAAAAATTGCGTAGCAAAAATGGGCAGGTGTGTAAAATGCAGAGGTAGTGTACCTTGTGTGGCACCAGAGGAACACTAAGTTAGTATCCCAGACACTTTTAGTATGCCACTAAAGCCTGCTTTACACGGTACGACCGATTGTGCGATTTCACAATCGATCGTACCCGCCCCCGTCCTTTTTGCGTCACGGGCAAATCGCTGCCCGTGTCGCACAAAGTTAGTAACCCCCGTCACACATACTTACCTCTCGTGCGACCTCGCTGTGGGCGGCGAACGTCCACTTCCTGGAGTGGGAGGGACGTTCGGCATCACAGCGATGTCACACGGCCGCCGGCCAATAGAAGCGGAGGGCGGAGATGAGCGGGACGTAAACATCCCGCCCACCTCCTTCCTTCCACATAGAGACGGCGGCGGCCGCGGGAGGCAGGTGAGCTGCTCATCGTTCCCGTGGTGTCACACGGAGCGATGTGTGCTACCACGGAAACGATGGTCAACTAAAGTAAACGATATTATGGAACCTAACGAGCAGTACCCGACTCACGATTTGTGAGCGATACTGCGTCGCTAGGAGGTGTCACACAGGCCGGCATCGCCAGCGATGCCGGATGTGCGTCACAAAAACCGTGACCCCGACGATCTATCGCACGATAGATTGCCTGGTGTAAAGCACCCTTTAGTGTCAGCACTGTTTGCTATAAAAATTGCATAGCAAAAATGGGCAGGTGTGTAAAATGCAGAGGTGGTGTACCTTGTGTGGCACCAGAGGAACACTAAGTTAGTATCCCAGACACTTTTAGTATGCCACTAAGTGTCAGCACAGTTTGCTATAAAAATTGCGTGACAAAAATGGGCAGGTGTGTACAATACAGAGGTGGTGTACCTTGCTTGGCACCAGAGGAACACTAAGTTAGTATCCCACACACTTTTAATATGCCACTAAGGGGTACTTTACACGTTGCAACATCGCTAGCATCAGCTAGCGATACCGAGCGCGATAGCACCCGCCCCCGTCGCACATGCGATATGTGGTGATTGCTGTCGTAGCGAACATTATTGCTACGGCAGCTTCAAACGCACATTCCTGCACGACAGCAAAAATTGGCAGCTGTGTACAATGCAGAGGTGATGTACCTTCCTTGGCACCAGAGGAACACTAAGTTAGTATCCCAGACACTTTTAGTATGCCACTAAGTGTCAGCACTGTTTTCTATTAAAATTGCGTAGCAAAAATGGGCAGGTGTGTAGAATTCAGAGGTGCTGTAGGTAGCAGGACAGCAAAGGAAGCCTCAATTTCTATCCCTGCCAATGAAAAAATTCAGCAAGGACTTGCCTGAGCTGATGTAGCCAGACGCTGTTATCTAAAGCCCTGCACAGCATTGGCATGGACCTTCCTAGCAACAATGCCTATGAACGGCTGTAATGCAGCCCTGAAAAGGGCTAAAATTAGAAGCATCCCTAATTCCTAAAGCGCTGTGTAGATTGCACCGTATGTCTATAGCGCACACAGCAGCGGGAGCGGGAGCAGTGACTGTCACCCACCCACAGCAGAGAGATAATGGTGGCGACGGGGAAAATGGCCGTGTCTTATAGGACAAAGACTTGTGACATGCAAAGCCTATGACTAGAGATGAGCTACCCCCCTAGAGTTCGAGTTCGGTTCGGTTCGTCGAACGATTCCCCGTTCGACGAGCCGTTCGTCGAACCGTTCGTCGAACTCTCGAACCCCATAGTAAACAATGGGAGGCAATCACAAACACATAATAACACCTGGAAAACACCCTCAAAGTTGTCCAAAAGGCACTAAACAACTCCCAAGACAACACAAACACATGGGAAAGAAACAAGGACAAATACTCATGCGAAAACTAAACAGCTGGATGAGGAAAAAGAGGAGGAGACACAGATATAGGCATGGCATGCCCTTCTAAAATCATGTAAAACACAGCAAGGGGACTCCAAGCAGACTCTCCCTTTTTTCCAAAAATTGGGCCCCACAGACACCACTTCAGTGGCAGCACTTGTGCCCCAGTTGCAAAAAGGTAGTTTTGATTTGCATCAAGCACATTCTAAAATACGCCAGCCTTAGCTGTCGCCCGGATGACACCGGGGAAGGTCTAGCAAAGTCTTTGCTGATCCCAGATCTGTTCATCTTGGCTCATTTTTAAAAACACAGCAAGGGTTACTCCAAGCGGAGTCTCCCTTTTTTCCAAAAATTGGGCCACAGACACCACTTCAGTGGCAGCACTTGTGCCCCAGTTGCAAACTTGACAGGTACATTTGCATCAAGCACATTCCAAATACACAAGCATTTACTCTCCCCAGGATGACACAGGGGTAGTAAAGTCCTTGCGGATCCATGACTTGTTCATTTTGATGAACGTTAGTCTGTCCACATTGTCACTGGACAGACACGTGCGCTTATATGTCAGCACACACCCAGCAGCACTGAAGACACGTTCAGAGACAACGCTGGCAGCTGGACACAACAAGATCTCCAAGGCGTAAGTGGCGAGCTCAGGCCATTTTTCAAGATTTGATGCCCAAAATGAGCAGGGCTCCATTTGCAAAGTTATGGCATCGATGTACATTTGGAGATACTCCTGTATCATCCTCTGTATGTATGTATGTGTCAGACTTCTTGTCTTTGTTGGCCTTGCAAAGGATGGTCTAAAAAAATTATGAAACGATTCAATAAAGTTGCTGTTACCAGCACCAGATACGGGGCTGCTGGTACGGTTAGACTGTTGATAACGAGACCGTCCCATGTTTGTCAAGTTACAACTGGGAGATTCACTCCGTGCACCACTGGGGTTTGGTGGAAAAGCCGAGCTAAGATTGAGTAACAGCTTCTGCTGATACTCCTGCATACGTGCGTCCCTTTCTATGGCTGGAATTCTTTCACAAAATTTGGACTTGTACCGGGGATCTAATAGTGTGACAACCCAGTAGTCAGCATTACTTCTAATTTTGACAAGCCGAGGGTCATGTTCTAGATAGTGCAGTAAGAAGGCGCTCTTGAGTCTTGCGCATCCATGCAGACCAAGTCCTTGCTGTGTTTGTGGCATAGAGGTGCTAACCATTCTTTCTTCCTCTGACATCTCCCTCCAACCTCTTTCAACTGAATTGTGACCAAGGTCTCCCTCATCTGCTGAGTCTTCCATGTCCATGGACAGTTCATCCTCCATTTCTTCATGTTCTCCTGCACCTTCCTCAACATTTTGCCTGCTACCATGCTCCCTTGTTAATCCCTCTCCCCCATGGTCCCATGCCTGCCGCCTTGGTGATGATGAACGTCTGGACCTTGGTGATGTTGTTATCCCTTGCGAATATGAATCCTGATGTACTTCCTCCCCTTCCTGTTGAACCACTCCCTGACTCCGAATAGTGTTTAGCGTGTGCTACAACATGAAAATGACTGGAATTGTCATGCTGATAATGGCATTGTCAGCGCTAAACATATTCGTTGCCATGTCGAAACTGTGCAGAAGGGTGCATACGTCCTTTATCTGAGACCACTCCATCAGGGTGATCTGCCCCACCTCTGCATCTCGTTGGCCCAGGCTATACGTCATGACGTATTGCACCAGTGCTCGGTGGTGCTGCCACAGTTGCTGTAACATGTGGAGAGTCGAATTCCAGCCTGTCGGCACATCGCATTTCAGGCGATGAACCGGCAGGCCGAAGACTTCTGGAGCGATGCAAGTCGCTCAGCTGCAGCGGTTAAACGGCAGAAGTGAGCAGACAGTTTTCTTGCCCTGTTCAGAAGGCCATCTAGGCTGGGATAGTGTGTTAAAAATTGCTGGACAACAAGGTTCAACACGTGAGCCATACAAGGCACGTGTGTCACCTTGCCCAGGCGAAGGGCCGCATCCAAGTTTGCAGCATTGTCGCACATGGGCCTTCCCTGGCTGCAGGTTGAGTGGAGCTCAACAATAAAAAATAAAACACATTATTCAAATATCAGCAAATGGTTCCTGAAGCGCTATAGCAGACCGAAAAAAATCTTTCCTATATGCCTACTCTCTACCTGGGATTTCGGTAATAGCTGAATAGGACCTGACAATCTATTAGAGAATCCAGCTGGAGAACGGAGGATCACAAAGGAAAACCTGAATCCCAAGGTGCCGGTGGTCTTCAGGAGCCTAAAGCGATACCAAAGTCTGGATCCAACAAGCACGGATACAGCAATCAGAACGGAGGATCAACCCGGACTGTCACGCTTTCACTGGGGTTGTGCGGAGGCGCACAACCTGCAAAGGTGAGCAGAATTTAATTTTACCTATTTTGAAATTACCCACGGATGCTTCTCATATTGCGCCTGTATCTTTTTTCATTCATTTATGAAACTCGGACAGCAGAGCTGCCCACAACTCAGCCACTGTGTGACTCTTATTTCCAAGTCATGTCAAGCTAAAGACCGCCTGATGCCGTTGCACTCTGCTGCCAGCATAGTAAGGAGGTGTGTGTGATTCCTTGTGCGCAGTTACAACGCTGGTGGCCTGACCAGGCAGGCTTGGGGCGGAGGACCCAGAAGAGGTTGAGGAGGCAGAAGCGTTGGAGGAACTTATACATACAGAGGATTGACGCACAAGTCGTGGGGACGGCAAGACTTGTTCAGCAGACCCTTCTCCATCTATCACCATAGTTACCCAGTGCCCAGTCAGCGACATGTAATGCCCCTGTCCATGCTTACTGGTCCAAGTATCGGTGGTGAAATGCACCCGTTCACACACAGAGTTTCTCAAGGAAGCGGTGATGTTGTGTGCGACATGCTGGTGTAGCGCAGGCACACCTTTCTTGGAGAAGTAAAGGCGACTGGGCATCTGGTACTGGGGCACTGCAACGGACATAAGGTCTCGAAAATCCTCTGTGTCCACCAGGCGGAAAGGCTGCATTTTGATAGCCAAGAGCTTACAGAGGGATAAAGTCAACCTCTTAGCTTTGTCATGGGTCGGAGGAAATGGCCTTTTATTTGTCCACATCTGAGGGACAGAGATCTGGCTACTGTGTGTAGATGGTGGTGAGTAGGGTGTCCCTGAAAAAATGCAGGTTTGTGAGGAAAGTGCAGTCGGAGACATGATGTTGCCTTAATCCAACGTTGGTGCTATCGATGTCTGAGAGAGCTGTACACACACACTTTTTTCCCCTTCCAAACTAACTGATGACCTAACAAGCAAACTGCTTGTTGCGGTTACAGTGGTGAAAGGTGTGCGTAGAAAACCAGGTGTGACAGCTGTTTCCACAGTAATAGAAGATGAAGAGCACGCGGATGCACTGGAAGGGGCAGGCGGTGGTTGGCCCGCTACGCTAGGCCGCTTTGCAGCACAGTGAGCTTCCCACTGGGAATTATGCTTGGTATTCATGTGACGATTAATGGAAGAAGTTTTCAATCTGGTGAGCTTTTTGCCTCTACTTATAGATTCCTGAAAAATTTTACAGATCACATGATTTGGGAGATCCTTTGCAAGGTCAAAAAAGGACCAGGCTAGGCAAAACTTAGAGGACATGTGACCAGCAGACCCACCCCGACTTGTGCTCAGAGGCAGAATGGTGGCTGAGGATGTAGCTGTAGACGTGCTACCAGTACTCTGACTCTGTCCAGGAAGGCGCAAGGTAACTTCGTCGTCAGTTGCATCCTCCTCCATTGCCTCTGTTGACCTCCTGAAGTGCCTGACTGTGGGTTGACAGTAAGTGGGATCTAGAACTTCATCATCAAGCGATGTGTTTGCACTTCCCTTGCCCTCAGACCTAGCCTCCTCCTGCCCTGACTGAATATTTTACTTGTCATCCCAATCTGGTATCTGCGTCTCATCATCATCAGTATGTTCCTCATTGTCTCCACCAACAGGTGTTACAGTTTGGGAATGAGGGTCTACATTATGCTCAGAAAGTTGGTCATCAGGGCCTGAATCTGAGTCACAAAGCTTCTGGGCATCACTGCAGACTAATTCCTGGTCAGTACTCACTTTAGCTTGGGAGCAGACCTCTGATTCACAGGCTATAGTGTGACTGAACAGCTCTGCATACTCAGCCATCTCTGTTACACCATACTGTGCAGGGCGGGTGGAGACTTGATAGCTGGGAAAAAGCAATTGTGATTGGGATGACAACTCAGAGGACTGTTTTTTTTTTTTTATGTGGTACTTGAGGTGGAGGAGAGGGCACTTGTTGGAGCACTTGAGATCCATTCAAGCATGTTCGTTTCTTCAAGCATCATCTACCTTTCTTACAGTTGTTCGGGTCCGTAAAAAAGGGAGCACATCGGATTGTCCACGGAAAGGAGTAGACATCTTACTTTTGCTGGAAGATGGCTCATCTTCAGCAGATGTTAATGTAACATTGCCACTTTCCCCACAGACTCAAACTTTTTTTCCTTTTCCAACACGCCTGTTCCCCTTTCCACCAGCATCTGTCCTTTTGCCACTCATTTTGTTAGCGACAAGATTAGTCACTTAAAATGTGGTAGCAAAAATTGAAAGGTGGTGTAGATTTCACAGGTGGTCTAACTTTATTGACAGCTGAAGAATGTTTGGATGCCACTTATTTTCAGCACTGTTTGCTACAAAAACAGCGTAGCAAAATGTGCAGGAGGGTTTAATGCAGAGGTGCTGGAAAATGCTTGGCACCGGTGGGACACAAAATTAGTATAGCAGCCACTTTTTGGATGCCACTTATGTCCAGCACTATTTGCTATAAAAATAGCATAGCAAAATGTGCATGAGGGTTTAATGCAGAGGTGCTGGAAAATACTTGGCACCAGTGGGACACAAAATTAGTATAGCAGCCACTGTTTGGATGCCACTAAGTTTTAGCACTGTTTGCTATAAAAATAGCGTACTAAAATGTGCATGAGGGTTTAATGCAGAGGTGCTGGAAAATGCTTGGCACCGATGGGACACAAAATTAGTATAGCAGCCACTTATGTTCAGCACTGTTTGCTATAAAAATAGCGTAGCAAAATATGCATGAGGGTTTAATGCAGAGATGCTTGAAAATGCTTGGCACCAGTGGGACACATAATTAGTATAGCAGCCACTTTTTGGATGCCACTAAGTTCCAGCACTCTTTGCTATAAAAATAGCGTGGCAAAAGTAGCAGGTGGGTACATTGGCCGGGTTCTCTGGGTTAGTGGACATGAAAGGAAGCCTCACTTTCTGTCCCTCCTAATGGTGAAATGCAGCAAGGAATTCCCTGAGCTTAGGTACACAGACGCTGTTATCTGAAGCTGTATACAGCATTTCCACGGACCTGACTGTCACCTATGGCTCTGAGCCCGAGAAATTAGGGCTGAAATAAACTTTTATCCCTAATCTGTAGAGCGCTGTGTGTATAGAAGTGGCGCCAGGAGCTGCGTGAGCGGTGACTGTCACCTACACGCAGAAAGCAGATAATGGCGCCGTGAGGGAAAATGGCTGTATTTAGAATGCAAGGACATGTGACATGGACATCCTATGACACATGCCCTAGCTTGCCTGGCAAAAAAAACACTTAGCTGTGTGTGTGTCTGGGATTGGCTGACATGCTGGCCCGCCCAAAAGCACGCGCGCTTTGGAAAAAAAAAAAAAATGGCGATCACCATTATCCCAGCAGCACTGATCTAAACGCGCCGCCCCCGCACACTATACGCTGAAATTAGATAATAGTGTGAATCATAGAGTGACTCACACTATTACAATGAAAAGCCAGCTAGTAAATAGCTAGGCTTTTTGCTGATCAAACCGTTTTCGAACATAACTCGAGCTATTGAGCTTTTAGCATAAAGCTCGCGTTCGCGTTCGATCTCGAGCACCCCCAAAATCACTCGAACATGAAATTGGCGAACCTCGAACATCGCTCAACTCTACCTATGACACATGCCCTTGCTTGTCTGGCAAAAATCCACTTTGCTGTGTGTGTCTGTGATTTGCTGACAGCCTGTTCCGCCCCACTGTACGTACGGTTAGAAAAAAAAATGGCGATTGGCATTCTTTCAGCACTCAGCAGCAGCACTGATATAAATCCCGTCCCCCCGCACACTATACGCTGAGTTTTGATAATATCATGATTCACAGTGACTCACACTATTACAGTGAGAAGCCAGCTAGTAACTAGCTATGCTTTTTGTTGATCGAGCCGTTCTCGAACGTAACTCGAACTACCGAACTTTTACCAAATCGTTCGAGTTCGTCGAACGACTCGAACACCCCCCAAAATCACTCGAAGATGAAATTGGCGAAGCTCGAAAATTGCTCATCTCTAATTCTAACATGCTGTATATAAGGGTCCAGGCCACTGTGTACAACGTAAAAAGCACTTTATAATACTTACCTAAAATTGCCACTGCGGTGGAGTTGTGTCATATGGGCGTCTCCGTTCTCTGGTGGCAGCGCCTCCTCTTTCGGCCATCTTTGTCCTCCTTCTGAAGCCTGTGTGCATGACACATCCTACATCAAATACACTCGCTGGTCCTCACACATGACACATCCTACATCATACACAATGTGCAGGACCTCAGTGCTGGTGAGTGTGGATAACGTAGGATGCGTCATGCACCCTGGCTTCAGAAGAAGGATGACAAAGATGGCCTAATGAGGAGGCGCCGGCACCGGAGAATGAAGACGCCCATATGACCCAACTCCATCGCAGTGACCATTTAGGTGAATATTACAAAGGGATTTTTACGTTCTACAAAGCGGCCTGGGCTCTTATATACAGCATGTTATACTGGTGGTGGCCGCAGCTTATAGGCCCCAAAACTGGTGAAAGGTTCCCTTTAAGAAAATGAGTCACATTATAGCACAACAACTTTTTTATTTGGATAGTTAAAAACAAAGTCTTCTTTTTACAAGTGATAGAAGACAAATCAATTATTCAAACACCCACAAATATATTGAAAGCGCAATGTAGAACATTAAACTGCTGTTATCTATGACAATGTCACAATCTATGAAAACAACTAAAAGACAACAATTATTATTTGGCATTAGGCAATATTTTGAAAGAACAGTAAGATGGAATTCTGTAAATTTTGTACAATATTATAGGGGTTGTGTTGTTACAGAAATATTTCGACCACATACTGATATAGTTACAAGAAACAGAGTATTGCTTGTCCTCTTTTGGATTTGTATAGGCTCTCTTCCTGCTCACCGGTCTCTTATTTTTGGCTGCAGTGGTGACGTCATGTCAACGGTACTGCAGCCAATCACTGAGCTCTGAGGTTTGAGCTGTCTAAATGGGAAGAGATGTTAAAAGGAACCTGTCACCGGATGTTTATAATACTTACCTAACGGTCGGCGCGGAGCAGATGGGTCGGATGGGCGTCTCTGTTCTCCGTGTCCCATGCCTCCTCTTTCGGCCATCTTTGTCCTCCTTCTGAAGCTAGTGTTGATGACATGTTCTTTGTCATTTACACTAGCCGACAGCAAGGTCCTGCGCAGGCGCACTGAAATGCTTTGATCTGCCCTGCTCAGGGCAGATTAAAGTGCACCTGCGCAGGACCTTGCTTGTGTAGATGACGTAGAATGCGTCATCCACACTAGCTTCAGAAGGAGGACAAAGATGGCCGAAAGAGGAGGCGCGGGACTTGGAGAACAGAGACGCCCATCCGACCTATCTGCTCCACGCCGACCATTAGGTAAGTATTATAAACATCCGGTGACAGGTTCCCTTTAAGCTCAGTGATTGGCTGCATTTCTGTTGATGTGATGTCACCTTTGCAGAAACCATGGCAATAATGGAAAGCTGATACTGCTGCCAGGGAAGGTAACTAATTCATATTTTTTTGGGGTTTCATTTAACTATATCAGCATACAGAATAATGTTTTCCAATAGAGAATAACCACTCCAAATGTTAGCTGTCCTACACAGCTAAAAAAATAAGATAAAACAATTAAAAAAAATTAAAAGTACACATATTTGGTTTTGCTGTATTTGTAAAAGTCCAATACACCAAAATATAAAATAAATTAATCTTATCTGTAAACAGCATTTAGAGAAACAAAAAAACCCACTAAATTTGCACTTTTTCGCAATTTCATACCTATTTTAATTTTTCACCGCTTTCCAGTGCATCACATGATAAAATATTCGAGTATGATTTACTTTGATCTGATTCTCTCGCATCCAAGAATTGAAGCACAGAATTTCTTCATCTTCTGGATTATGTGTCGGCGTATATTGGACTGCACATCTGATAGCAGTCCAATGTTTTGCACACACCCATAGAGTTGAAAGAGTGTGCGCAGTCTGATGTACAGAGCATGCAGCAATTTTTTTCTCATGTTGACTCAGTATAAGAAAAAAAAACACTAGTTGGCAAAACATCAGATAGCCCTTGTCTGTATTATATAGGGGTGTGAGTGAACCCTTAGTTGTAATCTACAAACTGGAGCTTGATGGGGAAAGGGGGCCCAGACACAAGTCCTAAAAAAGGGTCCTTCACAGTCACTGTCCACCCCTGCTAAACCATATTGTGAAATGACTGGTAGACTGAAAAATAGTCCGCTCATCTAAATCTACATCTATGATTATATTAATCATGGAATTTTAAAGCTGTTTATAAATGCTTTAACATGTACTATATATATATATATGTGTGTGTATTACAAAAACATAGACGCAGACAAGTTTTGAAATGGTTAAGCACCAACTATGAACACAGAATTTTCTCTTGAGTTTGTGCAGTTCCCTGTAATTTGTCGAATTTGACATGTGTTTTTCTACAATGTATTACTAACATAAACAGTTTCCAAGTCCATCACTCACTACAGACTTGTCATCTAATGTGTTTGGAGACAGAGAGAAATGTATAATGAATGGTTAATTTTGGCCTTAGAAAGTAATCAGCTGCAGTTTTATGTGCAGGTGTAAATCAAACCTCCTCTTATCAACTTTTATTTGATTTTTACATTCATTCTGACTTTAACAAATATGAAACAGGCTCATACCTATGTTATACTTCAGAACCAAATCTTTCTACTGAATAATAATTAATAAAACAAGCAGATAGCAAATGGATACTGGTTATTATACAGATACAGGTCTTTGGAAACTAACTGAATCTTTCTCTCAAGGTGGCTTTACACGCTACGATATCGTTAATGTTTTATCGTCGGGGTCATGTTGTTAGTGATGCACATCCGGCGTCATTAACGATATCACAGCGTGTGACACTGACCAGCGACCTTAAGCGACCTCAAATATGGTGAAAATCGTTCACCATGGAGAGTTCATCCCAAAACCAAAAATTGGTAATGGTTGCTTATCGATGTGGTTCGTCGCTCCTGCGGCAGCACACATCGCTGTGTGTGACACCGCAGGAGCGAGGAACGTCTCCTTACCTGTCGCCGGCCGCAATGCGGAAGAAAGAAGGTGGGCAGGATGTTACGTCCCGCTGATCACCACCCATCCGCTTTGATTGGACGGCCGCTTAGTGACGTCGCGGTGACATCGCTGTGATGCCGAACGTCCCTCCCCCTTGAGGGAGGGATTGTTCGGCAGTCACAGCAACGCCGCCGACCAGGTAAGTGCGTTTGACGCTGCTGCAGAGATAATGTTCGCTGCGGCAGCGATCACACAAAATCGCATGCACGACGGGGGCAAGTGCTTTTGCATACGATATCGCTAGCAATTGCTAGCAATATCGTAGTGTGTAAAGCCCGCTTTAGACCCCCTTTACACAGCCGTGCAAAAAAACAAATGTTTTGAACAGTCCGTTGTGAAGGTTCATGGGTATGGCATCAATGTGCTGTCCATCTCCTTCATGTATGACATCCGGATAGCATACTGACAGCATGAACTTGTATACTTACCTGTCTCCAGTGCTGCTGTCCCTGGCGCTGCCGTCTATGGCACTGCTGTTTCTTCCGTGTCTGTGGTCAATACAGTGAATATTTATAATTGTTCTGCCCATTCAGTCCTAACAGAAGCTATAACGCTCATATTGTAATTGATAATAGCCTTTCAGCAATCTTAAATGACATTAGAGCTCCATCTAGTGGCTTAGTTCTGAAATGTTTAGTATTTCCTCTCTGGGAAGGTCCTAATGTATTATGGGAGATTTCTTGGGCATGCTGGGAGTAACATCCATCTTAGGACTAAATTCACCACAGGAAAGATGTCTGCTTGTGAGATTATGCCAGATAGGAATTCACATGTATGTGCAGTCTCCATTTTGTAGAGCACTTCCCCTGTATTACTTAAATGTAATAGCTGTGTGTATTATATGCTCAGCACTTATCACTGTTATTTTTGTTCTTACAGTTTTACCATATCAAATACACTCACTGTTGGCTAATAAATTAATTTAGAGTATAAAATAAAACAGAGAAGGGTTATGCTGTATGTCTGATTGCACACTGTGTGAACGTGTATGAAGACAGAACAATGAGCAAAATGAGCAGCGCCAGAGACAGGTACTGTAAGTATAAAATTAATTTATTTTTCTGTGATACGTATTTTCTCTGGTACGTGTCACACTGATGTCACATGGATCACATCAGTGTGGGGTATGTGTGATACCTGTGCTGCTGGACAAAAATGGACATGTTGCCATGTGGAGCACATGAACACTGACGTGTGCACAAAACCATTGATTTCATTCATTCTACAGGTCTCCGTGTCTTCTGTAGGTGTGAAAATGGCTGTCACACTTAACAGAGAGATGGATGTGTGAAGGAGATCTAAAACAGGTCTGCACAGGCTGAATGTGACTCTTCAAGGCGTTTGCTGCATCGTTGCTACCTTCATCCAATATTCAAAGGTATTGCAGCATTCAGAAGGAAATACATTTGAACACTGTGGCGCCAGGACTGGAGTAGAGATGTGTGAGTCAACCCTTCCCCGACATGCACATCGTCACATTGTTACCAGCGCTGCAGCACAGAAGTGGAGAGGATGCAGTAGGAACTAGTTAGCGCTCCAGCAGAAGCCAAATATGAAATGTGTTTCAGGATTGCTGTTGCTTTCCAGGGGATATTATGAAGCAGAAGAGGACATTGTGGGGGATATGGAGCAATTTGGAATGTTATGGGGCAATAAGGGACATTATTGGGCAATTTCAGACATTATATGGCACTGCTGAACATTATGGGCAATTAGGAGAATTTTTTAAAAGTGGGCATAATGCAGCAATGAGTGGGGGTGAATTTTAACCTTTTCACCCCCTGGCGATTTTTCTTTTTTTTTCGTTATAGCTCTTGGAAGAAGGAAGGAAAAAACAATAACATTTATATTTTTCCTTCCACATACCCAACAGGGGCGTTATTGTGTGGGACAAGTTGTAATTTTAAAAGAGACCATTCTCTTTACCACATCGTATACTAGAAAATAGGAAAAAAAATTCAAGTGTGTTAAAGTTGCAAAAATAGAGCAATTTCACAATGGCCTTTTTGTTTTTTATTAGCCATGTTAATTATATGGTAAATCTGACCTCACAATATGAATATCAAGATCAAGTCGAGTATGTAGATAGTAGTCAACTTGGCTACGACATTACCATGTTTGGCAGAAAAGCTCAGGAAGTTTAGCGGCTGAAAATAGGTGGCAAAACATGCAGAGTGCGGACTCAAGCACGGCACCTGAGTACCCAGGTACTCGATTGAGTACCAAGGGTCTCGAGCACCAAAATGCTTGATCGAGTACCGAGCTTTGATTAGTACGTTCGCCCATCACTTTTTAACACAGATCACTTATTTAGTACTAATTTAATTCATTTTCACTTGGAAGTATAGGACAAAAAAAGGTTGATTTGCTCCTTTGAGAATACCAAGACATTATAGTTTACACTTTGAAAAAGCGCAAGAAATTATGGGTTTCAAATCCTATTGGATCTGCTTTTTTTTTACCAAAAAAGCTGCAAAATTAGATAGCAGCAACTTTTCTGCATTTTTGCACTTACACATTGCCTTGTATAGGTGACAAAATATGCAAAAATACTAAAAGATTTTACATTCTTCATTTTTCAAAAACGCAGCAGTTTTCCAGTTCATACAGAAAAAAACAAGCATGTGCATGAGATTTCTCAAATGTCATTGCTTTTGCTGATTCCATAAAAGGCAGCCTTTAATTTGCATAAAAAAGCAGCAAAAATGCAATGTGGTAACATAGACTGACTGCAGCTGATGGTGTTGCTGTCAGAGGTTACATCATCATGTAGTGATTGAGATGGGTGATATGATGTACTCCATTACATCCTCCACTTCCTACTCAATAACATATTTGTCAGAGGTAATGGAGGCGAATTGTGATGTGTGAATGGTACTACTACTACTGCCAGTGATGCTGCTGCTAGCGGCTAACACATTTGTATATCTGTCTTTTTTTCTAACTTTCCCTTGCCCTTTCTATTTTTTGACAAAGTTAGGCCTGGAAAAATATGACCTCAGCCAAAAATGCTAGGCGATTGCAGAGTTTACAAAATAGAAAGGATAATTTAACAGCTGCCTGCCCGTAATATGAGTGCTGTGTGTCTCTGTCTCCAATTTGACAGGTGTGAAAAACCATATCAGATCTGCACAGTTAAATGTCTCAATTCACCGTAATAACTTATTTACAAAATTAGATTTGATCCAATCCGCTAAAATCCGGGTCCGCTCCAGATTCCGGTGCCCATATAAGTCTATGGGGACCAGAATCCGGGGATTAAAAACGTTTGTGGAGTGGATAGAGGGGGTAGGAGCGTACGGGGTATACTCACCCAAGGCTGTGTCATGGCATTAAACTCTTTCCGGTTCACGCTTTTCCCTTCCGTATCTGACAATTCATTGTTTTGCCTGCCCACCGACGCATATAATTGGTTGCAGTTAGATGCGCCCCCACAAGTCTGACATGACATCAGCCGCCACAGCCTGCGCTCTCTGAGCAAGAGCGTACATGTACACAGAAACACATGCATGCTCTTGTCAGAAGTGTGTGCGGCAGTGCTGGTGATGCACTGTCAGACTCATACAAGTCTGACATGACATCAGCTGGCACAGCCTGCGCTCTCTGAGCAAGAGTGTACATGCACACAGAAACACATACATGCTCCTGTCAGAAGTGTGGGCGGCTGTGGCTGGAATTCAGCTTTTTTTTTTTCTATTTAAATATATTTTTTAAGAAAACGACATGCGGTCCTCCCTAGTTTTGACACCCAGCCATGATAGAGCCAGCTAAGGGCTGGTATTCTTAGCCCGCAGCCGCCCGGTATTGCCGCATCTATTAGATATAACAATCCCGGTGCTTTACCAGCTGTTCTCAATTGCCCTGGAGTCATGGCAATTGGGGTAATAAGGGGTTAATAGCAGTGCACAGCTGCTATTAAAGCCTAGGTTATTGATGACACAGGCATCTATGAGATCCCTGCATCACACTAACCTGTAAATGAAAGTAAATAAACACAGACAAAGAGAAAAATCCTTTATTTGGAATAAAGTACAAAACACACCCTCCTTCACCATTTTATTAATCCTTAACACCCTGCAGGTCAGATGTAAGCCACACGAGGTCCCACGCCGCTTCAGCTCTGCTACATAACACAGCCAGCGGCCCTAGAGCACGACCGCTGGCTGTGCAGACAATGACTAAAGGGGGCTTTAAACGCTGCGACATCGCTAATGCGGAGTCCTTGGGGTCACGGAATTTGTGACGCAGATCCGGCCGCATTAGCGATGTTGCTGCGTGTGACACCGATGAGCGATTTTGCATCGTTGCAAAAACGGTCAAAATCGCTCATCGGTGACATGGGGTCCATTCTCGATTATCGTTACTGCAGCAGTAACAAAGTAGTTCGTCGCTCCTGTGGCAGCACACATCGCTATGTGTGATGCCGCAGGAACGAGGAAGCTCTCCTTACCTGCCTCCCGGCAGCTATGCGGAAGGAAGGAGGTGGGCGGGATGTTCATTAGAGTTGAGCGCGGTTCGCGGTTTGAGGTTCTCCAGTTCGCGGCTCGAGTGATTTTGGGGGCTGTACTAGATAGAACTAGAACTCGAGCTTTTTGCTAAAGCTCGATAGTTCTAGATAAGTTCGAGAACGGTTCTAGCAGCAAAAAGACCAGCTAATTACTAGCTGGCTTTCCGCTGTAATAGTTTAAGTCACTCTGTGACTCACACTATTATGAAATTTCAGTGTATAGTGTGCGGGAACAGCGCATTCAGATTTCTGCTGTATGGATAATGGCAATCGCCATTTTTTTTTTTTTCCTTGTCTTCCTTCCCTAAGCGCGCGCATGTAGTGGGGCGGGCCAGCAAGTCAGCCAATCCCCGACACACACACAGCTAAGTGGACTTTTAGCCAGAGAAGCAATGGCATGTGTGATAGGATGTCCATGTCACATGTCCCTGCATTATAAAAACGGACATTTTCCTCCAGCACGCCATTATCTGCCTTCTGCGTTCTTGGTGTCAGTCATCACTGGCGCATCTCCTATCTCCGATACTGCTGTGTACGCTCCATACACAGCGCTGTACAGAATAGGGATAGAAGTTTCTATCAGTCCTTTTAAGGGCTAATACCGGCAGGGTCAGAGCCATAGGTGACAGGTCCGTGAAAACAGAGTTTAACAGCTACACAAGATGACAGCGTCTGTGTAGCTAAGGTCAGGGATTTCCTCGCTGCATTTCCCCATTAGGAGGGATAGAAAGGCAGGCTTCCTTTCCTCTACCCAGAGACCCACAACCCTGCCACTGTACCCTCCTGCCCTTTGCACACTCAAACTCATTGTTACTAAGCCATTATACTAGCAAACACTGAGTGAACTTAGTGGCATCCTAAAAGTGGCTGTTGGACTTCTGTATTGTCCCACTAGTGCAAAGATATTTGCAGCCCGTCTGCCTGCATTGCACACTCAAACTCATTGTTACTAAGCCATTATACTAGCAAACACTGAGTGAACTTAGTGGCATCCTAAACGTGGCTGTTGGACTTCTGTATTGTCCCACTAGTGCAAAGATATTTGCAGCACGTCTGCCTGCATTGCACACTCAAACTCATTGTTACTAAGCCATTATACTAGCAAACACTGAGTGAACTTAGTGGCATCCTAAACGTGGCTGTTGGACTTCTGTATTGTCCCACTAGTGCAAAGATATTTGCAGCACGTCTGCCTGCATTGCACACTCAAACTCTTTGTTACTAAGCCATTATACTAGCAAACACTGAGTGAACTTAGTGGCATCCTAAACGTGGCTGTTGGACTTCTGTATTGTCCCACTAGTGCAAAGATATTTGCAGCACGTCTGCCTGCATTGCACACTCAAACTCATTGTTACTAAGCCATTATACTAGCAAACACTGAGTGAACTTAGTAGCATCCTAAAAGTGGCTGTTGGACTTCTGTATTGTCCCACTGGTGCCAAGCTATTTCTAGCACCTGTGCAGGACACCCTCCTGCTCTGTTTGTAATAAGCTATAATGATAGCAAAAAATACTGCCATTTAGTGGCATCATAGAACTGGCTGTTGTATTTCATTATTGTCCCACTGGTGCCAAGCTATTTCTAGCACTTGTGCAGGACACCCTCCTGCTCTGTTTTTAATAAGCTATAATGATAGCAAAAAATACTGCCATTTAGTGGCATCATAGAACTGGCTGTTGTATTTCATTATTGTCCCACTGGTGCCAAGCTATTGCTAGCACTTGTGCAGGACACCCTCCTGCTCTGTTTTTAATAAGCTATAATGATAGCAAAAAATGCTGCCATTTAGTGGCATACAAGAACTGGCTGTTGTATTTCATTATTGTCATACTGGTGCCAAGCTATTTCTAGCACCTGTGCAGGACACCCTCATGCACATTTTGCTATGCTAATGTTATAGCAAACTCAGGGAATTCATTGCTGCATTTGAAAATTCGAAGGGATAGAAAGTGAGGCTTCCTTTAGCTTTTCCTTCTGTTCATAGACAGCATCTCCAAGTCCACACCCGAAGAGCAATTTCTCCTCCACGTGTAAGTGTGGAGAGGCAGCTAGTGCGCATGCGTGTGCCGATTTACCCCAGCTTCAGCCTAACTACAGTGTTTCGCCTAGTGAGTATGTTCAGCCTGACTGTGCCATTCCTGAGGCTAAGTCTTCATTTCGGGATACAGCGCATGCTCCCACACTTAGCCTCTTTGCACAGGTACTTGCATTCCGTGCCGGGTCTAAGTCCTGTTTTGTGCCTAGACACCATGCTAAAGCTGATAGTCTTTTTTCAGAGATTTCATGCAACTGACCATGCTCAGGCACTTACTGCATCAGAGACTAGGTCCGGTAATGAACTCTTTGGCCCTGCCCCTGATGTGGGGGGCCCATATAGACCACAGGGCATCAGGTGTCCTGACGATGTGGCCAGGCCACTCCCAAATGGCTTGCAGAGGCCCGCCCCTATGACTTGTCACCTCATTATTGATGGTCAGACGATGACTGGTAAGGTGTTTCTGTCGTGGCAGCCATGAGGTCATTATTCAAGTTGCGGTTCCAAATAGGATGCTAGTTATGCCACTCATGACGTGTCACTCTGCTTTTGTCTCCAGGAGGTGCATTGTGGTCCACCCTGGTTTGGGGCGGACCCAGGTTATAAAACGGGCTGGAGCCAACAAGGAGGTGCGCAGTCTTCTATTATGCTCCGAAAGAGCACACCTCCATGTGTTGAACCCATTGCGGCTTTAGGCCAGAGGTAGGCAGGGATAGGGCGTCGATGCAGGCCGCCACCACAGTTGGTAACGCAGAACGGTTAAGACCAGCTCCTGTCCTACAAGTCCTGCTTGTGCAGCCCAGTGGCATTAACAGGCCTGCTGCTGCTGATGCACCTGCTGTCCACAGGTGTGGCCCCAATGCACACGGTCAGTGTACTGAATGGCCCCTGTGATGTTAACAGGGAGTTCCTGGGCTGGGTGGGCGTGTGAACCCTGTGACGCTCACAGGGCTCCCAGTCTCAAGATCCGAGTGGCGTCTAACTCAGTTCAGGCAACTATTAGTTTCATAGCCACACAGATCTGTATCCTCCACCTAACCTTCCAGTTGCCAACCTCTCCGTTTCCATCTGGGAGCACGGTGGACATTGACTGCTGATGGGGATATATACCTTTCTCTTTCTTTTCTTATTAATTTTCGTTATATAGCGGTAACATAGTATATACCACCTTATCCAAATCTGCCAGTCCAACCGTAACAGATGGTGTTTCTTCATCAAATGTTACTTTTGCTTAACCAACAAACCCACGGACAAAAACTTTTTTCCCCTTTCCAAAACACCTGTTCCCCTTTCCACCAGCATCTGTCCTTTTTCAACTCATTTGGTATATGACCAAAAGTGCAACTCTGCAGGGACACCGTACTCAATGGCATCTCAGCACAACAGCCAGCCGTCGGTCCCTCAGATGTGGACAAGTAAAAGACCATTTCCTCCTATCCATGACAAAGCGTTGAGATTCACTCTGTGCAGCACTGGTGTTTACTGTAAAAGAAGATCTAAGAATCCGTACCACCTTCTGAAGATACTCCTGTGTATGTGCGCCCCTTTCTATGGCAGGAATTATTTCGCCAAATTTTGTCTTGTACCGGGGATCTAACAGTGTGGCAACCCAGTAGTTAGCATTACTTCAAATTCGTACAATCCGAGGGTCATGTTGTAGGTAGTGCAGCAAGAAGGTGCTCATGTGTCTTGTGCATCCAGGAGGACCAAGTCCTTGGTGTGTTGGTGGCAGAGAGGTGAGAATCGTGCCTCCTTCCTCTGCCCTCTCCCCCCAACCTCGCACAACCGAAATGTGAGCAAGCTCTCACTCATCTGCTGAGTCTTCCATGCCCATCGCCAGTTCCTCCTCCATTTCTTCATGGGCTCCTGCACCTTCCTCAACAATTTTTTCTGATACTATGCGCCCTTGTTAATCCCTATCCCCCACCATGACTGCCGCCTAGGTGCCGCTCACCATATGGACCTTGTAGATCTTATTATCCCTTCTGCATATGACTCCTCCTGTACTAACTCACCTTCCCCTTGGACCAACACCTGACTCCGAATAATGCTTACAGTGTGCTCCATCTTGTAGATGACCAGAATTGTCACGCTGAGAATGGCATCGCCAGTGCTAAACATCTTCGTCGACATTTGTAAACTGTGTAGAAGGGTGCATAGGTCCTTGATCTGACACCACTCCAGCAGCGTGATCTGCACCACCTCTGGATCAAGTTAGCCCAGGGTATACGTCATACCATATTTCAGCAGGGCTCTGCGGTGCTGCCACACACGCTGCAACATGTGCAGATTCCAATTCCTGCGTGTCGGAACATTGCATTCCTGGCGTTTAACCGCCAGACCCTAAGACTTCAGGAGAGATGAAAGTTGTTGAGCTGCTGGGTGCGAAGGATGAAAGTGAGCACATAGCAGCGTGCCCGCTGCACAAGGCCATGTAGGCCGGAATGGTATTTTAAAAATTGCTGGAGAATCAGATTCAACACGTGAGCCATACAAGGCACGTGTGTCACAGTGCCCTGACGAAGGGCCGCAGACAGGTTTGCATCATTGCCGCACACGGCTGTTAAGTCACCAACGTAGTCCACTCAATCAATTTGTACTCCGGTCGCCAGGTGACAACGTGTTCCTTTCGTGCATAGTGCTGATGATGGGAAAGGAGTCGATGCCTGCAGCGCAGGTGGACGCAGGTTATGGTCACCCACTGGGTTGCGTTACCTTGACAGATACAGAACCACAGGCTGAATGTAGGTGGTGGGTATCTCACAGATGAAGAACCATCATTCAGCTACAACCAATGGGAAGACACCACACCCTTTTTTAGGCCTTTCCTGTCTGCAGACCACTGCCAGACAAAGCTATGAACCTCTTGTTACTGTTACCCCCAGTTCAGTTTTATGAGTTTGTGTGCTTGTTACCTGACTACTTTTCCTGCTTGCTGTTTCATACCTCGTTGGCCAATTTGCATTTCACCTCTGCTTGTTTTCTGATTAAGTCCTGGCCATCCCATTCTGTTCCTCTTCCTCAATTAATGTTTTTGACCCTGCATGACTACTATTTTCTGGAACTGCAGCCTTCCACAGGTATTGATCAACTTGGGCCCTGTGTAATTCCAAATCACTGTATAGGGGTTAAAGGGTTTCAGGGTTCTGGGTGTCCAGCTTGGTGAGTGGCTTGCCTCTAGCCTATCCTTTACAGCCCATCTGAGTGTGTCGATCCAGGCAGGCGTTACACCGTGCCCTCTGCAGAAGGCCATGTAGGCCGGGATAGTGTTTTAAAATTTGCTGGACAACCAGGTTCAACACGTGAGCCATACAAGGCACGTGTGTCACATGCCCTGAAGAAGGGTCGCAGACTGGTTTGCATCATTGTCGCACCCGACCTTCCCTGACTGCTGGTTGAGTGGAGACAACCATTGATGAAACTCGGTCTCACTCTCCAGAGCTAACCGTCCACAATTCCTCAGCGGTGTCTCACATTTCCTCTACATTTCAAAGTAAACATTTGACCGCCTGATGGCCTTGAGCTCTGCTGCCAGCATAGTAAGGAGGTGTGTGGGATTCCTTGGGTGCAGTTACAAGGAAGGGTGGCCTGACCACACAGGGTTTGGACCGAGGTGGAGGACCCACACGAGGTTGAGGAGGCAGAAGCAGTGGAGGAACTTGTACATACAGAGGAAGGATTGACACACAAGTCGTGGGGACGGCAAGACTTGTACAGCAAACCCTTCTCCATCTCTCACCATAGTTACCTAGTGCCCAGTCAGCAACATGTAACTCCCCTGTCCATGCTTACTGGTCCAAGTATCTGTGGTGAAATGCACCCTGTCACACACAGAGTTTATCAAGGAATCAGTGAGGTTGTGTGCCACCTGCTGTGGTAGCGCGGGCACGCCTTTCTTGGAGAAGGAGTGACGACTGGCCATCGGCTCTTTGGGCACTGCAATGGGCATAAGGTCTCGAAAATCCTCGGTCTCAAAAGGGTGTAAAGGCAGCCTTTCTGTTGCCAACAAGTTGCAGATGATGAAACTCAACCTCTTCGAAAATCATGTAAAACACAGCGAGGGGACTCCAACCACAGTCTCCCTCGTTTCCACTAATTGGGCCACACACACCCCACTTGACTGGCATCACTTGATCCCCCTTTTCAAAATGAAACAGATGCTTTGCTTGAAGCACTCTCAAAAATACGCGTGCCTTTCACCTCCCCTGGATGACCCAGGGGAAGAAAAGTCCTCTGAGAGCCATGACTTGTTCATCTTGGTTCTTTTTTCAAAAGCGAGGGGACTCCAACCACAGTCTCCCTCGTTTCCACTAATTGGGCCACATACACCCCACTTGACTGGCATCACTTGATCCCCCTTTTCAAAATGAAACAGATGCTTTGCTTTAAGCACTCTCAAAAATACGCGTGCCTTTCACCTCCCCTGGATGACCCAGGGGAAGAAAAGTCCTCTGAGAGCCATGACTTGTTCATCTTGGTTCTTTTTTCAAAAGCGAGGGGACTCCAACCACAGTGTCCCTCGTTTCCACTAATTGGGCCACACACACCCCACTTGACTGGCATCACTTGATCCCCCTTTTCAAAATGAAACAGATGCTTTGCATGAAGCACTTTCAAAAATATGCATGCCTTTCGCCTCCCCTGGATGACCCAGGGGAAGAAAAGTCCTCTGAGAGCCATGTCCACATTGTCAGTGGACAGACATGTGTGCTTATCTGCCAGCAGACCCCCAGCAGCACTGAAGACAGGTTCCGAGAGAACGCTGGCTGCAGGACACGACAAGATCCCCAAGACGTACGTGGCAAGCTCAGGCAATTTATCCAGATTGGAAGCCTAAAATGAGCAGGGCTCAAGTTGCACAATAATGGCATCGACGTTTCCTTGCATATACTCATATATCTGTGTGTCCTCCTCTTTTTCCTTGTCCAGCTCTTTTGTTTTCGCATGAGTATATGTCCTTGTCACTTTCCCATGTGTTTGTGTTGTGTTGTGAGTTGTTTGTCACCTTTTGGACACCTTTGAGGGTGTTTTCTTGGTGCTTTTATGTGTTTGTGAATGCCTGCCATTGTTTCCTATGCGGTTCGAGTTCGGTTCGTCGAACGTTCAACGAACTGAACTCAAACGGGACCTCCGTTCGACGAACCGAACTCGAGCCGAACCACGACCGGTTCGCTCATCTCTAATGTTCATCCCGCTCATCTCCGCCCCTCCGGTTCTATTGGGCGGCGGTTCAGTGACGCTGATGTGACGTCGCGGTGACGCTGAACGAACCGCCCCCCTTAGAAAGGAGGTGGTTCGCCGGTCACAGCGACGTCGCCGGGCAGGTAAGTATGTGTGACAGGTCTGGGCGATGTTGTGCGGCACGGGCAGCGATTTGCCCGTGTCGTGCAACAGATGGGGCGGGTACTCAAACTAGCGATATCGGGACTGATATCGCAGTGTGTAAAGTAGCCTTAAGCCGCGATGACTGCATGGCAGGCAGATACTTTCACAGGCTAGGGGCGCGTGTGCCTGCAACCAATCACAGACGAGAGGACGGCCTGTGGAAAAAACGGAAAGCTGTGTGTATACGATGTGACTCACCCACCCCAGGGCCTTAGGTGACTTGGTGTCGGGCCGGACTAGTCCGGGGTAGTCAGCGGTGGTGGGGCCCGACTCCATGACCCTGGCGGAGTAAATTAACGTGGCTAATGGGGGAGGTGATGATGGGAGTTGTAGTTTATTGAAATTCGTGACGCCACCTATGGAATTGTGTGACTATGGAGCCGCGGCTGCTGGACGGGACCTCTGGGGCTGATGTTGTGGCAGCTGAGTTGTTTCTTGCTCCCCACAGGTGGAGCAGGTACCCCGGGCAACCTTTGGAAAAGTCTATGGTGTTTGTTGATGAGGTTCGAAACAAAGCAGACGACACAGGACTTGCAGTCAAGATGTTTACTCACTGTTTGCTTCAACACTACAGCTGATCGGTTACCCCCGGTATGCCAGGATCCGCCGTCATGGGCCTCCGCCGATCCCAAATAGTTCAAGAGTCAGTACCGTTGCACCCCTCAATGTGTCCTTTCTGGCTGTCTTGCTAGCGCCGGACTGCACTAGGCTGTCCTGCGCCTCCACCACCGAGCCTGTCCAAAGGATGGCTGACCTAGGTCTTTTATTGCTCCCCCTTGCAGGTGATCTATGGCAAGTTGTGGCCTCGGGCGCCTGAAGCGATCTCCCGGGCCATCAGTTTCGCTTAAAGTAATGTCTTCCTTCTTTCAGCCTAGGGACCGTCCCTGTGTTGCAGCCGGATCCCTCAACCTGGTATTTCTAGTTGAACAGGTCCACAGGGTTCGTACTTCCGTGACACCCTGGAATCCCTTCTATCGGTGTTACCTGGGCCTAGCAAGACCCCAGGATCTTCACCAAGAACTTTCCTTCTGTTTTTGTCTTTTCTATCCGCTGTCACTCTCCTGACAGCCCACCTCACACTCCTTGACTCCTTCTTCTGTCCTCGTCTCTCTCTGACTGAACTTAAACTTGAACTAACTGGTTCCCCTCACTAGTCCCCTGACTCCTCCCACACTCCCCTTGCTAGGCTTCACCCCCTCTTAGGCCAGCGAATGGGACTTAAGGCCCCATAACCAGGTATACTGGTCGCTACTCTCAGCATTAATGGGTGCCTGCCTTAAACCCTGACCCGGTGTGTGACCTACCAATTGGTGTGTGCAGGTTTTGTCTGTGAACCGGTAGATGACCCCCTTCCTATTCAGAATGGGATACCACACCTCTGGCTGAGGTGCAGTACCTCTGTGGCGACGGAAGCCTCAGGGGCGCCACAGTTGCACCGTACAGGAAGTAAATGCGCGACCCGGAAGCAGTGTGCCGCCATGACACCGAGTCTCGGTAAATATGAAACGCTGTTTTATTCCTGTTTTTCGTTAGTTTTCAATAATTTTCGTCAGTGCCAGGTCCGGATTGTGCACCTGAAATTCTGGATCTGGGTCCGGCACCTGGAAATCTTTGAAACTGCGCAATTCCAGACTTTTACAGTTCGGATCCACTCAGGCCTAATTAAAAGAGAAGAATTAGTCTTTGCCAAAATGGATTGCGTACAAACTAATTTCTTGAGGTAGGAACGCTGCCTAAAAATCTTCAACAGACCACAGTATAGCTGTTTGGTTTACTCTTGTCAAAATAAAGTATTGAAATAGGTATGCAAAAAGTAAAATGTGCTTAACTGTGTTTGTAACATAAAAAGCTTTATCATACACAAATATATGTCCTTAAATTTCGATTTGTTAAGGGTGAAAGGACTGTCAATGTTAAGAAAAATAAATACGTGTATAAATACAGAAATAAATAAAAGTAAAAAATAAAAAAAAATAATAAAAACTAAAGGCTTTGTAACTGTTTGGCTACTTGCATTTAAGCCTTGCTCCCACTTGCATATAAATACAACTTGTGCAATGAGATAATAAAATCAGATTGCACTCCCACCAATGTTAAACAATGAGGCAGTATAGAGGCTAAATACACAAGAGTCAGCGGTCTGTATACACTATAGAGGCTGCATACACAATAGAGGGTGCAGACTGCATACAATAGAGGCTGCAGGCTGTATACGCAAAAGATGTGGGCTGCATGCAAAAGAGAGGCTACATATACAAGAGAGGCTGCATACACAATAGAGGCTGCAGGCTTCATACACAATAGAGTCTGTGGGCTATATACTCAATAAAGGCTGTGAACTGTATACACAATGGAGGCTGCACATTCAATTGAGGCTGTATACACCAGAGTCTGTGGGCTATTTAAACACTAGAGGCTGCATACACAATAGAGACTGTGGGCTATATACTCAATAAAGAATGCAGGTTGCGTACACAGTACAGGCTGCATATGCAATAAAGGCTGCATACACAAGAGACTGTGGGCTGCATATACAAGCATCTGCAGGCTGTATACACAATTGAGCCTGTGGGCTGCATAGACAATAGAAGTTGCATACACAGTAGAGGCTGCGGACTGTATACAAAATAGGGGCTCTATACACAATTGAGTCTGCTGGCTGTAAAAAAAAGTAAAGAATCATCTGAGAAACAAATGCCGTGAATGACAAGTAACCAGGAAAAACTCCTATTTAGAATATCTCCAACCAAAAAAGTGGAGTCACAATTCAATAATGATCAGAAAACCAAAATCCAAAGGGACTCATAAGGTAGGCTAATCAATGCAGCATCACCAGTGGTAATGTGTGTACCTTTGTCCGCTATGAGCACTGATCTGAATGCCCGGCACTTACGGTCATGCACATTATGAAGCTGCGTGTTCGCGTTCTGGCTTCAGAGAGGTCTAGTACACATGACCGTAAGTGCCGAAACTTCTGATCAGCAGTCACAGCAGCCACAGGTATGCACGTCACTGCTAGTGATGCTGCATTGAATAGCATGTTAGCATGCTCCTGTGGGCGTGCTACCATGCTAAGAGGGCAGAATGAGCGCAGGAACTAATGCCCTTGTGACTTGTCCCTGCACTCATTAGCATATCATAAAGGATCTTTAGAAATACTTTTACTAAACATCTCTTTACCTATGCTACTAGACACAGGAACGGGTAGGCAGAGATTAGCAATATGCACACAGAACTGCTCATGGTTCTGGGTGCATATTGCACCTGACAGGTTCCCTTTAATATTTAGAGAATTGTGACAAAGAAAATGCTGAAAAAAAAGTTGAAGCACCACTCCTGTGTTTTTTTTTATTTCACCGCTGGAGTGGTATTTTAATCGTAAGTTTAATTGTAAGTCCCCTGACTCCTGTCTTATACTCACCTCCAACTTTCTTCATCCTTTTCTAGCATCGCTCCTGATGATCTTTGGCGATTTGTGACTTGCTGGAAGCTCTTCTGATGCCCTGGCCTATCAGGTCATCACACGGTATTGTGCAATCTGCCCTTCTGCACAGTATCCACTCCTTCTTGGTTACGGATCCTGGTCCATTGGTGTTGCTAACAGCTTAGCCAGTCAAAATCCTAGGAACACTTTGCACCAAACCCACCAGACACACCATTGGGGGGCCTGAAGGGAATAGGGCCGCCCACATGGGGGTTGGTAGGGGAAAGTGAGAAAGTGACAGAGAAGTGAAACTGGAGTGAAAGAAGAAGGAGGTGGAAGGTGACTCTCCAAGAGGGAGAGGCCACTGGTATGGAGAAGGGCTCCTGAAGTTTACTAGATGGCAGACATTGGTCTGGGCTTGGTAGGAGCTGGAACCCCGGTCGCCGGGGATCGCGTCAAGGGGCACGGACTGCCGAGGAGGGAAGCCTTGAGCCATCACCGGGCAGGGGCCAGAGCACGACGGGGTACGTGGCCTAGGCCGGGAAGTAGCTTCATGCGTCCCGCTAATTTACCTGAAATGGGGTGAAGACTTCAAGATTCATCTCCAACCCGCTCCAAAATCAGGGTACTAGCCCACCGATGGGATAGGACTTTCCCAAATACAGTCCAAAGAAATCCTACGCGTGAACCCTGAGAGCAAGCTCACTCCGTTAGTCATACGGGTGAGCGGGACCCGAAAAGTTTCAAGCTTGAGGGACCAACAAGTGAGAAGCTGCCACAGAAAAGGCCACAGGCTAACAGCAACACCAAGGGCACGGATCCACACATGCTCCCTCCATGCTGCAATGGTGCTCAGAATTCTGGTTTACAAGCTGTCTGAGTTGTTATTCTTGGACTGAGTGAGTACGCTAAAAAGCCCCTTTTCCTCTACCCAATGGCACCCCAGTCACCAACACCCAACGGGCCTTGTTGCACCAACCCCCTACTCACGGAGGGTTTAAACATCCTGCTGCTACACCATCTCCACCGGGCTCCCCAACAGCAGCGGTGGTCTCCTACATTACCCCACACCATGAGTGGCATCATGAACTTACACATCCCCTGTACATATCTATCCCCTCTTTTTTGAATTCGAGTGTCCGTGCAAACCCCCTGATCTGCAGACCTCTCGAGCCACCGCGGCTCCAGATCCGAGCGGCTCGGCCGCTGGCACAGGGGCGGTACACTCTCGTGTTTCATGGAGCACACCAGGGGTCACAAATCAATGCATCAATGCATGAGAGCCTTGTTCTGTCCTCGATCTGGCTCTCATCGACATACATTAAGTGCTTTTGACATAACTTTTGACTTCATAAGTTATGGGCCTAAGATCGCACCGCGGATCCGGAATGGCGCTGAAAATTGATGAAGCCGCCAGAGCGTGAGTATAATATAGGGGGCAGGGGGCATTAAAAGCACCTCACCAGCGTTGAAGAAAAACATGCTGGGATGGTGCTTTAAGACATGATGGTCATAGTCAGAGGAAGTGACAGTGAACTACAGACCACAGGCTGAAGTTTAGGAGACAATTTCTTAAGTGTGGGGTTGAGACAGACAAAGAGAGAGAAGGAGAAAAGGATAATGCCTAAAAAGTTGCAGAAAAATGTGAACAAGAAGTAACATTATGTCAGGTGTCACAGTGTGCATGTGGCCTTTTTCTTTCATATAATAGAAAAAAGAAACAGGTTAGAGATATACCCCTTAAAGATGAAGGATGAATATATTTACCACATGTGAGTGCTAGTTAACATTGCCAAGTGTACCCAAAATATTAGGGACCAGTCTTTTTTCACAACCACCACAATTGGAGAACGGTTTGATCTTAAAAGCCTAGTCCCTTAGATGCTACTGTCGTGGGCGAAGGAGGGGACGCTGCGCTCTCCCACTGCTCGGGTCCAGCCGCTGCTGCGGCTGCCGCTGCTGCTTGGTGGTGGCTCAAGCAGTTGGCCGGATCCCGGGGACTCGAGCGGCGCTCCTCGCCCATGAGTGAAAAGGGGATTTTGATGGTGGGGGTTTTGATTATTGTCCGTGACGCCACCCACGGTTGTGGTGATATTGGTGACACCACCGCTGCTCTGGACGGGGATCCCGGGAGTGGTGACAGGGAGCAGCTTTGTTGTTAGTTCTCCCCTCCGTGGGTAGGGGGTTGGATGTCCCGGGCCCCGGTGATGGGGTACGGATGAATGGCAGGCGGGTTACGGGGTCTGGTGAGGTGCAGAGTCGCGGGGGCAGCACTGTGCCGCACGGCACGGTGGTACTCACTCAGCCAATGATGAGGACACAGTTCTCGGTAAAACACACGGCTGGATGGACGGGTCCCACAGACGGCTGCGGTGTTGTTTTCTCCCGGCAGGTTGATGGTGACTGCCTTTCCCTGCACCTAGATACGGTAGATGGTTCCAATGGGTTCCCACCCGCAACCCGCTCCCCGGCTTGGATATAGGCCAGAGGAGCCCCTTTTGCCCGCAGGCGCTGGCCCTGAGAAACGGTTGCCTTGGCGGTGGCGGTGTCTCCCTCAGTTGGTTGGACTGTTGCCTTCTGTCGGGACTTGGCTGTTGGGAAACCCAGGAGGTTCCCTTTCACTAATGAATTTGGCAAATTCACGGCGACTCCTAGCCTTTCCGGGGTCCGTAAGCCCCTGCCAGATGGTGCTGACTTCTCTTTGGGTACCGGTCTGGTACCGCCGGGCCACCGCCCATCCACGGTCCTTACGGTAGACTCCAATCGGTCACTCCTGCAGACAGTCACCACCGTCTGCCAACCTTGCTGATCCGTCCGGGCCACACACCCGGACGCTGTCAGTTAGTTGCTCCACTACCACTTCACTTCCTTCCACTTTCACCTCCAAAACTAAACTGGTTGTTTTCCCGCCTCCAGGACTGTGAACTCCTCAGTGGGCGGGACCAACCGCCTGGCCCACCCCCTGGTGTGGACATCAGCCCCTGGAGAAAGGCAACAAGGGTTTTGTGTCTGACTTCGGTGTGCCTGCTGGGAGTGTGGGGTGTGTGGGTGTTGTTCTCTGTGGCTCCTGGCTTGTCCAGGGCGCCACACTACATTCAATAGTCACTATGGTATATTCACTGCATCTGTGTGCTTATAAATAACCCCATGAATACAATGTACAGTCATGGGCAAAAGTGTTAACACCCTTGAAATTGTTCCAGAAAATGAAGTGCTTCCCTTTGAACATTATTGCAATTATACATGTCATACACATATATTTCCTTTGTGTAGTTTGGAAGAGCACAAAAAAAGGAAAATTAGACATAATTTTATACAAAACCCATAAAATTGCTGGCACTTTCAATGTAATATTTGGTTGAACAGTCTTTGGAATAAATAACTACGATCAATCGCTTCCTATAACCATGAACAAGCTTCTTACACCACTCAACTGGAACTTTGGACGACTCTTCTTTTGCACACTACTCTAGATCTTTGATATATAAAGGGTGCCTCCTCCCAAAAGCAATTTTAAGATGTTTCCACAGGTGTTGAATAGAATTCAGATCCAGACTCATTTCTGGCCACTTTAGAACTCTCCAGCACTTTGTTTTCATCCTTCTCTGGCAGCTTCTTGAAGTATGTTGGGAGTCATTGCCCTGCTGGAAGACCCATGACCTAAAACTGGAGGCAAACCTAGCTTTCTGACACTAGGCACTTGATTGCAAGCCAAAATCCTCTGGAAATCTTCAGATTCCCTGATGCCTTGCATATAGTAAAGGCACTCAATGCCAGAGGCAGCAAAACAACCCAGAAACATCTTCAATTCTCGAATATATGTGACTGTAGGTACTGTGCACTTTTCTTTGTAGGCTTTATTTTATTTTCCTAAACAGTAAAATGATGTGATTTGCCAAAAGGATCTATCTTTGTCTCATCTGTCCGCAGCATGCTTTTCCAGAAGTATTTTTGGTTTACTCATGTACATTTTTGCAAACTGCAGTCAAGCTTTTACATGTCTGTGTGTCAGCAGTGGGGTCCTCCTGGGTCCCCTGCCATAGCATTCCATTTTATTCAAATGTGCTATAATAGTTTGAGCTGACACTAATGCACCCTGAGTAGAGTTGAGCGCGGTTCGCGGTTCGAGGTTCTCCAGTTCACGGTTCGAGTGATTTTTGGGGGTGTTCTAGATAGAACTAGAACTCGAGCTTTTTGCTAAAGCTCGATAGTTCTAGATAAGTTCGAGAACGGTTCTAGCAGCAAAAAGCAGGGCTTTTTACAGCTACAGTGTGCAGGAGCCATCGCTGGCAGCCTGCCAGAAGCTGGTAACCAAGATAAACATCGGGTATCCAAGCAAAGCGCTTTGGTTAGTAACCCGATGTTTATCCTAGTTACGTGCAGGAAGCCCACACTTCCCCGCTCAGCTCACTCCGCCCCCTCCTGCACGTGGCATGTACACATACATACACACAGACACACACACACACACACGTCCCCAGCCATGCAGTCCACGACACTGACGTCCTCCTGTCACTCTGCACACATGGTCCCGCTCGGCTTACCTGCGGTGATGAAGTCCCGACCTCAGCGCTGTCACTGTCCTCCATGGCCGCCGCTTGTCACATCACCTTCTCTCGCTTCCGACCCGAGACTGACTAGCGGTGACGTCACAGGCATCTCGCGATACTTGGCTGTGAAGGCGGCGGTCATTGAACTCAGTGACAGGTGCTGTCGGCAGTGCAGGAGATCAGCGCAGGTAATATACCTCGCTGACAGCAGCACTTGTCATGCCCTGCAGTGAGCTGGGCTGACCCATTGATGTTAGCTCAGCTCACTGCACTGCTCTCCCAGCCAATGGGGAACATCCTGCTCTTCATTGACTGGGACAGTGTGGATCATCATGGCAACCCCTTGGATAACACCAGACCTGGATTTGTTTTTCTTTCTAATAAATTAGTTAAAGAGGGAATGTATTGGCGAGTATTTTTTCAAATAAAAATGTGTTTGTCGTCTATTTTGTTGTATTACTGACTGGGTTGGTGATGTCGGGTATCTGATAGACGCCTGACCTCACCAACCCCAGGGCTTGGTGCCAGGTGACATTACACATCTGGTATTAACCCCATATATTACCCCGTTTGCCACTGCACCAGGGCGCGGGATGAGCTGGGGCGAAGCACCAGGATTGGCACATCTAATGGATGCGCCACTTCTGGGGCGGCTGCGACCTGCTATTTTTAGGCTGGGGAGAGTCCAATAACCATGGACCTCCCTAGTCTGAGAGTATCAGACCACAGCTGTCTGCTTTACCTTGGCTGGTGATCCAATTTTGGGGGGACCCCTACGTGTTTTTTTTTTTAATTATTTATTTTAAAATAACAGCATGGGGTGCCCTCAGTTTTGGATTACCAGCCAAGGTGAGGTTGCCAGCTGTGGTCTGCAGGCTGCAGCGGTCTGCTTTACCCTAGCTGGCTACAAAACTAGGGGGAACCCTACGTCATTTTTTTTTTCATTTTTTTGGCTAAATACAAAGCTAAGCACCCCTTAGTGCCACATGAAAGGCACCAAAGGGTGCAAAATTACAAAATGCAGGAGAATGGGACATTATGTGTCTTTCTGCCATTATAATGACAGAAAAGACTGATATGAAGTGCACAAGCACAAGAAAATCACCAGAGCGCTCTACGCTGTGAAAAGCAGTAGAAAATGGCACTGCAGTGAACATGTGACCGCCTCATGTAGGATGAAGCTATGGATCCTGGGTAAATTTATGCATTTACTCTCTTTCAGTTTTTTTGCAGTACACAAAAAAACGAAAGGCACACGGATGACAAACAGATGACATACGGACCGTCTACGGAACGGAAACGGATGTCACACGGATGCACCCGTGAAAAAAAGCGGACTGTTTTTTGCAGACCGCAAAAATGGATCGGTCGTGTTAATGTAGACTTATTCTGATCTGCCGTTTATAAACAGCAGGCAAAAATAAGTGAATAACGCCCCCCGGCGTCAGAAAATCTCCGGGGTTTCAGGGCTAGCTGAGATCCTGGAGATCATAATTCAGGACGGTTTTTCCGGTCCCCACTCACGTGATCACAGGTATACACCGTACACCGATGATCACGTTACAGTAAATGACAGCGCCGGTAAAAAAATTATTTATCTCCCATCTGGCATGAACAAACACTTCTTCTCCACTTCTTCTCCACTACTCCACTTCTTCTCCACTTTTTCTCCACTTTTTCTCCATTTTTTCTCCACTTTTTCTCCACTTTTTCTCCACTTTTTCTCCATTTTTTCTCCACTTTTTCTCCATTTTTTCTCCACTTTTTCTCCATTTTTTCTCCACTTTTTCTCCACTTTTTCTCCACTTTTTCTCCACTTTTCCACTTCTTCTCCACTTTTTCTCCACTTTTTCTCCGTTCTTTTTCTCCGTTCTTTTTCTATGGTTAGTCTACCCATTAGCTCTGCCATGCATAGTGTAGCTCTACACCTACTGCACATGTTACTTTATGATTGACATCTCTTTCGTACCAGAGCTGTCTAAGCCTACTCTGACCCCATATTTGTCATTACTATATTGTCCTTGTACTGTATTATGACATTTGTACCATGTGTTTCATTTCTTGCTGTGTTGCAATTTTTTTGCTGCATCCCAATTGTACCTCTACATTGTTCGAGTTTATGTTATTGTTCTCTCACTCTTATGTGATACTGACTATTGTCATTTTTCATGATTACATGCAGATAAGTCCAATCTGACGAAGGCTCAGGCCGAAACGTCATTTGTAACTTGTTTTGGACAAAAACATATATGCTTATGAAAAAAAATGTTTTCTTAATACGGACCAATAAAGAGTGATTTTGCATTACTATCCGTTGTGACTTACTTACTGACTTAGTCTGGGAGATTTAGAGTGCCGAGGTTACTCACTAATTTTATCTATTATTACCTCTGAGCACCTATATACCAGTGAGCAGAGCTTCCTCTACAGTAGTTCTCCTGATTAGGCATGCCCTTACCTCATGAGCAGGGCATTGCAGCTTTGGTAGCAACCATTACGACATGGACTCTGCTGCTGTGGACCCGGGGAGAGTGAGTGCAGATTCATTGCACCCACACTCCTCACATGAAGGGTTCGCACTCCTAGAAAATGTTCCCTGAGTGTCTCCCTCCCATATTCTAGACGGTCCAGAGTCGTCGTGGGACCCCTTTATTTTTTTTCTTACAATAAATTGGTGAAAGAGGAAATGAGGGGACTGTTTTTTCAAATAAATTTCTCTTGTTGATTTTTTTTTTGTTAGTACTGACAGTTTATGATGTTGGGTATCTAATAGACGCCATGACATCACAAACTGCTGGGCTTGATCTCAGGTGACTTTACAGCTAATATCAACCAGATTTATTACCCCGTTTGCCACTGCACCAGGGCAGGATTGGCGCATCTAGTGGATGCGCCACGTCTGGGATGCCTGCGGCCTGCTATTTTTAGGCTGTGAAGGCCCAATAACCATGGACCTTCCCACCCTGAGAATACCAGACCACAGCTGTCCGCTTTACCTTGGCTGGTGATCCAATTTGGTGGGGACCCTACTTTTATTGTGTAATTATTAAAATTTATAAAATAATTACAAAAAAGAGCCTGAGGGGACCTCCACATTGGATCCCCAACCACGGTAAAGCTGCCAGCTGTGGTTTTCAGGCTACAGCCGTCTGCTTTACCCTAGCTGGCTATCAAAAATGGGGGGACCCAACGTCTTTTTTTTTTTAACTATTTTTTAAATAAAAAAAATTAATAGGCTTCCCTGTATTTTGATTGCTAACCAAGGTAACGGCAGGCAGATGGGGGTGGCAACCCATAGCTGTCTGCTTTATCTGCTCTGAGAATCAAAAATACCGCGTAGTGCTACGTCATTTTTTTAAAGATTTATTTTACAGCACTGTGATGTCCAGCAATCAAAATACAGGGAAGCCCATTTTGTTTTTAGTTATTTAAATAAATAATTAAAAAAAATATATATGGGCTCCTGCTGCATTTTTTGTATTGCTAGCTAAGGGTAATCCAAGCAGCTACTGGTTGCTAACCCCCTCTGCTTGGTGTTACCTTCATTGGCAATGGAAAATCCAGGGAAGCATTTTTTATTTTTTTTGCCAAAAAACTACAAAAAAAGGACGTGAGCTTCGCCATATTTTTGTATGCTAGCCAGGTATAGCAGGCAGGTGCTGGAAGAGTTGGATACAGCACCAGAAGATGGCGCTTCTATGAAAATGCCATTTTCTGAGGTGGCTGCAGACTGCAATTCGCATCAGTGGGGCCCAGAAAGCTCAGGCCAACCTGTGCTGCGGATTCCAATCCCCAGCTGCCTAGTTGTACCTGGCTGGACACAAAAATGGGGCGAAGCCTACGTCATTTGTTTTCTAATTATTTCATGAAATTCATGAAATAATAAAAAAAGGGCTTCCCTTTATTTTTGGTTCCCAGCCGGGTACAAATAGGCAACTGGGGGTTGGGGGCAGCTGTACCTGCCTGCTGTACCTGGCTAGCATACAAAAATATGGCGAAGCCCACATAATTTTTTCAGGGGGCAAAAAACTTCTGCATACAGTCCTGGATGGAGTATGCTGAGCCTTGTAGTTCTGCAACTGCTGTCTGTCTGTATGGAGAAGAGCAGACAGCAGCTGCAGATCTACAAGGCTCATTATTCTCCATCCAGGACTGTATGCAGAAGTTTTTTGCCCACCTAAAAAATGACGTGGGCTTCGCCATATTTTTGTATGCTAGCCAGGTACAGCAGGCAGCCACGGGCTGCCTCCAACCCCCAGTTGCCTATTTGTACCCGGCTGGGAACCAAAAATATAGTGAAGCCCGTTTTTTTTAATTATTTCACTTATTTCATGAAATAATTAAAAAACAAATGACGTGGGCTTCGCCCCATTTTTGTGTCCAGCCAGGTACAACTAGGCAGCTGGGGATTGGAATCCGCAGCACAGGTTAGCCCGAGGTTTCTGGGCGCCTCTGCTGCGAATTTCAGTCCGCAGCCGTCCCAGAAAATTGCGCTCTCATAGAAGCGCCATCATCTGGCGTTGTATCCAACTCTTCCAACAGCCCTGGAGCTGGGTGGCTTGTTGGGTAATCATGAGTTAATACTGGCTTTGTTTTACTAGCCAGTATTAAGCCAGAGATTCTTAATGTCAGGCACGTTTGACCCGGCCATTAAGAATCTCCAATAAAGGGTTAAAAAAAGACACCACACAGAGAAAAAATACTTTAATAGAAATAAATACTCAGACACATTAGAGACTCCATCTTTATTACCCCCTGTCAGCCCTCCACGATCCATGGTCTTCTGTCTTTCTTGTTCAACAAATGCAGCTCTGCCACATCACTGCTGCATGAGGGAAGACGCTGCTTCCCGTGGAGCTTTCACTCCGTGAAAGCTGCACGGGAAGCAGTGTGCAGCTTTCACTCCGTGAGAGATCAGTGCTGCTAGCGGTAACAGCGGTAACGCTGACAGACGCGTTACCATAGCAACGGTGCTCCCGGAGACGCGGTTAGCGGTGACGTCACCGCTAACTGCGTTGCTATGGCAACGGTGATCTCCGTTAATGACCGGCTGTGTCAGCCGGTCCCTAACGGAACGGGGAGTCGATCGTTTGCTAGAGCATGTCGCCAGTACACGGCGATACACAAATGTGCACCGTGTACCGGAGAGATGCACTCGCAGGTCCTACATGACGTGTCATAGTCATGTGACCAGTCTGTAGCCAATGAGATAATAGCCACGTGACTGGTCACATGGCTATTTTGACGTCACGATAGGTCCTGCATCACTGCTGGCAGTACTGGTCACCGGGAGGATTCAGCGATCATCGGATGGAATAGCGGCAGGAGACAGAGTGCAGGAGGGATCGCGGGGACCGGTAAGTGTTATGGCAATGTTTATTAACTGTTTGTGTACATTTATCATGCATTTTTATGTGTTTGTGATTGCCTCCCATTATAGCCTATTGGTTCGAGTTCGGTTCGTCGAACGTTCGACGAACCGAACTCGAACGAGACCTCCGTTCGGCAAACCGAACTCGAGCCGAACCACGGCCGGTTCGCTCATCTCTAACCCTGAGCCTCCAGGACATCTTGAATTTCTTTGGAAATTGATTGAGGCTGCTTATCCACCATCCGGACTATCTTGCATTACAACCTTTCATCATTTTTTACAACTGTTCTCATTCAGGAGTTGAACTACAATCCCTTAGGCTGTAACCTTCTTGGTTATGTTGCACACCGTGGATACAGGAACATCAAGATCTCTGTAGATGGACTTGTAACCTTAAGATTGTTGATATGTTTCAACAATTTTGGTTCTTAAAGGGAACCAATCATCAGGATTTTTGTATATTAGCTAAAACCAGTGCTATACTGGCACTATTAGGCTGATTCTCAACATACCATTAGTGGTCAGCTCGGATGTTTAGGCCTTCAATCCAAGAAAGTAAACTTTAAAAAATTGTCAGCTTCTTGAGTAACAATTGCAACTGAGCAGATAATATATGGGTGTGTATTCATATGGATTTCTGCCCCCCTGCCTGTTCCTCCCTCTCTCTGTTCTCTATGTAAGTATTATACAAAGGATTCACTTTGTTGAAGGACCTGTGTGAGGTCATACCTATGTGACCTTGTATCCAGCTTTGTTGGCTGAGGCCCAACCCCTTCTGGTCACATGGGTATGGCCTCACATAGGTCCTTCAACAAAGTGAATCATTTATACAAACCAGAGAAATGGGGGTCCACTAGTGAGGCCAAGACGTGGCCAAAGTATCACAAAAGATATGAAACAACCTCTTATAATATCCAAAAGAGTCTTTATTAGCAAACATTTAATGCCATAAGAGGGATTAATTTAAATTGCATAATTCCAACAATATAATAAGAAACAGGTAAGAAACCGGAAAATACCGAAAAACCAGTCACACCGGGCAGTCAGGGGAAGGGATAATAAGTGGATAAATAGAGTTAATAGTATCTCACAAGGTCCAAACAAGTATGAAGATATACAATAGTATCAAGCCTGAGTAATCCCACAGAGGGATGAATCAGGAATGCTGACAATAGAAACAATGTATAAAAATAAATGTAATAGGGTTGCACAATATAGTCAATATGCATCAAAGACATAAGGAGATTAATACTATGCTAATACAAAGCAAGCAATGAAACAATGGGTAAACCCAATAAAATGTCAGCAGTCCCAGCCATGCCATGGGGGGTTAAATCAGGCTCAGCAGGAAAGAAGTTGTCCGGTAAGACAAGCAAGGACCTAAGATACCAGGTAAAGATAATACATCCATGCTAGTGCTCGTCAATCTAAAGCCCAACACACAGAAACAGTGTAAAAAAATCAAGGTAGGAGCCCAGAGCACTTATCCATTACAACTGACTGCTCGGCGTGGCGTGCCCCGAGGAAGGTCACGAAACGTGCGCGTCGGAGCACGCCACGCCGAGCAGTCAGTTCTAATGACATTTGACTCAAACTCTACTGTGTGTGTGAGCCGAGTCTCATTTGCTTTGCTCTGATTCTCTTGCATGCCAGAATCAGAGAACAAGTGAAGACAAGAGGAAGACAATGAATTCTCCATCTTCTCCAATTTCTGGCTATGTTTAAATTAGACTTCACTCCAGTATCATCCATGTGCAGTCTGATATTTCACATGCACCCAAAGACTTAAATCAATTATTTTATGAAGGATATCCAGGGGACTGCTCAACATCAAACTTGTCTTGTTAGAACAACTATTCACATGAGCCGTATATTTGCGCTTTCTTCAGTTGACTCAGTGATTTGGCAGAATCTTACTGCTGCATACCATAGGGCTTATTCATAGATTAAGAACAATCCAAAATTAGTATATAGAAGGAACGAAGGCGCTCACTGGTTCTTACTGTGCAGGAAAACTTTTATTCACGGGTGGAGGTTACATGCTGTGGCATCGGGGAGGGGGGTAAGACAGAACAACGCGTTGTTCTGTCTTACCCCCCTCCCCGCTGCCAAAGCATGTAACCTACACCCAAAAACTTGAATGTTTGCGAATGAGCCAAGATACGCTGCCAGTCGCAACATACTACGATTTGTTTTTCATGCCAATACGACATGAGAAATAAAATCTCATATCTGCTCTGCCTTATTGAATAGCAGGGGCCAAAGTGTAATGCAAGATTTTCTCACATTGCACCCTTCCGATTGATTTACGTTTGTGTGAGCGAGACCTTATATTCAATACTTCTAGCTTGATGTAGCTGTTAATATTGACTATCATTAATAGACTGACAAATATTGCATAGTTATATAAATATATTTTCTTTTTTATAAGGGTTTACTTGAAGAAAACTATGTGGAATATTGAAAATAAAAGTTCTGCACTGTTACATCTCGTGGCTCTCCTGAGGCAAGGACTGAGGCAGTCTCCCATTCCTTGCCTGTCACGAGCACTCCTGCTCAGCAGCGCCGAAGGTCTGCCAGACTGCGCAGTGTGCAGGAGATACCTTCTCAGAGAGGCAGCAGAAGGGTGACACCTAGTGGTTCTCCTGTTACAAGGAGTGAAGCGGTCTCCCATTCCTGGCCTGCTGCAGACTCTCCTGCTCAGCGGCCCCGAAGGTCTGCGAGGCTGCGCAATGTGCAGAGGTTTACTGCTCAGGGAAGCAGTGAGATTCCCGTTATCTCTCCACATTGTGAGACCGAGGATCCCGCCTCTATTTCCCAGAGGCAGGAGGGTGAGCATGTGCAATGCGTGGTGGGTCCTGATTCGCTCACTGACGTCACACGGCTTGATGACAAGGCTGGTGACGTGGTGAATCCTGACTGGCCAGGCTGGGACGTCGTGGACCCTGATTGGGTCAAGTCCGTCATCTCCGCCTCGCGCCCGCCCTCGGGTGGAGCTGCACCTCCTTAAAAGCTCCCCCTGCCATCATGGCGGCGCGCGACTGTCCTTCTATGTTTGGATGTCTGGCAGCGTGCTGCCACGCCACTGCTCAGGCATTACTGTCTCTTGTGGGCTTGGCCCTTGCTGCTCCGGCAGTACCTCGTTTGCAGGCCGTGTTCCTGCCTTGCTGCTCCGGCAGTACCCCCGTCAACAGGCCGTGTTCCTGTCCCAGGTGAGCTCCTCAAGTCTCCATTGGACTCACCTGGTTATTGAAAGCACACGTGCGTGGGCACCTCTGTGCTACCCTCGTGCCATATTCTCGTGACTTCCACTGGCACACGTGCGTGGGCACCTCTGTGCTTCCCCGTGCAACAGGTACACCGAGCCGTGAGATCTGTGCCATACAACCCTCACGGGTTAGGGCAGATCGGTGTACATAGATCGTCTGTGACATTCCAGACGATCGCTAGCAGCAACCCGCTCACTCTTCACCCACCATAGCGGCGGTCCCTTACACCGCACAGTGGACCTTGACCGGCGGAAGCAGTCCATTTCCCATCTTGGCACGCTTCCCCGGGTCCCCCTCGTAACATTACGGTCGCGCCCAAAGGTCTGGCTATGGCTGAAGAGCAGCAGCAGTTGCTGCGTTATGTGCAGCAGTTGGAGTCACGATTGGCAGCAGTGGAGCAGTCTTCCTCCGATAAGACTACTCTGACGACAGTCGCCACCCAGGCGGCTACCCAGGCTGTGCTATTGGGCGGAAGGTCTCCTCGCCTTGCGCTTCCAGAGCGCTTTAGCGGCAACAGCTCTGAGTGCCGTGGTTTTATAAACCAAGTTACCACCTACTTAGAGCTGTCCGCGACTCTTTACGCTACCGAGAAGGCGAAAGTAGCCTTCGTCCAGTCCCTGCTCACAGGGAGAGCGCTGAAGTGGTCCACGCCGTTGTGGGAGCGCGGAGATCGTGTGGTGAATAACTTAGCAGCTTATCTTGGGGCCATGAGAATGGTGTTCCTCGGGCCTCAAGTCACCCACGATTCCGCGCTGCGCCTCCTACGACTTCGGCAAGGGTCTGCTTCAGTCGGGGACTTTGCTGTACACTTTAGGACACTGGCCGCAGAGCTGGACTGGCCGGATAAGGTCCTTGTCCCTGTGTTTTGGGAGGGCCTGGCAGGGTTTGTCAAAGACGCACTGGCCAATCGTGAGGTGCCTGCCACTTTAGAGTCCTTGATTCAGGTTGCCTCTCGCACAGACATCCGCCAGGCGGAGCGAAGGCTCGAGGTCTCTTCAGCACCCACGTCTTCTCGGCCTAAAAAGCGTCTGACTCCCGTCTTCCATCAGACAGGTCACCCAGCCAGTCCTGTAGGCGACTCCGTGGAGTCAATGGAGGTGTTCAAGGTGGTCTCCTCTGCCCCAGGTTCTCGGTCTTGTGTCATCTGCTTTTCCTGTGGGCAGAGGGGACACATAGCTACCCTATGTCCCAAACCGTCGGGAAAAGACAGCGTCTAGTTTCTATCAGAGGGGGGACTCTAGACGCTACTTCTCCCTCTAGGTTGACTATCAGCGCCCAGTTGCAGTTCGGCACTACTCTCTTCTCTGCCCTGGCTTGCTTGGACTCAGGCGCTGAAGGCAATTTCATCTCGACCTCCCTGGCAACCCGATACTCAGTTCCCCTGGTTCTGTTGCCCAAGCCACTCAGGGTCCGGGTAGTCGACGGGTCCATACTACTCGATCCTATCACCCAGATCACCATCCCTCTCAGGATGGATGTACCACCGGGACACCATGAGCAGGTGTCCTTCCTGGTGCTTCCAGGGGGGACGGATGAGATCCTACTGGGCCTTCCCTGGTTGAGACAGCATGCTCCTATACTCAACTGGGCAACAGGGGAGATCTCATCCTGGGCAGGATCCTGTAGAGAGCACCTCGTGACTACCGAACCACCCGCTACCATTAGGTCGGTTGGGTCCTCAGGGAATACTGAGGGGCCGGGTTTACCGACACCTTATGAGGCCTACAGGGATGTCTTTTCCAAAAGGGCCGCAGATACTCTTCCTCCCCACCGGCCATATGATTGCCAAATAGACCTGAAGCCAGGCTCCGAGCCCCCTAGGGGCAGAGTGTATCCACTCTCTGCTCCAGAGACGGAGGCTATGTCCAAATATATTCAGGACAGCCTGGCGAAGGGGTTCATTCGCAAGTCTATTTCACCAGCTGGTGCAGGGTTCTTTTTTGTGCAGAAGAAGGAAGGGGATCTGCGCCCCTGTATCGATTACAGGGGATTAAATGCAATCACAATCAAGAACAAATACCCTTTGCCCCTCATTACTGAGCTATTTGATCGATTCCGCGGGCCAAAGGTCTTCACAAAGCTGGATCTACGCGGGGCGTATAATCTAGTGCGAGTCCGAAAGGGCGATGAGTGGAAGACCGCCTTTAACACCAGGGACGGTCACTACGAGTATCTAGTAATGCCCTTCGGACTCTGCAATGCCCCCGCCGTATTTCAAGACTTTGTGAATGACATTTTCCGGGATTTGTATCTTTCCGTGGTTGCATACCTGGATGACATTCTTATCTTCTCCCCCGATCTTACCACCCATCGGAGGGATGTCATCCGTGTACTTAAGAGGCTCCGCACCCATTCGTTATATGCTAAGCTGGAAAAGTGCGTTTTTGAACAGGAATCCTTGCCGTTCCTGGGGTACATAGTGTCCAGTCAGGGGTTAGCAATGGATCCGGGGAAGTTGGAGACAGTGATGAACTGGCCTGAGCCCCGCTCGCTGAAGGCGATCCAGCGATTCTTGGGGTTTATCAATTCTTATCGCCAGTTCATTCCCAACTTCTCGACGGTGGCAGCACCCATCATTGCCCTTACCCGCAAGGGCGCTAATCCCAAAGCATGGACACGGGAAACGGTAGAGGCATTTCACACTCTCAAAACTCACTTCTCCAGAGCTCCCATCCTTCATCGTCCAGACATCTCCAAACCCTTCCTACTGGAGGTAGATGCCTCTTCGGTCGGTGCAGGTGCAGTCCTGTACCAGAAAAACGAACGAGGAAGGAAACATCCGTGTTTCTTTTTCTCCAAGACCTTTTCTCCGGCCGAGAGGAACTACTCCATAGGGGATAGGGAGTTACTGGCGATGAAACTAGCATTCCAGGAATGGCGGCATCTCTTGGAGGGTGCGAAGCATCCATTTGAGGTTTTTTCTGACCACAAAAACCTCACATACCTCCAGACAGCACAATGCCTGAACCCAAGGCAGGCCCGTTGGTCTTTATTCTTCTCCCGGTTCCGCTTTATTATCCGCCACCTGGCCGGTGAGAAGAACGTACGGGCCGATGCCTTGTCACGTTGTATGGTTGTGTTGGAGGAGGACGAGGAGGAGCCTCGTCTTATACTACCCCCGGACAGCTTGAGGATGGTCACTCCCACTTCTTTGGACCAGGTGCCACCTGGCAAGACCCTCGTTCCCCCTGAACTACGGAATGAGGTGCTATCGTGGGCCCATGCCTCCAAGGTCGGGGGTCACTTTGGGGTCAAAAGGACCAGAGACCTTGTGACTAGGCACTATTGGTGGCCGAGACTACCCCAGGACATACAGGAGTATGTGGGAGCCTGTATGTCGTGTGCACGGAATAAGCCGTCCCGGCAGAGACCGGCAGGTCTTCTTCACCCACTGCCAGTGCCGGATCGTCCCTGGGAAGTGGTGGGAATGGACTTCCTGGGAGATCTGCCCAAGTCAGCAGGTCACAAGGTCGTATGGGTCATCACGGATCACTTCTCTAAAATGGTCCACTTGGTGCCTCTCCCACGACTCCCGACGTCACGTGCTCTCGCCACCTTGTTCATTCGGCATGTATTTAGGTTGCATGGCATGCCTGACAAGGTGGTGAGCGACCGGGGTCCCCAGTTCGCGTCTCGCTTCTGGAGAGAGCTCTGTAAGCTCCTGCAGATAGAGCTGAACATCTCCTCCGCATACCATCCCGAGACCAATGGACTAGTGGAGAGGACTAATCAGACCTTGGTAACTTACCTCCGCCATTTTATATCCGCGCACCACGACAACTGGGCTAACCTCCTTCCTTGGGCCGAATTTGCCATTAACAATTCGGTCCATGAATCCTCTGGCCAGACTCCGTTCCTACTGAATAACGGACAACATCCCAGAATCCCGGTTCCGATGCCCATTACGTCACCCGATACTAGAGTGGAGGATTGGGCGACCAAGGCCCGGGAGATCTGGGATGACACCCAAGAGGCTCTTAAAAGGGCTAAAGACCGGATGGTGACAACGGCTGATGTTCGCCGCCGCCCTGCACCATCCTTCGCCCCTGGTGACCTAGTATGGCTGTCCTCTAAGAATGTTAACCTACGGGTACAGGCAGCCAAATTCGCCCCTAGGTATCTGGGTCCGTTTAAAGTACTACAGCAGGTAAACCCAGTGGCATATCGACTCCAGCTCCCTCCACGCTGGGCTATAGCCAACACCTTTCACGTGTCCCTCCTGAAACCCGTACGACTTAATAAATTCTCGGGGTCCCTGCCGGCTCAAACCGACTCCCCGTCCGACGACCCTGAGGTGGCAAAACTTGTGGAGACAAAAGTCATACAGGGCAAGAGGTACTACCTCGTGGAGTGGGCCGGCCGTGGTCCGGAGCATAGATCCTGGGAGTTGGAGGATCATATCCGCGCCCCGGGTTTGATAGCGGCCTTTGAGCACGGACAGGGGGGGGCCTAGACGGGGGGGTAATGTTACATCTCGTGGCTCTCCTGAGGCAAGGACTGAGGCAGTCTCCCATTCCTTGCCTGCCACGAGCACTCCTGCTCAGCAGCGCCGAAGGTCTGCCAGACTGCAGGAGATACCTTCTCAGAGAGGCAGCAGAAGGGTGACACCTAGTGGTTCTCGTGAAGCGGTCTCCCATTCCTGGCCTGCCGCAGACTCTCCTGCTCAGCGGCCCCGAAGGTCTGCGAGGCTGCGCAATGTGCAGAGGTTTACTGCTCAGGGAAGCAGTGAGATTCCCGTTATCTCTCCACATTGTGAGACCGAGGATCCCGCCTCTATTTCCCAGAGGCAGGAGGGTGAGCATGTGCAATGCGTGGTGGGTCCTGATTCGCTCACTGACGTCACACGGCTTGATGACAAGGCTGGTGACGTGGTGAATCCTGACTGGCCAGGCTGGGACGTCGTGGACCCTGATTGGGTCAAGTCCGTCATCTCCGCCTCGCGCCCGCCCTCGGGTGGAGCTGCACCTCCTTAAAAGCTCCCCCTGCCATCATGGCGGCGCGCGACCGTCCTTCTATGTTTGGATGTCTGGCAGCGTGCTGCCACGCCACTGCTCAGGCATTACTGTCTCTTGTGGGCTTGGCCCTTGCTGCTCCGGCAGTACCTCGTTTGCAGGCCGTGTTCCTGCCTTGCTGCTCCGGCAGTACCCCCGTCAACAGGCCGTGTTCCTGTCCCAGGTGAGCTCCTCAAGTCTCCATTGGACTCACCTGGTTATTGAAAGCACACGTGCGTGGGCACCTCTGTGCTACCCTCGTGCCATATTCTCGTGACTTCCACTGGCACACGTGCGTGGGCACCTCTGTGCTTCCCCGTGCAACAGGTACACCGAGCAGTGAGATCTGTGCCATACAACCCTCACGGGTTAGGGCAGATCGGTGTACATAGATCGTCTGTGACATTCCAGACGATCGCTAGCAGCAACCCGCTCACTCTTCACCCACCATAGCGGCGGTCCCTTACACCGCACAGTGGACCTTGACCGGCGGAAGCAGTCCATTTCCCATCTTGGCACGCTTCCCCGGGTCCCCCTCGTAACACTGCACTATCCACTTTTTGTTCTCATGCGCATGGCCAATTGTTAATTGAACCTATACAATGTCATAAAGAGTCTCTGAGACTCAGTCTTAAGAACCTTAGATGGTACAGCATATTGCCTACATACAGTGACATACTTTGAACCATTGTATACTAAAAATCTAATGAATTTTGGCACAGTTTTAGTGTGAATCATATCTGGAGGCATTTGAAAATACCATAGGTTGAAGAAAAAACAAAAAGCCAGCACTAAATGTGCACTTCAGCACTAAAAATTCCAAACTGTACTTATTATAAAAATTTTTGAGATTTTTGGCAAAAAATTGCAATTTCTTGAGCTGCCTCGCCACGTCACGGCAAATCTCATTTGAGGCAGTCCTACACTAAAATATTTTTATAAAATGTGCCATACGGCCTCACATATGAATGGTAGAACTGCTCTTAGCAGCACTCACCTGGTCTATTTCAATCCCGTACCCATAACTGAGTCATGGCTGTGGGCGGGACAGGTCCAAGCAAATGCTGCATAAAGTAAATAGCCTGTGGATGAGGCCTGATGACAATGTGAACAGTCACCAACCGCCAAAATCTAGACAGATGGAATACATCCCAAATTGGGGTGCATAGCAAGGTGGAGGTCAACCACTGACCAATTCAATGAAGAAAAAACAAAAAGCCAGCACTAAATGTGCACTTCAGCACTAAAAATTCCAAACTGTACTTATTATAAAAAAAATTTTTATGGGCTGCCAATAACTCCTTATTACCCCGATTTGCCAACGCACCAGGGCAAATCGGGAAGAGCCGGGTACAGTCCCAGAACTGTCGCATATAATGTATGCGGCAATTCTGGGTGGCTGTTGGCTGATATTGTTAGGCTGGGGGGCTCCCCATAACGAGGAGCTCCCCATCCTGAGAATACCAGCCTTCAGTCGTATTGCTTTATCTGGCTGGTTTTAAAATTAAGGGGGACCGCATTCCGTTTTTTTTAATTATTTAATTATTTATTTCACTACACAGTATAGACACGCCCACCGGCTGCTGTGATTGGGTGCAGTGTGACACCTGTCACTCAGCGTGGGGGGCGTATCTCACTGTAACCAATCATAGGCGCCGGTGGGCGGGGTAAGCAGGGAATACGAGATTGTTTAATGGGCGGCCGGCTTTTTCAAAACAGTAAAAGCCGCCGGAGCAGTGTGAACGCCGTGCAGAGCCGTGCCGGTGATCGGGGATCGGTGAGTATGAGAGAGGGGGTAAGAGGGATAGACTGACATGGACAGAGAGAGAGGGACAGAGATAGTGACCGACTGACAGAGATTAGTGCATGACAGACATTGTGAGGCGCTTCAGAACGCAGCTTATCAGCTGCGCTCTGAAGCGGAGCTTTTTTAAGCTGCGGTGCAGAGCGCACACCTGCGCACATAGCCTCAGACATCAAAATCGTATGAGGGATGTCACACGTTTCAATTGACTAGGTTCGTGCAACAAAACGTCCAATGTATGAGGAATAAACGACGTGTATGCGATCACCGTATTTGCGTTCAATCTTGATCGCACGTAGTTGTCACACGCAAATACGTCACGAACGATGCCGGATGTGTGTCACTTACAACTTGACCTCGACGACGGATTGAAAGATTTATTGAAGTGTGTGAAGCAGGAATAAGAAATACAGAAGATTGTTTGTAGGAGGAATATTTTAATTTATAGTTTATGTTTTCATAATTGCTCTAAATTGCCCTTTTAATGAATGTGAATGCGGAAAGCTTGGTTCTATGTATAGGCATTATTTTAAAGCATAGCTTTCTAATTGCTTAAACAGATACATTGAGTCCTTTTTAGTATATTTAAAAGGTTAAAATATGCCATTAATGCTCATACATTTGTTTTGAAGAATTGCATAGAGATAGAAGAAAGCACATTAATGGATAATAGAAATAATCTTTTTCCAAATAATGTTTTTAGAACAAATTGTTCTAACATCAATGAGTCTTTATTTTATAGCTTAAACAGTGATGTCAAAAATTGATTGCCCCCTTCCTGATTTCTTAATCTTTTGCATTTGTCAAACACAAATGTTTCAGATCACTAAACAAATTTAAATATTAGACAAAGACAACTAAAGTTAACATAAAATGCAGTTATAAATGAAGATCTTTATTATTAACGGAAAAAGTAATCTGAACCTACAGGGCCCTGTGTAAAAAAGTGATTGAGCCCCATACCTGATAAATGGGTTTGTTGGTTGGTTGGGTTACCCTTAGCAGCAAGAACTGCAATCAAGCATTTGCAATAACTGGCAATGAGTTTGTTACAATACTCTTTAGGAGTTTTGGCTCACACATCTTTGCAAAATTGTTCTAATTCAGCCACATTGGAGGGTTTCTGAGCATGAACAGTCTTTTAAGGTGATGCCACAGCATCTCAATTGAATAAAAGTAAGGACTGTGACTAAGGGCCGCTTTACACGCTATGACATCGCTAAAGCAATGTCGTTGGGGTCACGGAATTTGTGACGCACATCCGGCCGGGTTAGCAATGTCGTTTCTTGTGACACCTATGATCAATTTTGAATCGTTGCAAAAATGTTCAAAATCGCTAATCGGTAACATTGGGGTCCATTCCCAATTATCGTTGCAGCTGCATGTACGATGTTGTTCGTCGTTCCTGCGGCAGCACACATCGCTATGTGTGACACCGCAGGAATGAGGAACCTCACGTTACCTGCATCCGCCAGCAATGAGGAAGGAAGGAGGTGGGCGGGATGTTACGCCCCGCTCATCTCCACCCCTCCGCTTCTATTGGCCGGCCGCTTAATGACGTCACGGTGACGCCGAACGCACCTCCCTCTTGAGGGAGGGATTGTTCGGCAGTCACAGTGTCGTCGCTCAACAGGTATGTGCGTGTGACGCTGCCGAAGCGATAATGTTCGCTACGGCAGCGATCACCACATATCGGCCGTACAACGGGGGCGGGTGCTCTCGCGCTCTACATCGCCAGCAAATATTAGCAATGTCGCAGCATGAAAAGTGGCCCTAAATCTTGATTTGGTTTTTCTTAACCCATTCAGAGGTGGACTTGCTTGTATGTTTTGCATTATTGTTCTGCCACAGCTTAAAACTTCAAACAGATGGCTGTACATTCTCCTTCATGATTTTTTGGTGGACAGCAGAATTCATGGTTCCATTTACCACAGCAAGTCTTCCAGGTCCTGAAGCAGCAAATCAGCCTCAGACCATCACACAACCACAACCATATTTTACTTTTGATATCATGTTCCATTTCTGATATGCTGTGTTACTTCTATGCCACATGTAATGGGACATTCACCTTCCAAAAAGTTTAACTTTTGTCTTGTCAGTCCACAGAGTATTCTCCCAAAAGTCTTGGAGATAAACAAATTGCTTTTTGTCAAAACTGAGATGAGCCTTGATGTTCTTTTTGCTCAACAATGTTTTTCGTCTTGTAACTCTGCCATGCAGGCCATTTTTGCTCTGTCTCGTTCTATTAGTAAAGTAATGAACACTGACTTAAAGTTAGGCAAATGAAGCCTGCAATTCTTTTGATTTTGTTGTGGGGTCTTTTGTGACTTCTTTGATGAGACATCGCTGTGCTTTGGGAGTAATTTTGGCCGGCCACTCCTGAGAAGGTTCACTATTGTTCCATGTTTTCTCCATTTGTGGATAATATCTCTCACTGTGATTCATTGGAGTCTCAAAGCTTTAGAAATGGCTTTATAACTTTTTCCAGACTCTTCTCATTTTGTTCCTGAATTTCTTCGGATTATGGCCTGATTTCTAGCTTTTAGGCTATGTGCGCACTAGAAATGTGAAGTTTCTCAAGAAATTTTCTTGAGAAACTTCTGGGAGTGAAAGATTTCCGGACCTCCGGAAAAAATCCGCACCAAATCCGCATGCGGATTTGCCGCGGATTAGCCGCGATTTTCCCGCAGGTGGTTCCCTGCGGATTTTGCAGGCTGTACTGCCGAAATCCGCAGGGTGCCTGCGGAAAATAATGGACATGCTCATTTTCTCAAGAAATTTTCTCGAGAAATTCTTCTCAAGGAAATTTCTTGAGAAAAATCCACACAGTGCGCACAGCTATTTTTTTTTCTCATAGAATTTGCTGGGAAATGTCTGCACAAAGATTGCAGACATTCCTAAAGAAATTTCCGCGGCAAATCCGCGGGTAAATCCGCGGGTAAAACGGTCTAGTGCGCACAGAGCCTTAAGGATCTTTTGGTCTACTTAACTTTGTTAGCCAAGTTCTATTTAAGTGATTTCTTGATTGAGAACAGGTGTGGCAGTAATCAGGCCTGGGTGTGGCTATGAAAATTGAACTCCGGTTCCCAAAGATGTGATAAACAACAGTTAATTTTTGTTTTAAGCAGGGGCAATCACTTTTTCACACAGGGCCCTCTAGGTTTGGATTTTGTTTTCCCTTAACATTGAAGACCTTCATTTATAAACTGCATTTTCTGTTTACTTGTTTTATCTTTATCTAATATTTAAATTTGGGGATCTGAAACATTTAAGTGTGACAACCATGCAAAAGATTAAGAAACAGGAAGGAGCAAACACTTTTTGACACTACTGTATTTATATATATTTTTAAATTACTTCATAAAAACTCGCATAAGAACATGTTGATCACTCAAAAAGAAAAGTGTAATTTAAAAGTGTAAAGAGATAAACATACTGCTCCTGTTCCCCCTAGAAGATACCAGTATTATTGTGAAGTATAATGTGAAATGTGATGTGTTAGTAGTGATAGAATTTACTTTGTCTGACAGCAGCTAAATCAAAAGTTAATGTTTGGGACTAGCCCAAACTGCTATCAAGAGTGCAGATAGGTCCCAGCATGCAGTAGTGATGGACATAAAATCTGACTAGTGAGCAGAGCTTCATAAGGTAGGTGTCACTGAAGTGGGAGGAGACCGGGGTAGAATATAGCAAGATCCTGAATATAGCGAAAGAGTGAGCATTGACTGAAGTACAGATTGATCAACAGGAGACATATCTTGAGATACGATGCCTAGCAGTATGGCTGCTGAGTTTATAACTCAGAGAGTCAACAGGCTAGGACATAACAGAGAACGTGACTCGAAGAGAGTACCCCAAGTGGGAGTTCCCAAAGAATCCAAAGTAGAGGAGCAAATGTACAGCCATATTAGCACATTACTTCCTTAAAGAGGAAAAATGCACAGAACCGAGAGTTGAGATTATGACTCTCCCTAACTGATCTGTAGTACTGAGCTGGGTTGTGTCGAAGGAACTGAAATTATGTTGAAGTTGCAAAGAGATTGAATTTGAAGAAGGAAAAAGACTGTACGAAAATGCTCTATGTTGTAAAGAAAACATTCATGAAGCTATGCACCCACTATCTACTATAGATTATCCCTACCAATTAATCGAATACAGTCCCGGAGAGAAGTTCTGTCGCTTATCCATGTTATGTATATAAAAGCTTATAACCTGACTTTAAATTCATCCATTTGTTTCATAAATTACTCTTTTGAAAGCTGAAACCCTTCCAAATTTGGTTTAGGTTATGAAAATAAAGTTACTGCAAAGCTGAAATATTGATCATTTAATGAACACAGAAAGGTCTGATTTTGGCAAGACAAAAGTTTTGTCGCCTTGTCATATAATGCACCCAATCCTAGTTTACATCCTCACCTGTGCTCACTAAGTGATCGGTTAATTAGTGGATGTGTATAAAAAGAAAACCAGCACCCCAGACCTTCAGTTGAACTGCAACTTGGCCTCTGAAAACATGCCAAAAATCCACCCTGCGACCAAAGCCTTGATTATCAAGAGGCTGAAGACCAGATCCACTGAAGAGGTGGCTAGCCCTTTTAATGTGTCTCAGCATCAAGTACAAATAATTAAAAACAGATTTGAAGAGACTGGAGATGTTTTTGAAAAGCCCAGGTCCGGCAGACCCCACAAGGCAACTGCTCACGAGGAACGTTTGTTGGTTAGAAAATCCAAAGCCAGACCCTCTTCCACTGCAGCAGAGCTCCAAAAGACCTGATCACATCAATTCCCTGTGTCAACTAGAACAGTTTGTAGGATTCTGTCTCGAAATTGCCTCCATGGTCGATCAGTGCTCAGAAGCCAGCACTAAACAAAAGGCAATTAAAATAATGTGTAGCATTTGCCAAGTCCCACAGCCTGCTAAATAGATGGACGCTGGAGAAGTGGCAGAAGGTGGTTTTCTCTGATGAATCTTCAGTTGAATTACACCACAACCACCGCAAAGACTACAGGAGACCTACTGGAGCCCATATGGATCCAGAACACAGTTAAGTTTGGTGGTGGAAAGATCATGGTCTGGGGTTACATTCAGTATGGGTGTGTGTGAAACATTTGCAAGGTAGAAGGCAATATCAATAGCCTAAAATATCAAGATGTATTAGCTATCTCTTACATTCCCAATCATAAAAAGAGGTCAAATTCTACAGCAGGATGGTGCTCCATCTCATACATCCATCTCTACAACAAAGTTCCTCCTGGCAAAGAAGATCAAGATTCTCAAGGACTGGCCAGCCAAGTCACCAGACAAGAACATCATTGAGCATGTTTGGGGTAGGATGAAAGAGGAAGCTTGGAAGACAAAACCAAAGAATCTAGATGAACTCTGGGAGACATGAAAGACTGCATTTCTTGCTATTCCTGATGACTTCATCAATAAATTGTATGAATCATTGTTGAACCACATGGATGCAGTCCTTCAAGCTCTTGGAAGTCACACAAAATATTAAATATGGCTTTAATAGCACCAAAACTTCATTCACCAATGTTATGCAACATATCTTTGTATTAGAAGTTAATTATTTGTTTGAATTTCACATTACTTTCTGTGGGCGACAAAATGTTTGTTTTGCCAAAATCTGACCTTTCTGTGTTCATTAAATGATCGATATTTCAGCTTTGCAGAAACTTTATTTTCATAACCTAAACCAAATTTGGGATGGTTTCAGCTTTCAAAAGAGTAATTTATAAATCGAGTGGAGGAATTTAAAGTCAGGTTATAAGCTTTTATTTACGTAACATGGATAAACGACAGAACTTCTTTCAGGGAGTGTAGTAAAAACTTTATTTTGGAATGATGGTCTCCTTCATTGAACAATCTAGCATCTAGCCCTGGCCAGCGGAAATCAGCAGCATCATGTGGCCTGAAATGGTGTAAATAACCATAGCACCAGTGCACACACTCAGCCATCAGCCAGGATCCCCAATTTTATATGACAAGCCATGGTGTAAGGCAGGCTTTACACGTTGCGACATCGGTAACGATATATCGTCGGGGTCACGTCGTTACCGACATCGCAGCGTGTAAACCCTAGGAGTGACGATCTCCGATCGCAAAAACGTCAAAAATCGTTGATCGGTGACACGTCGCTCCTTTTCATAATATCGCTGCTGCTGCTGGTACGATGTTGTTTGTCGTTCCTGGAGCACCACACATCGCTATTTGTGATGCCACAGGAACGACAAACATCTCCTTACCTGCCTCCACCGACAATGCGAAAGGAAGGAGGTGGGCGGGATGTTATGTTCTGCTCATCTCCGCCCCTCCACTTGTATTGGCCGGCCGCTTAGTGACGTCATGGTGACATCATTATGACGCCGAACGCACCTCCCCCTTGAAGAAGATATTGTTCGGCGGTAACAGCGACATCGCCGACCAGGTATGTGAACGTGAAGCTGCCGTAGCGATAATGTTCGCTACAGCAGCAATCACCACATATGGCATGTGCGACGGGAACGGGTGCTATCGCACTCGACATCGCTAGCATTTGCTAGTGATGTCGCAGCGTGTAAAGCCCGCCTAAGAGTTGACTACTCCACACACGGCTATCACCCTGAGCCACTTTACAAAAGCATGAAATTTAGCACTTTGATAACATTGTGTGTTTTTTCAGTATTCTTTTGGATTCCAGAAAATAATTTTGCCAATAGGTCAATTTTCTAGTTCACAGCAGTGCTTGCCTGCTAAAAACGGAACAATTCAGCAGGACACAAAATTTTGGAGACTCTGTAGCTGTCAATTTTTAAACAACAGCATACTGATAAAAAATACTTGATCCTTAAAATCACATTGGTGTCTTGTATTTTCCTGCTTTTGCTGAAATTTGTTTGGTTGCATCTTTACATTTAGGATAAATTCACTCCACATTCAGAATATGTGTTTAATGGTTGATGCTAGATTCCTAAACACTTTGTTTTCAAAGTATACCTTTGGCACACATTTGACCAGTATGCTAACATTTTACAGTCAAAACTATATAAAAAGGAGTAGTTGTCTACATTTTTTTAAAGTATTAGTATGTGACAAAATTTTGCTGTGTAACCTCTAACTCCTTCCCGCAAATGAGCGTAACTGTATGTCTAGAATACAGGTGATTTCCCACAATTGTATATTCATTGATATCTGATGGATGTCACGGGCTCAAGATTAGAGATGCGTGGAGCCATTTAAGTTCTGTTCAGCGGGATCAGCTGCACCTTAAATTAAGATTGGTTTGGGACCCAAAGTTGACCTGAACCCCAGTGGAACCCCAGGTTCACTCATCTATACTCAGATTTATGCCATCGGCAGCAAAAGATTGTTGTAATACACAACTTGGCTCCTGTGGTTTTACATAGGCAGTCTCCCCATACATATGATGAGATTGGACATAGCGCCAATTTCAGCACTATAATCACTCAGATACAGCAGCGACAGTGGCATGTGAGGATTTGGACAAAACATCCCAAATATATGTTCTCCCCATGTTTGTGTGGGTTTCTTCTGGGTACTCTGGTTTCCTCCCACTCTCCAAAGACATACAGATAGGGAATTTATATTCTGATACTCAATGTGTATAGTGATGATGTCTGTAATGTACTGTGGAATTAAATAAGTGAGTAAAATTAATACATAATGGCCATTTTAACCCCTTCACCATCTGGCGATTTTCCGTGTTTTGTTTTCATTTTTTTCCTCCCTTTCTTACTCAAGTCATAACTTTTTCAGTTTTCTGTCAATATAGCCATGTGACTGGTTGTTTTTTTGCCGTATGGGTTGTGGTTTTTAATGACACCATTCATTCTGCCACATATTTGACATTATTGTATTAAGGAGAGCTTGCTTAATGTATTGGATGTGTGTCTCCAAAAGCTCAAACTGGGCACAATGTATGGGCAGTACAATGTACTTGGCATTACAAGAATTTAATTAAAAATTTTTTATTTTGTCATATTCACATGGTTTTTCTCCATTGGTGTTTCCTGGACACAAATCATCACTACACCCATAGATGAATTCCCAGATCAGTGGAATTTCCAAAATGTTATCCCTTCAGGAGGTTTCTGCTGTTCTGACACTTATGAGCTCTCTATGTGGAGTATGAAATCTATTCTAGGATAATCTGTGCTCCAAAAGTCAAATGGCACTCCTTCCCTACTGAGCCCTTTGATGTGACAAAACATTTTTACTTATTCCCTTTGTAAAAATTGGAAATCTGGGGTTAAAACAACATTTTAGAGGTAAAAATGTAATTAGTTTTTCTCCACTGCTAATAGTATACATTTTTGAGTCACACCTGTGGTGTCTATATGCTCACTGCAGGACTGGATGAATTTGAATTTATTGAGAGGAAAAGTTTTTAAAATTTTTCATGTGTGCACTTTAGTGTACGTAACAATGGGGGCAAATTGGGAGGATTTCTGCTGTTCTGGCACATTATGGACTCTGCTAATATGACATGGCACCCACAAACCATTCCAGCAAATTGATGTATCAATGTACTCAGGGGAAACTGGATTTTTGTTGAAAAAGTACAATTTGTATTGCTTCCTTCCACATCTCTTTACTTTATGTGAAGCATATGAAGGGTTAATAAACTTTTTGGCTGTGGTTTTGAGCAGTTTGAGGGATGCAGTTTTTAGACTGGTGTCACATTTGGGTATTTTCAATCAAATAGATATCTTAATGACTCTTAAAAGGTCCCAAAAAAACATGGTTTGGTAAGTTTTGTTGGAAAAATGACAAGTTGCTGATAAACTTTTAACCCTTCTAATTGGTGTACATCTGAGGCTTACATTTGAGGGACCTTTAAAAATAATCCTGCAAAATGTAATTGATAACTGCAGTATGCTCCTAGCGTAAGGACTATTGTCCTTGCACTGCTTTAGGTAAGAACTGCTCAGAAACATCATATAATGCTGCACGCCATATGTTTTTATACAATTTTGAAAAAGATATGTAGAGTCTACATACTTTATAGTTAGCTGCAAACTGGTAAAGGAACATTGGCACTGTTCGTTCTTCATTTGTTATTATAACTTTCATTATTCATGCAAGGGTGATGTATAGTTTAATATGACTTTATTATAAAACCTAGTGCTAATAGTGTATAAATCCAGAATGTCTAAATTATGTAATCACTTATAACTTTACATTAGTAGAGATTTGGTCGAAGAATGTGAAAGGAAGGAGACGTTTTTTTTTTCAGAAAAGTACAACATTATTTTCAGATGCTATAATATTTATTTCCTTCACGTTTTCATAACCTCATACTATGGGTGCGCTACTATTATTATTATTATTATTATTACATGAACAATAATATTATGATCATATAGGTAGCAGTATAATTATACTTATATATATAAATTTTTATATATATATACATATATATATATATATATATATATATATATATAAAAAATACATACATATATATATATATAAAAATATATATATATATATATATATATATATATATACATACATATAAATGTACAGCATATATATATATATATATATATATATATATATATATATATATATATATATACATATATACATATATACATACAGTATATATATATATATATATATATATAATTTATTTTTTCTTCTGTAAAATAGGAATTGCTCCTTTATTCTATAAACTACTGACAACATGTCTCCGAATTTCCAAGGAATACATTTTGTATTTATTTTCTGAAAATGAGAAATGGTCAAAATAACAAAAATATTAATTGCTTTCAGACCTCAAATAATGCAAAGAAAACAAGTTCATAATCATTTAGAATGAATAATGTTTTACCTCAGGATGAGTTCAGAAATCAATATTTTGTGGAATAACCATGATTTATAATCACAGCTTTCATGTGTCTTGGCATGCTTTCCACCAGTCTTTCATACTGCTTTTGAGTGACCTTATGCCACTCCTGGTGCAAAAATGTAAGCAGTTCTTTTTTGTTTGATGGCTTGTGACTATCCATCTTCCTCTTGATTACATTCCAGAGGTTTTCAATGGGGGTCAAGTCTGGAGATTGGGCTGGCCATGACAGGGTTTTGATGTGGTGGTCCTTCATCCACACATTGATTGACCTAGCTGTGTGGCATGTCACATTGTCCTGCTGGAAAAAACAGTCCTCAGAGTTGGGGAACATTGCCTGAGCAGAAGGAAGCAACTGTTTTTTCAGGATAACCTTGTATGCGGCTTGATTCATATGTCCTTTTCAAAGTTAAATATGCCCAATTCTAGCATCCCCAGATCATCACCGATCCTCTACCAAATATCAAAGTGGATGCAAGACACTGTGGTTTGTATGCTTCTCCAGTTATTCGTCTAATCATTAGATGACCAGGTGTTGGGCAAATCTGAAAAGGACAATGCGCCATGCCACACAGCTAGGTCAATCATTGTGTGGATGAAGGACAACCACATAAAAAACCCTGTCATGACCAGCTCAATCTCCATACCTGAACCCTATTGAAAACCTATGGAATGTAATCAAGAGGAAGATGGATAGTCACAAGCCATTAAACAAAGAAGAACTGCTTACATTTTGCCACCAGGAGTTGCATAAGGTCACCCAAAAGCAGTGTGAAAGACTGGTGGAAAGCATGCCAAGACGCATGAAAGCTGTGATAAAAATCATGGTTATTCCACAAAATATTGATTTCTGAACTCTTCCTGAGTTAAAACATTAGTATTGTTGTTTCTAAATGATTATGAACTTTATTTGTGGTCTGAGTTTGAGCATTATTTGAGGTCTGAAAGCAATGCTTTTTTTTTTGGTGTTATTTTGACCATTTGTCATTTTCAGAAAATAAATAAAAAATGTATTGCCTGGAAATTCAGAGACATGTTGTCCGTAGTTTATAGAATAAAATAACAATTCACATTTTACTCAAAAAAATACCAATAAAAAGAAAAATCTGAAATACTGAAAATTTTGCAGTGGTCTCTTAATTTTTGCCAGAGCTGTATATATATTTAAGAATGATACCAAAATAATATTAATCTTTCATATGCTGTCATTAAACATGTAGAACCCGTCTGAATGTAACAGCCAAACATTTTTCACCAATTCTTAATGTACTAGAAGGTGGCCCGATTCTACGCATCGGGTATTCTAGAATTTACGTATTGTGTAGTTCATGTATGATTTTTGTTATATATATACATATATATATATATATATATATATATATATATATATATATAGATGTTGTTGTGTGTAGTTACCAAGTGTTTGTGTAGGGCGCTGTATATGTTCTGGGTGTTGTCTGGGTGTGACGGGGGGTGAGAGCGGTGTTGTATGTGTGTTGCGTGTGTTGCGTTGTTTGTGGAGCGCTGTGTGTCTGTAGCGTTGTGTGTGTGTGTGTTGCGCGGTTTGTGTGTGTGTGGTGTGTTTTGGGGGAGGTATGTTTTGTGCAATGTGTGTGTTGTGCGGTATGTGCGTATATTTGTGTGTGCCGCGGTGTTTGTGTGTTGGGTGTTGTGTGTGTGCAGCGTTGTCTGTGTGTGTGGGTGTCTGTGTAGGCCAGTTGTTTGTGGTTCCCAGTGTGTGTGTGTGGTGTGTTGTGCAGTGCGCGCGCGTGTGTGTGTGTGTGTGTTGGGGGGAGGTGTGCACTTCCCATCGTGCTCCATCCCCCATGCAGCAGACTCCCCATCGTGCTCCATCCGCCATGCTGCGCACTCCCAAACGTGCTCCATCCACCATGCTGCGCACTCCCAAACGTGCTCCATCCGCCATACTCCGCACTCCCCATCGTGCTCCATCCCCCATGCAGCGCACTCCGCATCGTGCTCCATCCCTATGCTGCGCACACCCCATCGTGCTCCATCTCCCATGCTGCGCACTCCCAAACGTGCTCCATCCGCCATGCTGCGCACTCCCAAACGTGCTCCATCCGCCATGCTGTGCACTCCCAAACGTACTCCATCCGCCATACTCCGCACTCCCCATCGTGCTGCATCCCCCATGCTGCGCACTCCCAAACGTGCTCCATCCACCATGCTGCGCACTCCCAAACGTGCTCCATCCGCCATGCTGTGCACTCCCAAATGTGCTCCATCCGCCATGCTGCGCACTCCCAAACGTGCTCCATCCACCATGCTGCGCACTCCCAAACGTGGTCCATCCGCCATGCTGCGCACTCCCAAACGTGCTCCATCCGCCATGCTGCGCACTCCCAAACGTGTTCCATCCGCCATGCTGCGCACTCCCAAACATGGTCCATCCACCATGTTGCGCACTCCCAAACGTGGTCCATCCGCCATGCTGCGCACTCCCAAACGTGCTCCACCTGCCATGCTGTGCACTCCCAAACGTGCTCCATCTGCCATGCTGCGCACTCCCAAACGTGCTCAATCCGCCAAGCTGCGCACTCCCAAACGTGCTCCATCCCCCATGCTGCGCACCCCCCATCGTGCTCCATCCCCCATGCTGCACCAGCATCAGCCTCTCTACCCGCAGCATCAGCCTCTCTGCCCGCAGCATCAGCCTCTCTCCTCCCAGCATCAGCCTCTCTACCCGCAGCATCAGCCTCTCTCCTCCCAGCATCAGCCTCTCTGTCCCCAGCATCAGCCTCTCTGTCCCCAGCATCAGCCTCTCTCATCCCAGCATCAGCCTCTCTCCTCCCAGCATCAGCCTTTTCTGTCCCCAGCATCAGCCTCTCTCCTCCCAGCATCAGCCTTTTCTGTCCCTAGCATCAGCCTCTCTCCTCCCAGCATCAGCCTCTCTCCTCCCAGCATCAGCCTCTCTCCTCCCAGCCTCCCCCAGCCTCAGCCTCCCCCAGCATCAGCCTCTCTCCTCCCAGCATCAGCCTCTCTCCTCCCAGCATCAGCCTTTTCTGTCCCCAGCATCAGCCTCTCTCCTCCCAGCCTACCCCAGCCTCAGCCTCCCCCAGCATCAGCCTCCCCCAGCATCAGCGTCTCTCCTCTCAGCCTCCCCCAGCCTCAGCCTCCCCCAGCATCAGCCTCTCTCCTCCCAGCATCAGCCTCTCTCTTCCCAGCATCAGCCTCTCTCCTCCCAGCCTACCCCAGCCTCAGCCTCCCCCAGCATCAGCCTCTCTCCTCCCAGCATCAGCCTCTCTCCTCCCAGCCTACCCCAGCCTCAGCCTCCCCCAGCATCAGCCTATCTCCTCCCAGCATCAGCCTTTTCGGTCCCCAGCATCAGCCTCTCTCCTCCCAGCCTACCCCAACCTCAGCCTCCCCCAGCATCAGCCTCTCTTCTCTCAGCCTTCCCATCCCAGCCTTCCCCAGGATCAGCCTCTCTCCTCCCAGGCTCCTCCAGCATGCCGTGCTCCTCTGCCGACACTCACGGATCCGTTCGCATACACTCACACACACAAACACACACACACAAGATCGCATACACTCACGCACACACACATTGACGATATTGCACATACGCGCTCACACTCACAACATCCGGAGATACCACATGCTTCTGGCCATGTGATCCTCCGGCAGGTCCTGGAAGCTCACAGCACAGTATCGCCGCCGAGAAGCAAGCGATATCCCAGGATGTTGTGACTGTGTGGATGCGATGTGATGTGTGTGTGAGGTGTGTGTGAGAGTGAGTGTGATCTGATGTGTGTGTGTGTATGTGTGTGTGTGTGCTGTTATGTGTGTGCGTGTGTGTATGTTCCGCCGCTGCAGGACCTTGATGCGCTGGTAACTATGCTACCATGGTTACCAGCGTATCTCGTCCCCCGCTCGCACGGGAGCCCACACCAGGATACGCCGGCCAGCCCCAGCAATGCGAGGGTATGTGTCGGCTGGGTTTGCGGCGTACGCTGATGTGGGCTCCCGGGGGTACAGTACTCACCTGGGAGTCGTGTCTCCATGTCGGTTCGGGGAATGCGTGGGGGGGGCGGGGTCAGAGCTAGCGTGCATTGCATGAGGGGGGCGGGACGTGGCCGAGTTGCCAATGCCTGCAGGGTGCCGGGGCGAGAGGCCAATCTGTGGGGGGGCGGAGCCATGGCGAGCCCAGCGGCCAATCAGCTTTGTGTCACCGTAAGGACACAATTTTGGAGCAAGACAGACAGACAGACAGACAGAATAAGGCAATTATATATATATAGATGTTACACATTTATGTATACATATCATTTATATCATATTCATTAGTGAATGATTTCCTACTGTAAAACTGCTAAAACAGCTTCAAAAATCTCCATCTTATGTGGTGACATTTACACTAGTGGTGAAGTTATGAGTTGTCTAATTAGTCTGTCATATATCATACTGCCTTTGTTATTAACCATTTGCATCATGTGTCATGATCAAAGGGGCTGTTGACCATAGTTAGATTTTGGCTAAGGTGAATTCTAGGACAAGGAAAGTCAATTCTTTCATCTGAACTTTACAAAATTTATGAACTGAATACATTTCCATATTTGCTGAAGCAGTTTTAAATACTGAGATAAAACATTGCAAATTGTTTGCCCTTTAATATATATTTGATTACCCTCGTATATGTATTTTATTTTTTAATCTTTACAAATGTCAGGAGATGTAAATATCTATTCTGAAATAAATCCCTATGAAGACCTTACCCATTATTCACTTTTAAACCAGATGTTTCATAGCTGTTTTATAGTACTTCTGGCACAAAAATACCCTTTTTTATTTAATTCCATGTATCTTTCTTGATGTTGCTAATCTGTCTGGGTGGCGGTGATTAGTCATCTTTCTCCTCTACAACATTACTACAGTGGAAGGTATTAAATATGTAATATCAAGTATAAGTCCCTAAAAGAGGCAAATTCATAATCTTCGGTAATGACAACACATTTCACCAGTGGGAGGTATGTAAATACATGTATAAGTTCCTTAACCCCTTCATGACCTTGGATGTAAAAATAGGTCCAAAGTCGCCTCCCCCCGGTTACTACTGGCTTCAGCAGGGAGCCTGCGGTAATCCCAGCACATGTCTGCTGATCCTGTCAGCAGATATGCTCAGCTAACAGGCGCAACTAGATCAGAGATCCACTCGCACCTGCTAACCATTTAGATCACGCTATCAAAATCTGACACAGCAATTTAAATGGCCAGGGTGGGGACCGAATTGTTTCCAGCCACCATTGATGTGATCATGGGGCACCATGGCGTTACCATGATAGACAGGGGTCAGCTGAGGAGCCTTCATGCAACCATGGCTCACTTCCTTTGAGAGCTGGAGTAGTGCCGACCCTCACAGGAAGATTGCATTTCTGCTGATTAGAGGGATGCTGCAGCATCGCTCTGATCAGCACAAGCAATTGGGCTTTTGAAGTGATAAAGTCCCCTAGAAGGACTAGTAAAATCAATAAAAAAAGGGTGAAAAAGTTTTTAAAAATATGAAAAAAATTAAAAAACCTATAAGTTCAAATGACCCCTTTATTCACCCCATTGAAAATAAAATAAAACAATTTAAGCAGTACACATATTTGGTAGTCTCAAGTTCATAAATTCCCAGTATATTAAAATATAAAATCAATTAATCTGATTGATAGACAGGATAGCAAGAAAAAAATTGTAAACTCCAAAATTATTTTTTTAGGTTGCTGCAACATTGCATTAAAATGCAATAACAGGCAATAAAAACATTGCATCTATGCAAAAATTATATAATTAAAAACATTAGCTCAAAACACAAAAATAAGCCATGACTGAGCCACAGATCCCAAAATATGAGAATGTTGCGGGTCTCGGAAAATGGCGACGAAAGCTCTAATTTCCGTTCAATAATGGTTCGATCACCAAAAGCGTAACTGTAGCTTTTTACAGCTATGTGTGCAGGGAACCAGCGCTGGCAGCCTGCGTTAAGCTGGTAACAAGGGTACATATCAGGTATCCAAGCAAAGCGCTTTGCTTAGTAGCCCGATGTGTACCCTGGCTACGTGTGCAGGGAGCCAGCGCTGGCAGCCTGAGGGCGGTGTACGCTCGTAACCAGGGTATATATCGGGTATCCAAGCAAAGCACTTTGCTTAGTAACCTGATGTGTACCCTGGTTACCAAGCCCTGCATCGTTACACGGGTCACTGGTGGTTGGTCACTATAGTGATTTGCCTGATTGACAGCTCATCAGCGACCATGTAGCGATGCACTAACGATCCCTGCCAGGTCGGATCGCTGGTCGGATCATTGGTGTGTCGCTATGTATGATGGGACCCTAAGCGTTTGTATGACTATAAACACAGCTACAATGGTGGCAATCCATAGCTGTCTGCTTTATCTGTGCTGAGAATCAAAAATACCGTGGACTGCTACGTCATTTTTTTATGATTTATTTTTACAGTACTGTGATGTCAGGCAATCAAAATACAGGGAAGCCCATTTTTTTTTAGTTATTTAAATAAATAATTAAAAAAAAATATGTTGGCTGCAGCTGCATTTTTTGAATTGGTAGCTAAGGGTAATCCAAGCAGCTACTGGCTGCTAACCCCCACTGCTTGGTGTTACCTTCACTGGCAATGGAAAATCCAGGGAAGCATTTTTTTTTTCTTTTCACCAAAAACTAAAAAAAAAAAAATGACGTGGGCTTCGCCATATTTTTCTATGCTAGCCAGGTACAGTAGGCAGGTACAGCTGCCCCCAAACCCCAGCTGCCTATTTGTATCCGGCTGGGAACTAAAAATATAGGGAAGCCCTTTTTTTAATTATTTCATGAATTTCTTGAAATAATTAAAAAAAAAATGACATGGGCTTTGCCCCGTTTTTGTGTCCAGCCAGGTACAACTAGGCAGCTGGGAATTGGAATCTGCAGCATTGGTTAGCCCAAGCTTTCTGGGCCCCTCCGCTGCGAATTTCAGTCCGCAACCGCCCCAGAAAGTGGCGCTTTCATAGAAGCGCCATCATCTGGTGCTGTATCCAACTATTCCAGCGGCTCTGATGCCGGGTGGCTCGCTGGGTAATAAGGGATTAATACTAGCTTTGTTTTACTAGCTAGTATTAAGCCAGAGATTCTTAATGTAAGGCAAGTTTGACCCGGCCATTAAGAATCTCCAATAAAGGGTTAAAAAAGACACCACACAGAGAAAAAATATAAATAAATACACAGACACACTTAGAGACTCCATGTTTATTACTCCCTCTTACCCCTCTACGATCATGGTCTTCTGTTCTTCTGTCTTCTTTCTCCTTCAACCCATGCATCTCTGCTACATCAGACAGCACTGCATGGGAGGAAACCGCTGCTGCTCCAGTGCAGTCTAATCACTCATTGAGTGAGCAGAGGCTGCGGGTTGGTAAGCGGTGACATCACCGCTGCCACCGTTGCAATAGTAACCTGACAGGTGGGTTACTATAGCAAGGGTGATCTCCGGTTGTGGAATCCAGTCTCTACATGTGGACTGACTCTGTAAAGAGCGCCGACATGCAGGAACGGGGAGCCAAGCATGTTCCCGAGTATCTCGCCGATACTCGCCGAGTATACTGAGTACAGAGATGCTCAGGTGAGCACTGCATACTGGCGACATGCACTGACAGAACCTAGCATGATGTCATAGCCATGTGACCAGTCTGTAGCTAATGAGATAATACACACGTGACTGGTCACATGCTATGACATCACGGAAAGGTCCTATCATCAGTGCTGGTTACCAGGAGGACACAGCGATGATTGGAAGGAGAAGCGGTGGGAGACAGAGTCTGCAGGATGCGTCGCGGGACCTGTAAGTATAATGGCAATGTTTATTATTAACTGTATGTGTATATGTATAATGTGTTTGTATGTGTTTGTGTTTGCCTGCCATTGTTTTCAATAGGGTTCGAAGGTATTTGTCGAGCGTTCGTCGAATGTTCGACGAACACACCCACCGTTCGACAAACCGAACCGAACTCGGACACTAGGGGGGTGGCTCATCTCTAAAGAAGACTTATTCTATTCAATGATGAAACCTCAATACTCCAGTGGGAGGTATCAAATATGTTTATACACGTAAAGGTCTTTTGAAAGAAGGAAGATCCCTTAGAAGCCGTTTGGTCCATAGTGTGTATAAGAGACTAAAACCAATGGGAGCATGGTTGGACCACAGACTATGTGGTCCATTTAGATTTTGAGATTGTAATTTTTGCACCTGGATTAAATCCTACAAATCCTTCTCACGTGCAACCACAGGTTGGATTTTGTTTTCCTACGGACTTCATCAACTGCAAAACAGAAGGATTTACAGTTAGGTCCAGAAATATTTGGACAGTGACACAAGTTTTGTTATTTTAGCTGTTTACAAAAACATGTTCAAAAATACAATTATATATATAATATGGGCTGAAAGTGCACACTCCCAGCTGCAATATGAGAGTTTTCACATCCAAATCGGAGAAAGGGTTTAGGAATCATAGCTCTGTAATGCATAGCCTCCTCTTTTTCAAGGGACCAAAAGTAATTGGACAAGGGACTCTAAGGGCTGCAATTAACTCTGAAGGCGTCTCCCTCGTTAACCTGTAATCAATGAAGTAGTTAAAAGGTCTGGGGTTAATTACAGGTGTGTGGTTTTGCATTTGGAAGCTGTTGCTGTGACCAGACAACATGCGCTCTAAGGAACTCTCAATTGAGGTGAAGCAGAACATCCTGAGGCTGAAAAAAATGAAAAAATCCATCAGAGAGATAGCAGACATGCTTGGAGTAGCAAAATCAACAGTCGGGTACATTCTGAGAAAAAAGGAATTGACTGGTGAGCTTGGGAACTCAAAAAGGCCTGGGCGTCCACGGATGACAACAGTGGTGGATGATCACCGCATACTTTCTTTGGTGAAGAAGAACCCGTTCACAACATCAACTGAAGTCCAGGACACTCTCAGTGAAGTAGGTGTATCTGTCTCTAAGTCAACAGTAAAGAGAAGACTCCATGAAAGTAAATACAAAGGGTTCACATCTAGATGCAAACCATTCATCAATTCCAAAAATAGACAGGCCAGAGTTAAATTTGCTGAAAAACACCTCATGAAGCCAGCTCAGTTCTGGGAAAGTATTCTATGGACAGATGAGACCAAGATCAACCTGTACCAGAATGATGGGAAGAAAAAAGTTTGGAGAAGAAAGGGAACGGCACATGATCCAAGGCACACCACATCCTCTGTAAAACATGGTGGAGGCAACGTGATGGCATGGGCATGCATGGCTTTCAATGGCACTGGGTCACTTGTGTTTATTGATGACATAACAGCAGACAAGAGTAGCCGGATGAATTCTGAAGTGTACCGGGATATACTTTCAGCCCAGATTCATCCAAATGCTGCAAAGTTGATCAGACGGCGCTTCATAGTACAGATGGACAATGACCCCAAGCATACAGCCAAAGCTACCCAGGAGTTCATGAGTGCAAAAAAGTGGAACATTCTGCAATGGCCAAGTCAATCACCAGATCTTAACCCAATTGAGCATGCATTTCACTTGCTGAAATCCAGACTTAAGACGGAAAGACCCACAAACAAGCAAGACCTGAAGGCTGCGGCTCTAAAGGCCTGGCAAAGCATTAAGAAGGAGGAAACCCAGCATTTGGTGATGTACATGGGTTCCAGACTTAAGGCAGTGATTGCCTCCAAAGGATTCGCAACAAAATATTGAAAATAAAAAATTTTTTTTGGGTTTGGTTTATTTGTCCAATTACTTTTGACCTCCTAAAATGTGGAGTGTTTGTAAAGAAATGTGTACAATTCCTACAATTTCTATCAGATATTTTTGTTCAAACCTTCAAATTAAACGTTACAATCTGCACTTGAATTCTGTTGTAGAGGTTTCATTTCAAATCCAATGTGGTGGCATGCAGAGCCCAACTCGCGAAAATTGTGTCACTGTCCAAATATTTCTGGACCTAACTGTATGTATATAGCCACCTGTACCTGCCCGTGTGATTGTGTGGACAGAACCAAAAGAGATTTTAGGATTGCGAAACATTTGGTGGTATCAAACATAAAAGGGATACTCACTTCATCATAAAAGAGAAGTACATAAAAACAGTACATAAAGTATTTACTTCCAAGTGGTGGAGGAGATAAGGAAACATGATACGGGGGAGGCTGGGATAAACAAATTCTGCAGCAGGAATGTCAGAGGATTTTCTGACTGGAATCACGTGCACCAAAGATCTTAAATGTGCAAGTAAACTATGGATGCTTCATTTCACTTCATTGGTCCAATACTTTTAACTATTCATGATATTTATCCTTATCCAGTACTCGCCGATAAATATTTCTTGGGATAATGGTACAGGGTCATTTGTAATCAGGGAAGGGAATGGACAACTAAAAGTTGCTTTTATTATCTATTTTCTATCCTTCTTAGCTGCCAAGGAACTCTGTCTATTATATTGAACATTTTTCTCTTTATTTTTTAACCCCTTAACGACATCGGGCAGTAAAATTACGTCCTAGCGGTCATAACGTTACTGCCCGCGGTCTGCTGGCAGCAGCATGCCGCGATCGGCGCACATCTCAGCTGATTTTCACAGCTGAGATATGTGCCTGCTAGGCATGAGCAGAATCATTATCTGCTCGTGCCGTTTAACCCCTGAAATGGCGCTGTCAATATGTGACAGCACCATTATAAACGCGATCGCGGTAAAGTTTTACTTACCGCCCGATACCGGAAGTCACGTGACATGATCACGTGACTTCCTATGGTTGTCATGGTAGCACAGGGTCATAGACATAAACTACTTTCACTTTCGCTTTCTACGGACGCCATGGAAGCAGGAAGTGGACATATCTGCTGTTTACAGCTGTGTAGCTGTGATCAGCAGATAGTGCAGAGTGATCGGATTGCTGATCGCAATAGCCCCCTAGGGGGGACTAGTAAAATAAAAAAAAGTAAAAAAAAAGTTTTAAAAAATAAAAAAAACCAAAAAAAACATGAAAGTTCAAATCACCCTACCTTTCGCCCCATTGAAAATTAAAGGGTTAAAAAAATAACAAATTACACACATTTGGTATCGCCGCGTTCAGAAACGCCCGATCTATCAAAATATAAAATAATTAATCTGATCAGTAAATGGCGTAGCGGCAAAAAAATTCCAAACGCCAAAATGACTTTTTTTGTCGCCACAACTTTTGCGCAAAATGCAATAACAGGCAATCAAAACGTAGCATCTGCGCAAAAATGGTACCGTTAAAAACGACAGCTCGAGTTGCAAAAAATAAGCCATCACTGAGCCATAGATCCCAAAAAATGAGAACGCTACGGGTCACGGAATATGGCGTAAAACGTGTGCCACTTTTTTCAGACAAACTTCCGAATTTTTTTTAACCCCTTATATGAAAGTAAACCTATACATGTTTTGTGTCTACGAACTTGCACTGACCTGAGGCATCACACCCACACATCAGTTTACCATACAGTGAACACAGTGAATAAAATATCTCAAAAACAATAGTGCTATTGCACTTTTTTTGCAATTTTTCTGCATGTGGAATTTGTTTGCCATTTTCCAGTACACTATATGGTAAAACCTATGATTTCTTTGAAAAGTACAGCTCGTTCCGCAAAAAATGAGCCCTCACATGACCATATTGACTGAAAAATAAAAAAGTTATGTCTCTCAGAAAAAGAATGGCGGAAAAAAATAACGGAAAGCGAAAACTCTGCCGGTCGTGAAGGGGTTAATATTATCTATTATTTTTTATTTCTAATGATACATGAATGTTCTTAATATACCATGAGGCACCACAAGGTAAGCTGAGGCTAAAAGGAGAACTTCTAATGTGTTTTTACGCATTGGTCAATATTTATATATGATAATGTGAGCGCTATATACATCTGGCTTCATTATCTAGATTAGAATGAATCTGTCTCTTTAAATGACCTATACGTGTTTAAGCTCTTCACGACACATGATGTACATCATGAATCATATGAGGTTAATCCCCGCTAGCTGCCGTGGGCAGTCCGCGGCGATCCGTGCACATCTAAGCTGATTTCTACAGCTGAGATGTGTGCTTGACAGGTGCAAGTGGAATCACATTCTACCCGCGCCTATTACCCCCTTGCATCTGGCTGACAAAATTGGACAGCGAGATGTATCAGCGCGCCGCCATAAGGATAACTTACTACTAATATTGAAAAAAACTGACCCACACATCCTACAAGTGTGTATAGGTGACAGCTGAAAAAACATAACAATTACAAGATGCATACAACTGCACACTAAAATTCCAGGCTGTGTTAATAATCCGGAATCTTGGGATTTACTTTGCCATTGGTTTCCGGGCTTACATGCATTGGCCAATTCATAAACCAAAAATCTAATTTTTTCATATAGCAGTAATGCAGTACCAGAGTTCCCTTATACATTAATGGCATTTTAGTGTGCAGCTGTATACATCTTGTAATTGTTATGTTTTTTCAGCTGGCACCTAAACACACTTGTAGGATGTGCAGGTCAGTTTTTTTAAAATATTTGTAGTGAGTCTCTTTCTGACTGAGCACTCCGCCCTATAAACCAGGCTGTGTTCATAATCCTTGTACCAGGAGTCCTAGCTGCCAAACATAGAGGTTAGTCCAGATAGTGGCAATTCAAGTTAGATTTTCTAGTCTAGCTGCCCAGACACAGATGTTTTTAACCTAGATAGTGGTATTTTAGTTAGGTACCCGGAATATTGAGATTTACCTTGCCGTTGGTTTCCGGGATTTCATGCATTGGCCAATTCATAAACCAAAAATCTCATTTTTTTCAAATAGCAGTAATGCAGTACCAGAATTCCCTTATACATTGATGGCATTTTAGTGTGCAGCTGTATGCATCTTGTAATAAGGTTAACTTACCCACCCCATTGGAAGTGATCACATCACGTGACTTCCGGTGGTTGCCATAGTAGCACAGGGTCATGTCACGCTCCCCGGGTCCTCTGCTCCCCTCCCCGGGTCCTCTGCTCCGCTCCCCGGCTCACCTGCCACGCTTCCCGCTCTCCAGCCTCCGGTGTCCGCGCTCCCCAGGCCCCCTGGTCCCCGCTCCCGGCGCCCGTCGGCTTCCCAGTCCATGGCCGGCTCTCCTGCGTCCTCCCCTCAGCTTCCTGCCATGGCTTCTGGCACCCGGGCCACGCGCATGCGCATTAGGGCGCGTGCGCGGTCACTGACCCTTTCTTAAAGGGCCAGTGTCCACTGACAGGAAATGAGGCACACAGGTACAGGGTATATAGGGGGTTAATGTCCAAGGGAGCGGGGCCTGTTCTTCGTGTTTTCCCAAGCTAGGAGTCAGGTCTCCTTGTGTTCTGTGAGATACTTACCTCTCTGTCTTCTAGAGCCGATCCTGCATCGCCATCCGGTCCTGCTGTGTCTCGAACCCCGAACGCTGCCCATCTGCCATCCTGACAGTCCGTACCATCTCGGTTCCCTGCGGTGACCCGTCATCTTGCTCCAACGGTTCCGGACCCCGCCTAACATCATCTTGGCTTCCGAACCTGAGCTCCGTCACCCGGACCACCATCAGTAACCTCGTGGTCCCAGGGACTTCTCCATTGTGTTCCAGTGCACGGACTGTCCTGCTACCTAAAGTGCTCCGGCTACCGAACTCCTTTCCCTCAACGGGGAGTTCGGCCCAGTGGATCCACCTCCCGGGTCTGCCCGTCCATCTGGCCCTAACAGTAAGAACAGGCCATGGATCCCGCTGCAGCACTAGCAGCCGTACAGGAGGAACTCCAACGCCAGCGTGAGACTCAGACCCGCATGTTGCAATTCATGTCTTCTGTGGACACCCGCCTGAACACGCTACAAGAGGCAGTTACGTCTTCAGCATCCCGGGCTTACACTAGTCAATCCACGGCTCCAGCTCCCGTGGCGACATTTTCGGATACTTCCAGACTTCGTTTGGCCTCACCACCCCGGTACGCCGGAGATCCCAAGACCTGCAGGGGGTTTATAAACCAATGCTCCCTCCATTTCACGCAGCTGCCACATTTGTTTGCCTCCGACCAAGCCAAGGTCGCCTTCATCATGTCTCACCTAGAGGGCGAGGCACTGGCGTGGATGAACCCCTTGTGGGAGAAGGAGGACCCTATGACCAAAAACCTCCAGGAGTTTCTGCAGGCCTTTCGCAGCACCTTTGACGAACCCGGACGCGCCTCCGCGTCTGCTTCATCTCTTCTCCGGTTACGTCAGGGACCTCTGACGGTGGGTCAATACGCCATCCGTTTCCGCACCTTGGCTTCAGAACTCGGGTGGAATAACGAGGCCCAACCGCCGCCTTCTGGGAAGGTCTCTCAGGTCGAATCAAAGATGAGCTGGCTGGACGTGACGTACCATCCACCCTGGACGCCCTGATTACCCTAGCGACTCGAGTGGACATACGCTTTCAGGAACGGTCCAAAGAGGTGTCCCGTGAGAGACGTCCGGTAAGACATTCCTCTCCTCCACAGAAGCCCGCCGTACTCCAGTCAACGGCCTCTGGTGTCTCCGTCCATGAGCCTATGCAGATCGACCGTGTACGTCAGTCTGAACAACGTCGAGCAGAGCGGCTCGCCAAGGGTCTCTGCTTCTATTGCGGAGAGGGCACACACCTGCTACGCGCCTGCCCAGAGAGACCGGGAAACTCCAAAGCCTAGGGTTGGTAGGAGAGGCCACCCTAGGTGCTGGGACTCTCTCAGACCCAGTTACATGGACTGTGCAAGTGACCACGGGAGAGACGCGGTTTACGGCTGAGGCGTTCCTCGATTCTGGGGCAGCAGGCAATTTCATCCAGCAGGCCACTGTGGACAAGTACCAGGTGCCTGTTACTCCACTCGCCAAACCTCTGGTGATTGCCTCTGTGGATGGGAGACCCCTCTCTGACACCATCTCCTGGATCACCAAGCCGCTGGAACTGCGTATCGGCGCTCTGCACACCGAGACCATCGCTCTCTACGTTCTCCCACATATGTCACATCAAATCCTGCTGGGCCTTCCTTGGTTGCGGACACACGAGCCTTCCGTCAGCTGGGGCACTGGCGATATCACTCGATGGGGGTCTTCTTGCCATGAGACCTGTCTGAAGACCATACAACCTATCCGGCGACCTCCGGTTCCTGAGTCCCTACCGGGACTGCCCTCAGCCTATTGGTCCTTCGTGGACGTCTTTGATAAGAAGGAGTCCGAAGTACTTCCGCCACATCGTCCATACGATTGTGCCATTGACCTGCTCCCGGGAACTACACCACCTCGAGGACGGATATATCCACTGTCTCCAGCCGAAACAAGGGCCATGTCTACGTACATCACAGAGAGCCTGGCTAAGGGATTCATTCGGAGATCCTCCTCTCCTGCTGGAGCAGGCTTCTTCTTCGTAAAGAAGAAAGAGGGCGACCTACGCCCATGTATAGACTACCGGGGATTGAACCTAATCACCGTAAAAAACAAGTACCCCCTGCCGCTCATCCCCTTATTGTTTGATCGGCTCAGAGGAGCTTGTGTGTTCACCAAGTTGGATCTTCGGGGTGCCTACAACCTGGTCCGTATCCGCTCAGGGGATGAATGGAAGACCGCGTTCAACACGCGCGATGGACACTATGAATACTGCGTGATGCCCTTCGGCCTGTGTAACGCACCAGTAGTCTTCCAAGAATTAGTGAACGATGTGTTCCGGGACCTTCTCTACGTCTTTGTGGTGGTATATCTGGATGACATCCTTGTCTTCTCTCCGGACCTCCAGACCCATCGAGAGAACGTGCAACAGGTTCTACAAAGACTAAGAGAGAATCGTCTGTACGCCAAGTACGAGAAGTGCGTCTTCGAACAGTCTTCTCTCCCCTTCCTGGGTTACCTCATCACCGATACCGGACTGCAGATGGATCCAAAGAAGGTCTCTTCTGTTCTCAACTGGCCTCCTCCTTCTGGACTGAAGGCAATCCAACGCTTTCTGGGATTCGCCAACTATTACCGCCAGTTTATTCCTCACTTCTCGGCTCTGACTGCTCCTCTTTCCGCCCTGACCAAGAAGGGGGCTAATCCCAAGGACTGGTCACCTGCGGCCGACGCCGCGTTTGGCTCTCTGAAGCGGGCATTTGCCTCCTCTCCTGTACTCCACCGTCCAGAGTTAAACCGCCAGTTCACCTTAGAGGTGGATGCCTCCTCCTCGGGAGCCGGAGCAGTGCTCATGCAGAAGTCCTCCTCCGGGAAGATGGTGACTTGCGGTTTCTTCTCCAAGAGCTTCTCTGCGCCTGAACGCAACTACACCATCGGTGACCGAGAGCTATTAGCAGTCAAACTGGCTCTGGAGGAATGGGGCTATCTTCTGGAAGGAGCAGTGTACCCCGTCATTATTTACACGGACCACAAAAACCTGGAATACCTGCGGACTGCTCAGCGACTGAACCCACGGCAAGCCAGGTGGTCCTTGTTCTTTGCCCGGTTCGACTTCCAGCTTCATTTCCGACCCGCGAACAAGAATGTACGCGCTGATGCCTTGTCTAGGTCTTTCATGCCCATGGAGCAGGAGGAGGAGACATCCCAACCCATCATCTGTCCTAGTAAGATCATTCCGGTGGCTCCTGTCACCCTGGCCCAGATACCGCCTGGGAAGACCTATGTCTCTGAGACCGACAGGAAAAAAGTGTTACACTGGGGCCATGCCTCGAAAACAGCCGGTCATGCAGGTCAGAAGAGGACATGGAGTGCCATTGTACGTCATTACTGGTGGCCATCCCTTCGCACGGACGTCGCTGCTTTTGTCTCTGCCTGCTCCTCCTGTGCCAGGAACAAGACTCCCAAACACCTGCCATATGGCCGTCTTTTGCCTCTGCCCATACCATCAGTTCCCTGGCAACACATAGCGATGGACTTTATTACAGACTTGCCATTATCCTCCGGACACACAGTCATATGGGTCGTGGTGGATCGGTTCTCTAAAATGGCCCATTTCGTTCCTATGGCTGGACTGCCCTCTGCCCAGGAACTCGCGGACGCCTATATACATCACATCTTCCGCTTGCATGGCTTTCCATCACACATGGTGTCCGACAGAGGAACTCAGTTCACCTCCCGCTTCTGGAGGGCTCTCTGTAAACATCTGGGAGTGACTCTGGACTTTTCTTCGGCCTACCATCCTCAGTCGAACGGCCAAGTGGAACGGGTCAATCAGATATTGACCTCTTTCTTACGTCACTACGTCAACGCCCATCATGATGATTGGTCCACGCTTCTTCCTTGGGCTGAATTCTCCCATAATCACCACGTCAGTGAGTCCTCCTCCAGTTCTCCCTTCTGTGTCGTCTACGGACTTCAGCCGTCTGTCCCATTGCCTGTATCCTCTTCCTCGGACATCCCTGCTGCTGATGCAGTACTCCGTGACTTTACATCCATTTGGGACTCAGTTAAGGCCTCCCTTGCACGTGCATCCCTGCGGATGAAGAGACACGCGGACAAGAGACGTCTGGATCCTCCGTGTTTCTCTCCGGGAGATCTCGTCTGGCTTGCTTCCAAATACATCCGATTGAAGATACCATCCTACAAGCTGGGACCTCGCTACATCGGACCGTTTAAAGTCCTCTGCAAGATCAATGAGGTCTCCTACAAACTACAGCTCCCGGCCACGATGAGGATACCCAACTCCTTCCACGTGTCTCTGCTCAAGCCGGTTGTCCTTGGTCCCTTCTCCGCTGCCGCCAGTCCGGCCCCTCCTCCTATTGCTGAGGACGACATCTATGCGGTAAGGGATGTCGTGGCCATGAAGACCGTACGAGGTCGACAGTTTTTCCTGGTAGACTGGGAGGGGTATGGTCCTGAGGATAGGTCCTGGGAGCCCAGGGAGAACGTGGGCACTCCTCTGATCCGTGCCTTCCTGTCCCGGTTGCGGGGAGGGGGGCGTGGGGGGGGTACTGTCACGCTCCCAGGGTCCTCTGCTCCCCTCCCCGGGTCCTCTGCTCCGCTCCCCGGCTCACCTGCCACGCTTCCCGCTCTCCAGCCTCCGGTGTCCGCGCTCCCCAGGCCCCCTGGTCCCCGCTCCCGGCGCCCGTCGGCTTCCCAGTCCCTGGCCGGCTCTCCTGCGTCCTCCCCTCAGCTTCCTGCCATGGCTTCTGGCACCCGGGCCGCGCGCATGCGCATTAGGGCGCGCGCGCGGTCACTGACCCTTTCTTAAAGGGCCAGTGTCCACTGACAGGAAATGAGGCACACAGGTACAGGGTATATAGGGGGTTAATATCCAAGGGAGCGGGGCCTGTTCTTCGTGTTTTCCCAAGCTAGGAGTCAGGTCTCCTTGTGTTCTGTGAGATACTTACCTCTCTGTCTTCTAGAGCCGATCCTGCATCGCCATCCGGTCCTGCTGTGTCTCGAACCCCGAACGCTGCCCATCTGCCATCCTGACAGTCCGTACCATCTCGGTTCCCTGCGGTGACCCGTCATCTTGCTCCAACGGTTCCGGACCCCGCCTGACATCATTTCGGCTTCCGAACCTGAGCTCCGTCACCCGGACCACCATCAGTAACCTCGTGGTCCCAGGGACTTCTCCATTGTGTTCCAGTGCACGGACTGTCCTGCTACCTAAAGTGCTCCGGCTACCGAACTCCTTTCCCTCAACGGGGAGTTCGGCCCAGTGGATCCACCTCCCGGGTCTGCCCGTCCATCTGGCCCTAACAGGTCATGTAGTCCTGTAGCTATTATGAGTCACTTTCTCTCACTGCCGGCAGAGGGAACTGTGTGAGAGTAAAGAAGCTTTTCTCCAGATCTCAGCTGTGTAGCTGTGATCTGGAGAAATTAATGAGTGATCAGACAGCTGATCGTTATTGTCACCTATTATTGCGTAAAATGCAATAATAGGTGATCAAAACTTAGCATCTGTGCAAAAATGGTACCATTAAAAACGTCAGCTCAATGGTTTCATTTAAAAGTACTACTCGTCCCCAAAAAAACAAGCTTTTATATGGCAAGATTGATGAAAAAATAAAAATGTTACGGCTCTCAAAAGAAGGGGAACAAAAAAAAAAATGGAAAAATGGAAAATCGCCTGGGGGTGAAGGGGATATACATATGTAATATCTCCCAGTGGAGTAATGTGGCTTCATCACTGAATAGAATGAACCTTGCGGTAAAACTGATGAGACCAATTTGTTCTTCGGATCAAGATGGTTATAGAGATACAAGATTTATGTATTTTTATTTATGCTTTGCTAATTTTACAGACTAAAATCAATATTTTACGAAAATTAATTTTTTGCATCGCCATATTCTGAAAGCTGTAACTTTTTTTTCTCTGAATAAGCCATATATGACTTTTTGATCGCTTTTATTAAACTTTTGGTGTAAGTATGCTGAAAAAGCATCATTTATTACATTTTAATTTTTTTTATGGCGTGCACCATACAAAATAGAGAACAACAGTCTTCTGGATTGGGTAATTTCAGATGCGTCAATATCAATTAATTGTACTCTTTTTTTGATTTAAAGCATACACTGTATTTTTTTTTGTGGTAAAACATTTTCATCCTGATTTTTGTTTGCTTTTTTTGTATGTATTTTTGTTACATTTTTACATATTTAATTTCATTTTTTCTTACTTTTTCATTTTGTTCTACTGTGGGAGATGAACATTTTTTACTTTGATCAATGATCTCAGGGCCAGATACCTACTGACACAGCCTGTTAGACCCTGATAATAGCACCATAACCTGGGGTCATCAGATGACTTTGGAGATCCTTGCAAACCATTGGCATGTAATCTTGGGGTCTGAGGGTGTCAAAGGGAGTCTACTAACCTCATTTTAATCACTTAGATACCTACATCATGATTGACAGCAGGATTAAAGGGGTTAATCGGCTCCAAAATAGATCGAGCCAATGTCGCAGTACAGGTATCAACTGTGCAATTTTGCCTTCTGGGGGAGCTAGTCACTTAATTTTCAGTGCCATGAAAAAGCGGGCCCTTTAATGACTCTCGTTGAAAAGTGTATCGTTGTACGTTAAGGCATACCTCCCAACTTTAAGAATGGAAACAGGGCAAAATTATACAGAGTGCTATCAGACTGTGATAAATTTTATCCCACCCCAGCTACACTACAAGCCACACCCATTTGACATTTCTTCTACCCTTGCAGTAGCGTTGTCAGCGGGGCAGCGGCAATGAGGGGCATTCAGCAGATGCCCAAGACTGGAGGTCATAGAACTAATATGAAACTGTCCCACTTAATCCTGGATGGCTGGGACTAGAGATGAGCAGATCAGTTCAGTGTGCCGGACATGCTGTGCTAGTGAATGTCTTACCTTCCGGTGTACTCAGAGCAGCTTTTGATATTCCAGGACTCGTGAAAATCTGAAAACAAGGAGCGCTGATAGTGTAATACCAAACAGATCGGTGATGTTTAACTGTAAGTTTACACTCACCTGGAAGGGTTGTGACAGTCACAACCATTAGTGCACATAAGATAATGGCGTCTGCTACAGCCCCACGTGGATGAGCATACAAAATGGAGTAGAGAAGGGGTTAAAGCCGTGCATCAGCCGAAATGAAGATGTAGAATGTTGATGAAGATAAACTTTCTTTTATTCCATAGGTCTACGCGTTTCAAGGTAAAAACATCTTCCTCAGGACCAGTACATCAACAAAAAGCCTAATATTTTGTTGATGTACTGGTCTTGAGGAAGAGGTTTTTACCTCAAAATGCGTAGACCTATGGAATAAAAGAAAGTTTATCTTCATCAACATTCTACATCTTCATTTTGGCTGATGCGTGGCTTTAACCCCTTCTCTACTCCATGTTGTAGGACTGGTGGAAAGTCATTTGTGAATCATTCTCATCGCAAGTTGGCACCTATAAATTTATGTTTTTTTTCCTGTATAGTTGTAGCTGCCAAAACGTTCTCATTTTTATGTAAGGTTCACTATAAGACATCTAGCTTTTCTGTGTCTGTAAGTCCATGTTCACACGTTACATAAATACCATGATTTCTTTATTTCTGCAAGTGACTACACTAAAGTGCACAACAGTCTCCTCTAATTATTTCATCTTTAGCACTTTTTTATGCCTTCTTTCTCTTTTGATGTACATGTTTAATCTGCTTCTGGGTTCCCTGTCTGATGTAAAGCTCAAAAACACCAAATACTCCTATCTCCCTCAGAGGCTGTGGTTTCTTAGTAGAGCTGTTGCCTATGGATAAGGAGCTATGAGTAAATGCCACTTTACCCACGGCGACATCACAAGTGATGTTGCTGGTGAAAGCCCCCGACCCCGTCGGTTGTGCGTCACGGGCAAATTGCTGCCCGTGGTGCATAACATCCTTAGTCCCCATCACACATACTTATCTGCCTAGCGATGTCGCTGTGGCTGGCGAACCGCCTCCTTTCTAAGGGGGAGGTTCGTTTGGCGTCACAGCGGCGTCACTAAGCGGCCGCCCAATAGAAGCGGAGGGGCGGAGATGAGCGGCCGGAACATCCTGCCCACTTCCTTCCTTCCTCATTGCCGGCGGCCGCAGGTACGATTTTGTTCCTCGTTCCTGCGGTGTCACACGTAGGAATGTGTGCTGCTGCAGGAACGATGAACAACCTGTGTCCTGCAATAGCAGCGATATTTGAGATTAGAATGACGTGTCAACGATCAACGATATGGTGAGTAATTTTGATCGTTAGCGGTCGTTCGTGCGTTTCACATGCAACAACGACGCTAACAAGGCTGGATGTGCGTCACGAATTCTGTTACCCCAACGATCTTGTTAGCGATCTCGTTGCGTGTAAAGCCCCCTTTAGAGTCTCAAGGAGAGCTGAGAAGGGAATTGTTAATTTATCTGTGTGCAGAAAGATACTGCCTCTGCTTGCTGAGCAGGAGGAGCTGGAGAGGAGAGAGGAGCTGGAGAGGTTAATGGAAGTTGGGACCAAAACCTGTTAAATCTGGGATGGTTTGGTGTTATGGTTAAAAGTTTACACTATTGAACTCATACTTTACCATCTTATACTCCACTTTGTCTCAATCATGAGTTTTATATACTAATATGATGCTTCTTTTCCTTTTAGAATCATTGACTAGCCTTGTCTGAGATTGGTGAGTAGTTTGGTTTCCTACAGCCTCTTGTAATAAATATTTATTTCTATTTACTGTTTACCTCTCAATTTCTTTGTGGACCTTATTGTAGCAATTTCCCTTTGATTCCTTCCCCCTATTTTCCATATGCAACTCCTTGTGATTATTTGTCCCTTCCCTTCTTTGTACCCCATCTAGTGGACATTAATTGCAAATGCAACATATTTCTTGTATCCCCACATTAGTATGGAGATGTGATATTCTTGTACTTCACATTTTCAATTGTGTACTTTTGGAATGGCGCTTGGCGCCTCAAAATTAGATTTGAATGCTGCAATCAATGCCTCTTTTATATCACTGCCACAGAGCAGTTAGTGCCTCCTATACTCATCCCATCATCTATGCAGTAACCATCCTCCTCCTTTGTTGGCCATTGTAACAATTACTTTTAGCCTTGCTGTATTATGTTATATTGTGATCTTCCAATTAATTGCTAACAATATACCATGATTTTCATGCATTAATGCCTGTTATAACAATCCCAATTTTATTATAAATACCTATCTGTATATTTGCTTATGGTTTAGTATTTTTTCTAGGACATCTTCTTTAAAATATTCTTGTTTATTCCTGTGTTATTGGATTGCAATAAGATTACATGTAAATATATTTAATTGTATATATGTAAAAAATTTATATTAGTTCTCTTTTGATTTGACTTAGAGCCCTGTTACATGGAAGTCTTCCATATGTTCAGTTGTCCATTCGAGACTTACGTCGGAACTCCCTGCAAAAAGGGATTGGGATTTTTGGTCCTATGGGCTTTTGTGTATTATTGTGCAGATGGAATCACCATGTTCTCTTATTATACTCCATTTTTGAGTGTATATGCCTAATGAAGGAGGTCACCCAGACATCAAAGACTGCATCTGGGGGGGTCCGTCTCCAGTAGGCAAACATGCCCGAAAATGGAGCACATGGTGACTTCGTCGCCACCACTATAATTAATGACCCATTGGCATATATGTCTGAATACCGTTTTGCAGGATTTTTTTACGCAGACAGTATCATCGAATGGAGGACAAAATGCAGCGTGAAAGGAGCCTTTTTGTTTTCTTTTTCACTACTGCAATTTTTTTGAAAAATCCGGGAGGGTGGAAATGTCATTGTTGCCTTTCATATTTGCTTACTAAATTATCTTTAGGTATATCCTTTTAATTGGATATTACAAAATCTATCTTTTGGACATTTTGCATCATACATCTTTAGTGTGCCATGAATTTCTAGTATATATGAAACTAGGGTTATAGATGCCAACTTACTTTCACCTCCCTTTATATAATTGAGTGTATTCTATTTAAGCGGATATCATGAAAAATTATGATATGATGTGCTCAGCATCAATAGCAGATGCACCGCCTTTCTTGAACAAAACCTGTTCTGCTTTGTACACCCTTGTGCAAAAACGTGTGGGCTACTTCTTGGCATTGTTGTTGAGCTTTAAGGTGAACCCTACCATTACAATAATAATGGCAAGGGACTTTACATGTCTTTCATGACCCACCGAGTGAAAAAGAATTGATATTTTTAATTTTCGATTTCACTAACTTTGTCAAATTTTCCCCAAAAGTTTGATTTACATTGAATAAATTTGTCTCAAATCCCATAACAGCAAAGCCTCTAATTGCCATGAAATTACAAACTGATTCCAAATAAAGTTGGAATGCTGTGTAACATGTAATGATTTGGAAATGTAATGATTTGGAAATTTCTTATAGCCAAACTTTATTCCTATCATACAAAATACATAAAAAATATAGATAGTTTTCCATTTAATTTGAAAAAATTAACTCATTAAGAAAATGATGGCAGCAACATCTCAAAACACTGGGAACAGTGTTAACATAAGACTAGAGAAGTTATTGGCAGTGATTAAGAACAGTTCAAGCAACCGCAATCTATGTCCACTGACTGTGAATAAAATGAGCATGTTAGAAAGGCAGAGCCTCTCAGAAGCAAAGATGGTCAGTGGTTCACCCATCTGTGAACAACTGCTTCTAAAAATTAGAGAACAATTTTAGAAAAATGTTAAGTGTTAAATTGCAAATACTTTGAATATTACACCATCTATCAAACACATTACAAAGTACATACTATCAAACAATTGAGAGATTATGGATAAACACTTGCATACAAGGCACATGGATGACAGTCAATTTGGATTCTTGTGATCTGTTCGCCCACAGGCACCACTGAATTAAAAACAAGAATGTTTCAGTCATGTAAATCACTGCATGAGATAAGAAATAGTTCCAGAAATCATTGTTTGTGAACACTGTTTGCCCTGCAGTCTACAAATACAAGTTAATTGTCTATTGTTCAAGGAATAAGCCATAGTTCAACACAGTCTAGAGATTCTGCTGTCTTTTCTGGGCCAAAGTTCATTTAAAATGCTCTGAGGCAAAATGGATATTTTTTTGTGTTCAGATGAATAAAAATTTGGAATTCTTATGGAAATCACTGACGCAATGTCCTACGGATTTAAGAGGAGAGGGACCATCCAGCTTCATACCAGCACAAAGTTCAAAAGTCTGAATCTCTGATGATATATAGTTGAATTAGTGCCTTCGGCATGGGTAGCTTACACATCTCATCTACAATCAATCCTTAATGCAGCAGCCAGGGTCACCTATCTGGCTAACCGCTACTCGGATGCCTCTGCTCTGTGCCAGTCATTGCACTGGCTGCCCATATATCATAGGATCCAATTCAAACTGCTTGTTCTCGCCCACAAAGCTCTCCACAGTGCAGCACCCCCCTACATCTCCACCCTCCTCTCTGTCTATCAGTCCACCCGTTCTCTACGCTCTGCAAGCGACTTTCGACTAACATCCACACTAATTCGAACCTCCCACTCCCGGATCCAAGACTTCTTCCGAGCTGCACCAACCCTCTGGAACGCTCTACCCCAAGAAGTTAGGACAAATCACAACTTACTCAGCTTCAGACGCACCCTAAAGACGCATCTTTTTAGGGCGGCCTATCACACTCCCTAATCAGATTCGATTCACATAGTCCCTCTACAACCTCTCACAACATAGCTCCACATCAAACTCCATGGCACCCAAAGGCATCTCAAGGCTCGGGCCCACTGGTCCAGGAAACCATTATCCAGCCCCATTTCCGTGAGATGGTTGGATTGTCATTGTAAATAAGCACTTGAACCTTGCCTCTCCCCCCATCTCATTGTAGATTGTAAGCTCTCACGAGCAGGGTTGTATTTTTTTCCCCTCTAAATATTGTATTTCTATAACTGTTACTTGTTTGTATATGATCCTCCTGAATTGTAAAGCGCTACGGAATATGTTGGCGCTATAGAAATAAAGATTATTATTATTATTATTATTATTATTATCTTGTAATCATTATCAATTTTGAACATTATATAGAGGTTTTTGTACAACATATATTTCCATTCAGACAATTTATATTTCACAAAAAAGCCTTGCATATTTCAGAAATACAAAGATGAACCACATATTGCATCAACAAGAGACGAGGTGGAGGAAAGCTTGACACGCCCAATGGAATAGGTCACCACACATCCACGGAGTGCAATGATATGAAGTCTGTCAGGTGGACTATAACTTGAATAGTAGGAAAAGATATCGGCACATCCAACGTAAAATAATTTCTTTCTTTATTGTCACATAGTATTAAAAAAGTCCATCCATATTTTGAAGACCCTAACACATTTCCGACGCAAAAGAACGTCCTTAATCATAGGCACATATTGCATCAATCACAATTGTATGGATTTGCAGTATAAGAGTTTTCATGATGAACTGACCACCTGAAATCCAAATCTTTTAATAATAGAAAACGTTTGGCGTATTATGAAATGGAAAATCCAACAAATAATATCCAGGACAATTAAAGGTAATCTGACATCACTCTCATGCTCCTCAAACTCTTACCATGTAGTTTTTCATATGGTGAAAGTGGGGTGAAAAGATTGAAGAAATTTGATCGATTGTCTATTGTCTTAATTTAAAGTAATTTCTATTATTGATGCATTCAAAATTCTCTATTGTTCCCTAGCTACACTATCAAACTGCTATTGATTTTTTTTTCTTACTTCCTGTCTGATGATGCTTCGACTGTGAATCCCACCAGGGGGCAGAAGCTGCCATCCCTGCTGTTATTAGTGACACTCGTTTCATGGGATTGTCTCTGCTTTTTTCTTGCGCACAGTCATTGGGAGATTTGCAGAGTGACAATGCACTCTGTGTTGCTGACAATCAGAGCAGAACTGTGGCATTCAGTGACCAGCATGGCTCCCCACAACTGACATCTTTTGTGATGGCGGCACTGATCTCTGCATGCTCCCAGGTAGTGTTACATCGCACATTGATAGTGCGCACTGCTCTGTTGTCGGGTCTACTAATTTGAGCCAGCAACACATAGTGGGCTGTCACTGTGGAAATGGCACAAATATAGTGTGCAGGGAGCAGACCAGCCACTCAAATGAGCATCATTGATTATGCTTCATTTCTTGGAGAGGGCAGGGTCTGTGGCAGTGACAATAGCCTCTGCCCTCTCATGTCACTTTGTTTAGTATCCCAGCATGCGCTGGGATTCTCAAAAAAGTGTCATTAGACAGGGAATAGTTAAAAAAAATCAATAGCAGTTATCTAGTGTTGTTAGAGAACAGTAGGGAATATTAGAAATGAGTTTAAATTGGATCAATCAATAAATAGGGATTTGGGTGAAAATTTCTTCAGCATTCGAACCACCCATTTAACCCTGCCGTTCTGTTCGCATTTACTATACACTTGTACTGTTTTGAGTCAATATGAGCCGACCTATCTTGATTTTTAGCCACTGTGTTTTATTTGAATACCTATTTCATTATTAAACTGTATGTGAACATGGTTGATCATAAACAAATGAAAAATTAAATTAAAACTTATTTTTTTTTTAATTTTTTTTTTTTAGAAAAAGGTTACACGAGCTGTTTGAAATGATGTTTACTTTAAAGCATGCTGCACACAAATAACAAACATGCCTTAAGCCTGCTTTACACGTTGCAATTTCGCATACGATATCGTATGCGATTTGCAACGCCCCCATCGTATGTGCAGCACGTTCAATTTGTTGAACATGCCGCACATACGAGTAACCCCCGTCACACGTACTTACCTTCCATACGACCTCGATGTGGGCGGCGAACGTCCACTTCCTGGAGTGGGAGGGATGTTTGGCGTCACATCGACGTCACGCGGCAGCCGGCCAATAGAAGCGGAGGGGCGGAGCTGAGCAGGACGTAAACATCCCGCCCACCTCCTTCCTTCCGCATTGTGGGCCGGGAGCCGCAAGAGGCAGGTGAGATCTGTTCATCGTTCCCGGGGTGTCACACACTGCGATGCGCGCTACCCCGGGTACGATGAACAATCTGACATTCAATTCGTCAGGAATGAACGCCGTGCATGCGATGAACGGTTTTTCGTTCAATCGCAATTGCACGTTGCTGTCACATGCTACAACATACCTTACGATGCCGGATGTGCGTCACTTACGACGTGACCCCACCGACACATCATAAGATATATTGTAGCGTGTAAAGCAGGCTTTAGATTTCTATTACTATAACATGAAATCTAACTAAATCTAACTTTGTGATAATATATTTTATAAAACCGCAAATGACAAATAATAAAAACTTCAGTTTTTCTTTATTCTTTCTAAAAAGGTTGTATATCTTCATGCATTTTTACATTGAACACAATAATAAAACACATGTCCTTTACATAGATATTGTGCACACCCAGCACAGGTCAGATTTGTTTAATTGTCACAAGAAGATGGACAGAAGCTCCATCTCTTCCTTTTTGGCTGGTAGCTGTGCTGGTGGAGGCTGTGGGTATCGTATTTATGCTAGTGGATGCCGTGGGTATTGTAGCTGTGCTGGTGGAGGCTGTGGACTCTCTTTCTGGTAGCTTTGCTGGTGGAGGCAGTGGAGTCTCTTTCTGGTAGCTGTGCTGGTGGAGACTGTGGAGTCTCTTTCTAGGAGCTATTCTGGTGGAGGCTGTGGAGTCTCTTTCTGGTAGCTGTGCTGCTGGAGGCCGTGGAGTCTCTTTCTTGAGCATGCTGCTGGACTCTATTTACCATGGCTGCTGCTCCTTCACTTCTGGGGTTTACTTTTCTGGCTTCGATATACCGTCTAACTAGGGTTTTTTACTAGTTCTGAGACAAAAAATATTTTTTTATGCAGCTTATTTCTGTTCCAATTGGGGTTGATTTCTCTCAATAATACAAATGCATTGTATGCCGAAAAATCCAGAATGTTGTAAAATATAATCATTGGCCAACGATTGGTTTTGTGTATGTTGATATTGCTTGATCTAAAGTATCAACTGGCCCTTTTGTGGTATTATAATCTAATATCATGTCCAGCTTTCTGTCTTCTCGATTACTTATTGCATTGTCATGGTGCATTGTGCTCATTAGAATGACCTCTTTGGGTTTTTTTGGGAATGTAAGACACAATGGTTGTATCTCTAGTAAAATAAAAAGTAGAACTATACACATCTTTTGTACTAGGGATACTTTGAGGCAGTTCTGGTTTGTTTTTCCTTATAGTATCCAGCATGGTAAGTTATGAGAGAAAAGAGAGGGAGCACTTTTGTGAAGCTTCTTACTGACAAGTAAGTAGTGCTATAATGTAACCCACTCACCTGGGTGTGTTGCGCTACAGGCACAACACTGATGAAACCACCCACTTGACAAAGGCTACACTCCAGTAGCCGAAATGCGTCGCTGTTGTGTCAATATCCACGGGGGATTATGCTATGATATGTCATATTGTTATTTCATCATTTTAATGGAAACCGAGCAGAATAAAGCACCTGGAAATTTACTGACGTCTTTCTCCTCCTTGCGCTGGGATGAACCTTCCTTCTACACTGATGAAACCACAGGTACAGGATTTTCCCTGTGCATTGGATAATGATGCTGCCACCCGGAATGGTGTCCAGAAGCTAGAGAGCACTATTCAGAGATAATCCGGCGGTACAGGCTGGAGAGGTGCATCCTGTAATCTGTCACGAAGGTATCAGTGTCCACTGCTGTGGGGTGCGCATGCAGGGAGCAGAGGTCGGTGACTCACCAACACGCAGTGTCTGATCACTTCAGCACCACCGCTCACTCACAGATGGTGAGTGCATATGAACCAGAGGTAAAAAGAAGAAAATGCAGTGTTAGATGTGCTGCTGATCAAACAGATGGGCCATGAGATTAAAAGATGTTTGTATTTATTATAGTTAAAAGATAACAGTTGATGAACACTACGCTTTACGGGACAAACCATCCCCTTCACCAGGTATCTTTTGAGGCACCAGAGTTAGCATAAGCATGCGTTATAAAGTGGCAAAATGGCATATCCTAAGGAGAGATCTTTTTGCCACTAGTATACCTCAATGACTATTGATGTGATTATGAATTGTTGCCAGTTTCTGCCAATCATGAGATGTTTGTTTTACTCAAAAGACAATATATGGCTTTCCAGGGAATCTGATTTAGCAGCGATGACTTTTAATGGTATAAACATGGGGTTTTGTTTATCCATTGTGAAACGTATTAGATAGCATGTAATGTAATATATATAATAGCTTAAGTGGTTGGATGCATAGTGGGATGCAAATTATGTTTAAGACATCGAGTTGGATGTTTTTTAAAAAAAGATTCCTAGGAAGTCTTAGTAATGTGTGATGTATGTGATTGAATAATATATTTCACTAACTGGAAGTCTCTAGACACCACTCTATACATAGAATGCTTTTAATACGGGTAGAGCTATCTAGAAAGAAACAAGCTAATTGGCAAATAGAGTAGTATAAAGGTCCAGTCACACTAAGCAACTTACCAGCAATCCCAACAACGATAGGGATCGCTGGTAAGTTGCTAGGAGGTTGCTGGTGAGCTGTCACACTGCGACGCTCCAGCGATCCCACCAGCAACCTGACCTGGCAGGGATCGCTGGAGCGTCACTACACGAGTTGCTGGTGAGCTCACCAGCAACCAGTGACAAGCCCCCAGCGCCGCGTGGAAGATGCTGCGCTTGGTAACTAAGGTAAATATCGGTAACCAACCCGATATTTACCTTGGTTACCACTGCACGGAGCTACACGTGCAGAGAGCAGGGAGCAGCGCACACTTAGCGCTGGCTCCTTGCTCTCCTAGCTACAGCACACATCGGGTTAATTACCCGATGTATGCTGCAGCTACATGTGCACAGAGCAGGGAGCAGCGCACACTGAGCGCTGGCTCCTTGCTCTCCTAGTTACAGCACACATCAGGTTAATTAACCCGATGTGTCCTGCAGCTAGCTACATGTGCACAGAGCAGGGAGCAGCGCACACTGAGCGCTGGCTCCCTGCTCTCCTACTTACAGCACACATCAGGTTAATTAACCCGATGTGTCCTGCAGCTACATGTGCACAGAGCAGGAGCCGGCAGCACAGGCAGTGAGAGCGGGGGAGGCTGGTATCAAAGGTAAATATCGGGTAACCAAGGACAGGGCTTCTTGGTTACCCGATGTTTACATTGGTTACCAGCCTCTGCAGAAGCCGGCTCCTGCTGCCTGCACATTTAGTTGTTGCTGTCTCGCTGTCACACACAGCGATCTGTGCTTCACAGCAGGACAGCAACAACTAAAAAATGGCCCAGGACATTCAGCAACAACCAACGACCTCACAGCAGGGGCCAGGTTGTTGCTGGATGTCACACACAGCAACATCGCTAGCAACGTCACAAAAGTTGTTCGTTAGCAGCGATGTTGCTAGCGATGTTGCTTAGTGTGACAGGGCCTTTAGCCTTATATTAATGAGGGGAAAATGCTGACATTGGGCATCTATGCAAAAAAGGGAAACATACTAAACAGATGCCACTGACACATTGCTCTCCAGCCAGAGATGCTTTACCAAATATTATACATGCTGAACTTACGCTTCAGGTTACTTGAATAATGAAGTAAATTAAGCAAAGTGATTACAAGAATTTAAAGGGAACATGTCACCACCAAAATATCTGAAGATAAAGGTCCCATTTCATCAAGACAAAATTTTCTTTTGCTGATCTTGATGGGAGAGTTGTGGTGTGGTGGAGTCTGATGCTCCTGATTCAGGAAAAAGTGCATGCCATTTAACACTAGAACTACTGAGGTAGTCATTTTGACTACTTTGCACTATGTATTTCTATATAGGTGTCACGAGTCCAGTAGTTCTAGTGTTAATGACTCAATAGTGTCTAATGAGTGGCATGCACTTCTGTGCTCCTCACCACAAATCTTGCTCCGGTCAGGGACTGGAAAGAGATTTCTGGCATAAAGAAAGCCACAGCCTATCATCAATTAGGAGAGCTGTGGCATCTTATCCCCATCGTATCTGGTTCCAACCCAGCTCCGCTTCTTTTGGCATATCGGGAAAAAACTGGTGCTAAAATGATAAAATTAGAAAACTTTTGGTGCAACTCTGAACTATGCCAAAATTTGTCAATTTTTCAAAACTTTTACAGTATATTTTTGTCATAAAATCTTTGATGAATTGTGGAAATAGTGGTAATCTGCATGTAACTAGCATTTGATAATGTTTTGCTGTGGTACAGGAGCTGCAGCTACAGGAATAAAATAAAGTCATACTCTACTTAAAGTTGCTCATTTCTACTTTCAAGTCCTTGGGAAAGTCCAGGAAGTAGTTTCACCACTCACTTGACAATGAGTGTGACTGTGATGACTCCCTTCTACATTGATTGACAGCCTGCTCTGCATAGATAGACTGAACACAGATGCTGCAGAACAGGAGATCAGTCATTGTCCAGGTGGAGTGATCACAGTGAGCTCAATGTGTAGTGAGCTGTGAAGATAACTTCTTAGGGGTACTTCTCACATAGCGAGATCGCTAGCGAGATCACTGCTGAGTCACAGGTTTTGTGACGTTCCAGTGACCTCATTAGCGATCTCGCTGTGTGTGACACTAAGCAGCGACCTGGCCCCTGCTGTGAAATCGCTGATCGTTACACACTGCTCTGGTTCATTTTTTAGTCCTTGCTCTCCCGCTGTGAAGCACACATCGCTGTGTTTGACGGCGAGAGCAGCGATTTGAATGTGCAGTGAGCCGGCTTCTGACAGCTGCGGACACTGGTAACCAAGGTACACATCGGGTAACTAAGCGAAGCGCTTTGCTTAGTAACCCGATGTGTACCCTGGCTACGAGTGCAAGGAGCCAGCACTAAGCGGTGTGCGCTCATAACCAGGGTAAAAATCGGGTAACCAAGCAAAGCATTTTGCTTAGTTACCCGATATTTACCTTAGTTACCAAGCGCAGCATCGTTTCCACGAGTTGCTGCTGGCTGGTGGCTGGTCACTGGTCGCTGGTGAGAGCTGCCTGATTGACAGCTCACCAGCGACCATATAGCGATGCACCAGCGATCCTGACCAAGTCACATCGTGGTCGGAATCACTGGTACGTCGTTTAGTGAGACAGTACCCTTAGACCGCTGCGATGACTGTAAGCAAGAAGCTATATAGTTGAGGTAACCTCACTATATACTGTACAGTGCACTGTAGTATGCATCTGACCTCACTTCTCTTGGACAGATGTTTGGGACATACTCAAAAATTAAGAACATTTACTGGCCCTTTTGAAGACACAGTAGCTTTTATTTTGAATCACCCAATTTTTTTCTCACTCTGCTTTGGTTATATCAACCTCTGATAGGATTGCATGTATATTGAGTTAATGTTACATGTTTAATATTGTGCAAACATATTCATTGAACTTGTTGGGTTCGATTCCCATTCTGACATGTAATAATTAGTGATTAAGTACTCAAGTGCTCATTACTCGAGTAATGAGTATAATGGAAGCCTATGGGGAACTCAAACATTTTTCGTAAGACCCCGTTAGTGGGCTAGAAAGGCTGAAAAATGCATGGGGAAAACGCCTAGAAACTCTCTCTGACTCCTAGGTCACTTAGAATAAAAAAATAAATAATAAAAAGAAAAAAGTGTACAGTTCCCCCATTTTTGATAAACTGCCAAGATAAAGGAGACCTGTCTTCTTTACCTTGACTGGTTATCAAAAATTGAGGAAACCTCATGACGTTGCTTTAAATTATTTATTCATAAATTAATAGTTTAAAAAAGCAGCATGGGGTACAGTTTTTTTGATAACCATTTTTGATAACCAGCCAAGGTAAAGCAGAAAGCTGCAACCTGGTATTATCAGGCTAGGAAGGTCCATGGCTATTTGGCCCTTCCCAGGCTAAAAATATCAGCCCACACGAGCCCCAGGAGTAGAGCATCACATTAGATGTGACAGTTGTTGTGCTTCGCCACGGCTCTTTCCAATTACCCTGGTACTTGAGCAATCGGGGAAATATTTCTAGGGGTTGATGTCAGCTGTGAATTGTCAACTGAAATGAAGCCCAGTTGTTAGTAATGGAGAAACGGCAATCAGACTTACCCAGTAAGTGTAAAGTTATAAAAGTACACAGAAAAAAATAGTTTATTTGAATTAAGAATTACTGACACTATGGATCTTTGTTTTTTTTTTATAACTTGGTGAACAGGTGATAGTGTGGGTGAATCCTTATTCAAATAAATTATTTTTTCCTGTGTGTTGTTTTAACTTTACACTTACTGGATTAGTAACGGGGATGTCTGATAAACATCTCTCCATTACTAACGCCTGAGCTTGATATTTGTTTACAAACCGCAGCCGACATCAACTCCCCAAAATATGACCCCGGTTGACAAAGCACCAAACCAATTGTCAGGAGCCAGGGCAAATCATCTGAATCGTCAGTAATGAATGCTCCAACAGTGGGCAGCTTAAGATGTAATTTATAGGCTGGGAAGGGCCAAATAAGCATGACCTTCCCAGCTTGATAATGCTAGCCCACAGTTGTCTGCTTTACCTTGGATGGTTACCAAAATAGAATAGGAGGGGGCCCCACTCCATTTTTTTATTTTTATTTATAAATAATTTAAAAAAGACCTGTTGCCAACTCAATTATTGATAACCTGACAAGGTAAAACAGACAGCTATGGGAGGGGAGCCCCACACTTTTTTTTAATTTGTTTATTAGATTAAAACCGATGACTAAAACAGCTTTTGGTGCCACATGAAAGTCATTAAAGAGTGCTAGTGTAAAACTCTGTCTCTATGCCTGGTCTTATACAAACTCTCCATTCTTCATCAATTCTTCCTAAATTGTAGTGTGCCGAGCATCGCACACCTCAGTCTCAAATTAAATCCGATGATGCGATGTAGTTGATCAATCACAGTAATGTAAATAGCAAATATTGGCAGTCTATCCCAGCATGTTTAATAGCTGAAAAAGATTGGTGAAACAAGCGGGGATGGTAGTGAAGCATAGCACTCAAGCACATGTGATACTCGATCGAGTAATAAGCATGCAAGTATTGAGCAGTGCCAAACATGCTTGCTCATCACTACTAATAATGTTACTGTATTACTAAATTGGACTCCAATACCCCTTTATATGCATATATTGCATTTATTGAATATGTTTTATTAAACTTTATGTTTTTATAAGTTTATTATACTTAAGCCCCAATTCATCAGTGTTAACTGAACCAAAGAGGGATGACAAAAAAAGCTAAAAAAACCCTAATACCTTACTGCTCATCTTTCTGGCCATTTTGTTGCTCTCTCTCCAATACATGATCCTCGATAGATCTTATTGTTGCCACTAGGCTAGGAACTTTCAGTCTTGGCAAGGGCCGTGATGATGCTGAGAATGCACGAAGAATCTAGTCACAGCCAAAAGTCCTGGTGTAGAAAGTACAACTAGGCCCAGGACATCTCTACACATACTTGTTGAAAGGTTGTGGCAATATCATGATGTGCGCTGTGGCCTTACAAATCTGCACTATAAACAGCAAGTTAAAGCCACATCAAGGCCTGAGTCAACCCTGCAGATGTACAAGGTCATCGTGGCCTAACTATGACCGGAAATCCTGACCTATCGTAAAGATGTAGCACTCTCTGGTGGTAAAAAGGTGTGTTGAGGACGGAGAACATTAAACAGCAGAGGCAAGTGTTAGCTTGTTTTCTTTCCCCTACACATTAAATATATTATGCACTCTCTAGAATCCAGAGAAAAAAAACCATTCTATTTGCTGCAAATTGAATTTCCCAGTAAGTTTCATTTGGTAAATTGGAATCTCATATGATCCGCTTATCTCTAACAGACATGGAAATCCAAGAAATATATATATTTATTTTTCTTTTTTTACACTAATTATGGAACATTAGTTTGTATTATCTTAATTTTTCATATACAGTCATGGTCAAAAGTTTTGGCAACCTTGAAATTGTTCCAGAAAATGAAGTTTCTCCCAGAAAACCATTGCAATTACTCGTTTTGTCAAACACCTTTATTTCCTTTGTGCGTATAGCAACGACACAAAAAAATAAAAAAATGCAACTTGAGAATAATTTCACAGAAAACTACAAAAATGGTTCAGACAAAATTGTAGCATATCCTTTGAAATAAATGACAGTAATTAATTGTTTCCTACAACCATTAAAAAGCTACACCTCTCAACTGGACGTTTTGGACCACTCTTCTTTTGTAAACTTCTTCAGGTCTCTCATATTTGAAAGGTGCCTTCTCCCAACAGAAATTGTAAGATCTCTTCACAGGTGTTCAATTGTGTTTAGATCCGGACTCATTGCTGGCCTCTTCAGAACTTCAGAAGTTCGTTTCTAGGTTAGTGATGAGTGAACTTATGAATATTTGAATTCTCCAAACAAGCATGGACTAAAGAAAAAAAATCGAGTTTGATGGATGAATTTGATCCCAAACTTGACTCCGAACCACAAACCCCATACAAGTCAATGGGGAGCCTCAGTTTGGGGCTGTAAAATGGTGATAGTAAGGGCTAGGGGGCTGAAAATGTAACCTAAATGAGAGTAAGAGCTTGGCAATTGCGCTGCAAACAAATGACTTACAGGGATTCTGTCACCATTGGAATTGTGATTGCATAGCAAGTAAAGTCAGAACCTAAAAATTTTGACAGTGACCCCACAGAGATGGATTTCAGAGATTCTCCACAGACCAGCAATGTTAAAAAGACCTTACATAACCTGTATTCCAAGTTAACCCACACAGTCAAGATTGCCTGACTTCCCTTACAGAGTAATAAGTTTAAAAAATTTCCCCTATATGGCCTGTGTTCCAAGTTCACTCATACAGTCAAAAATGCCACGACAGAGTGTAGATTTCAAATCTGGGCCACAAGAGAACTTCTTTAAACAGCTGCCCCACACAGCCAAGTTTGCAAAAGTTTAACCACAGAACGTAAGATTAAAACGTAGGCCTCAACAAAGCAACTTTAAACAGTTTCCCCACACAGCTAAGATTGCCATACTTTCCCACAGAGCAAGACATTTAACAAATTTGCCCTATGTAGCCTGTATTCCCAGTTCCCCCAGAGCCAATATTGACAGATTTCTACCACAGACTACAGAATTGTAAAAAAAAGGCCCTTAAACAGCCTGTTTACCTAGTTAACCCTCACAGCCAAGATTGCCCGAGATCCACCTCAGTGCACCCAAATTTTAAAAAGGCCACTATTATTGTCTGAGATCCACCACACAGCACCCAATTAAAACAGAGATGGGCCACAAAACCTCATTAACTGAGCTCTCAAAAATAGATGTTAATGAACTTGTTTGACAGTTTGCAAATCTCAAATTTGGCACGAGCCATGCCCATTCGGATTACAAATCTCAGTGCATGCAGCTGTTATACTGCTTCTGAGTCCACTCATTACATCTCATGCATATTCACTGCTTCCCCCGTCCCCCATCTGTGACAGCGTCTATGATTGGTTGCAGTCAGACTGCTGGTGTGCCATCATCTCTGATTGATTGCCCTCTAGAGGCTGTCAGGGTCCCCTACTAAAGTATAAAAATAAATAAATAAATAAATTTAAAAAAATGACATAGGGTCCCCTATATAGCCAGCACAGATAAAGCAGAAGGATAGAGGCTGCAGTCCCCAGCTGTGCGCGCTATCTTGGTTGTGAATCACAATAGAAGGGACCCCAAGCAGCTATTTTAATTTTAAAAAATGACATGCGGGACCCCTCAATTTTGATACTCAGCGAAGATTAGGCGGACAGCTGGGGGCTTGTATTCTAAGGCTGGGGAGGCTCATGGTTATTGGGCACCACAACCTAAAAGTAGCAGCCATCCGCCCAGAATTGTTCCATCCATTAGATGAAAAAATTGTGGTAATTTACCTGGCTCATCCTGATTGCCTTGGTGCAGTTGCAATTGAGATAATATAAGGGGTTAATCACAGCTGTCACTAAACACTGGATTAGTAATTGGTAGGGGTCTATAAGACCCCTCATTACTAATACTGTAAATAGTAAGAAGAAATAAACACAAAATACACACAAAAATACTTTAAAAAAATGAAAAAAAAACAGTTTTTCTCAAATTTATTAATTCCTCAAACACTCAGTTCCGACGTAATCCACACCATGAACATTGTAGATGGGTAAAGCAGACGCAGGTGCAGGATACAGGCTGGCACCAGGAAACAGGGACACAGACAGGATGTGTCCAGGGACACATATAGGGTATATACAGCAGACTTAGAGCTGGTTACATGCATGACTGGTTTCGGATACTGACAGACCAGAGCAAACAAGCTGGACAAACACACAGGTAGTAGGATCAAATCCTAATGACTTGCTCTGACCCCTTCCATCAGGGTAGGAAGCCTTAAATACCTGGTGCTTCCCAGCGATAGGGAGAGGACACCTTTGCAAGGTGAACATGCTTCCTCCTAAAGGTATAGGAAGTGAATTGGCGTGCCCTGGGCTGGAATACCAGGAACCCCCAAGCGGCATGCACAAGAGCTTGGGCATAGGCAGGAGCTGGGTAATGACACACACATCAGTATCCATGATCAGTCTGGCAATAGTTAATTTCTGCTGTTTGGTGAATTGCTGCTAGAGTCATGGGTTTCTGGAGACCTATCAAGGCCATCTCCACCTTTTAAAAGATCATGGAATTTTCTCCTTCATACTGATAATAGCTTTTTCGATTTTGGTCTATGCACATGGTTATCCAGCTCCTCGTGAACTGCTGTATGCTATTCTGGTGTGTTATGAAAATAGTATTGTCGTTTGATTATTTTCTTACTTTTCTTTATTTCCTCCTGAGCACATTTTGTCTATACCTCTGTGAGTGATTGCTGTAAGTTTCTGTTATCTTTCCCCCAGTCTGTCTTTCTGTGTGGGATTTACCACTCCAGTTCCGGCCCTCTCTTAGTTTAGGAATGTGGGGGTATTAGACCTAAGGCTGATCAGGAGTCAGGGCTATGCTGGCAATCCAGAGCCTTCAGAAGTATGTCAGGGATAAAGAACAGTTAGGATCCCCTACCCTGAGGGCCAGTTTAGGAGCCCATGTTCCCAATTACTATGTTACCCTCGAGACATTATTAATGACCCCTCCAAATTTCTTCATGGACCCCGTAGCCCCGCTCGCAAAGCAGGTGTAAACGTTAACACTCCAGATGGTGGAATTAAAAGTGACAGGTCAGTTTTCTTCTCAGGCGAAGTCCACAGTTCTGAGAGGTGTGTAAATTGTTTTTCCACCTGCGTCCTCTTTCTTCTGGGAGTGAGACGCAGCGCGTGGGTATTACGGTCTCACTCCTTCTTAGTGGTGACCCACAATCTTGGGTATTTTCATTTCCTCCTGTCTCCCTTGTGTTTGGATCTGTGGAGGGGTTTTTTTCTGCATTCAGTCTCATCAACAACGATCCTAACAGGGTGTCATTGGCCGAGCCTAAAATCCATTCACATCAACAGGGGAGTCAGTCAGCCAAATATTTCATTAGTCAGTTGGCACATAGTGGAATGACCCTACTCTTAAAAGCCAGTTTTTTCAGGGTATTTCGGAGAGGGTAAAAGAGGCCTTGGTTATGTCTGAGACTTCTTCCTCTCCTGCGTGTGCTATGGCTGTGGTAATCCGAATAGATTATCGGTTCTTTCAGAGGTCTCAGTATACTAAATCCATCTTTGGGGGTGTAGCAGCATCCGCTTCACCCCCGGAGGCCTCATCCAAGCCCATGCAGCTCAGTGGGACGTCTCAGTTTAGGAAAAAGGTCCCCATTCCTAAAAAAAGAAATTTAGGTTTTTCTGCAGTAAAAAGGGACATTTTATTAGTGCTTGCCCCTTGGTGCCCAAGAGTGATCAGCTGTGGGAAAACATTTAGATCCAGGGAGATTGGGGGATTCCAACCTGGGTCTACGTATCTCCTCAAACAAGGTATCTCAATATCTTTTACATGCCAGGGTAAATATATGAGGTAAGAGGTCTCTATAAAGTGTTTCTTGCTAGTGGTTCTGAGGCTAGTATTATCGATGAACAGTTTGCCCATTTCTCTAGGTTCAGAGTTAACGAGATATCCAGTCCTATATGGAATTTTGCTATCGTCTCATCACCTCTCACCCAAGGGGTCTTCAGGGAATGTGTACAAGGATTGCATCTCCACATTGGGGTACTCCATTCCAAGAGAATAACATGCCATGTACTCAAAGACCAATCTGCACAAATTGTGTTAGGATTTCTATATGCTAGAATTCTTATGGTTAATACTGCATAATCTGATAGTTCACTGGAAGAGCTATTACTGTAAGAAACACTGTCTGGGGACCTGTGTCTCAACCGTAACCTCTAGGATCCCTGAGCTATTGTCAGAGTTTTGTGATGTGTTCTGTGAGCAGGGTTGTCAGAAGTTGTCACCCCACAGACATTACGACTGCTCCATAAAACTTAAGCCAGGGGCCAAGCAACCTAAGTGCAGGATGTACAATCTGTTTGGTCTGAGAGACAATCTCTCAAACAATACACAACTGAGAGTTTGGCCAAGGTCACATTAGGCTGTCCTCTTCTCCAGTAGCGGCGGTAAAAAAGAAAAATGGGGGACTACGTCTGTGTCTGGATTTCCAAATGCTTAACCCGATTATGGTTTGAGACCCATACATTATGCCTCTGATCCTGAGCCTATTGAACCAGATTTCCACTCAGTGTGGCCTTTAATCTGTTTTGGGTTTGACAGGGGAATAAATGGAAGATGGCATTTAATACACCTGAGGGCCACTTTGAAAATCTGGTAAAGCCATTTGGGTTAACCAACATGCCTGAAATATTTTAACATTTTGTAAATGAGAAATGTTTATTCGCTGTTCAGGAACTGCTTTTTCTGGGTTCCATTATTTCTGCCTCTGGGTTTAGGATCTATCCCACCAAGCTGCAGGCTATTCTAAAATGGGACCATCCTGAAAATGTTTTGCCAACTACTCCAGAAAGTTTATTAAAACATTTCTGCTAAAGCTAGACAACTGACTGACATGATGAAGAAAAGTACATACTTTTCTGACTCCTTTACATTTATTTCACTTTCTGAAAAAATTATTCACGTCAGCACTGGTTCTTATACAGCCCAATATGTCACTACCCTTTACTGTGGAGGTTGACGCTTCTGACATAATGTTGGGGACTGTTTTGTCTCAAGGTCCGTCAGTTAGTAAACTTCACCCATGTGCATTCTTTTCTAAAAAGTTATCACCGGCTGAACGAAATTATGACATTGTAATAGAGAATTACTTGACATCAAATTGGCATTTGAGGAGTGGCGACACTTTTGAGGGGGGCCATTCATCCTGTTACTGTCCTTACAGATCATAAAAATCCACTGTATCTTGAGTCAGCAAAGTGCCTTTCACCGAAACAAGCTTGGTGGTTATTGTTTCTAACAGGTGTAATTTTTTCATTACCTACCATTCTGGTTACCAAATCACTAAAGCAAATGCTTTGTTCAGGAGTTTTTTGGGTGGAGAGCCTTATAAGGAACCGATGCCCATCCTGCAGAAGGGAGTAGGAGTGTTGGTACTCACTACACAGGTTGAGACTGAGATCACTGAGGCCCAGGATGAGGAACCATCTGCGGTTCCAACTAACAAGTCCTTTGTGCCCCTGAAGCTTCACCTTAAGGTTTTGGGGACCATCATGACTCTGTCCTGGCTGGTAACCATGGGGTGAAAGTCACGCTGGATCTCCTGTTGCATTATTTTTGGTTGTCTAAAATTCAGAGAGATGTGGTCTCTTATGTGTCTTCTTGTGCCAGGCCTGCGCTGTCCAAGCCATCACACTCTTCCATCTGGGTGTCTGCTGCCATTAAGTTTATCTGGCAAGCCTTGGAGGAATATTTCTATGGATTTCATCACAGATATTCCTATTTATGTTGTGGTTAACAGGTTTTCCAAAATGTCACATTTTATTGAATTATCATCTCTAGCAAATACTAAGATGTTGGCTCAAGTATTCATTAGAGATGAACCACCCCCCTAGCATTCGAGTTCGGTTCGTCGAACGGAGGCTCCGATCGATGAACGTTCGACAAACCATTCGAACCCCATTGAAAACAATGGGAGGCAAACACAAACACATAAACCACATTATAGATGTACACATACAGTTAATAAACATTGCCATTACACTTACATGTCCCCGCGACGCGTCCTGCACTCTGTCTCCCGCCACTTTTCTTTCCGATAATCACTGTGTCCTCCCAGTAAACAGCACTGATGATAGGACCTTCCGTGACATCAAAATAGCCATGTGACCAGTCACGTGTCTATTATCTCATTGGCTACAGACTGGTCACATGGCTAGATGTCATGCTAGGTCTTCTCAGTGCATCTCTCTGGTACGCGGTGCTCATTTGTGCATCTCCGTGTACCGGCGAGATGCTCTGGCACATGGTCGGCTTCCCCATTCCTGCATGTGGGCGCTCTTTTCAGGGTCAGCCCACATGCAAGGACTAGATGCCACAGCCAGTGAATAGTGGCACTGGTAATCACGTGATCGGAGTCCCGTTGCTATGGTAAATCGCCTGTCAGAGGTGACGTCACCACTTACAGCCCGCAGCCTCTGCTCACCCACTGAGTGATTAGACTGCATGGGAAGCAGCAGCGTCTTCTTCCCATGCAGTGCTGTCTGATGTAGCAGAGCTGCATGGGTTGAAGGAGAAAGAAGACAGAAGACCATGATCGTGAAGGGATGACAGGGAGTAATAAACATGGAGTCTCTAAGTGTGTCTGTGTATTTATTTCTATTAAAGTATTTTTTCTCTGTGTGGTGTCTTTTTTTAACCCTTTATTGGAGAGTCTTAATGGCCGGGTCAAACTTGCCTGATATTAAGAATCTCTGTCTTAATACTAGCTAGTAAAACAAAGCTAGTACTAACTCATTATTACCCAGCAAGCCAGCCGGCTTCAGGGCTGCTGGAAGAGTTGGATACAGCGCCAGATGATGGCGCTTCTATGAAAGCGCCATTTTCTGGGGCGGCTGCGGACTGCAATTCGCAGCAGGAGGGGCCAGAAACCTTGGGCTAACCTGTGCTACGGATTCCAATCCCCAGCTGCCTAATTGTACCTGGCTGGACACAAAAATGGGGTGAAGCCCATGTCGTTTTTTTTTAATTATTTCCTGAAATTCATGAAATAATTAAAAAAAGGGCTTCCCTATATTTTTAGTTCCCAGCCAGGTACAAATGGGCAGCTGGGAGTTGGGGGCAGGCCGTACCTGCCTGCTGTACATGGCTAGCATACAAAAATATGGCGAAGCTCACGTCATTTTTTTTTTTAGTTTTTTGGCAAAAAAATTAAAAATGCTTCCCTGGATTTGCCAGTGAAGGTAACACCAAGCAGTGGGGGTTAGCAGCCAGTACCTGCTTGGATTAACCTTAGCTAGCAATACAAAAAATGCAGCGGGAGCCCATATATTTTTTTTTAATTATTTATTTAAATAACTAAAAAAAAAAAAAAAAATGGGATTCCATGTATTTTAATTGCCTGACATCAAAGTACTGTAAAAATAAATCATTGAAAAAAATGACGTAGCGCTCCGCGGTGTTTTATATTCCCAGCGCAGAAAAGGCAGACAGCTACGGGTTGCCACCCCCATGTGCCTGGCGTTACCTTGGCTGGCAATCAAAATACAGGGAAGCCCATAAATTTTTTTATTTAAAAAAATAGTTAAAAAAAAAATATGACGTGGGGTCCCCCCATTTTTGATAGCCAGCTAGGGTAAAGCAGATGGCTGTAGCCTGAAAACCACAGCTGCCAGCTTTACCGTGGTTGGTGATCCAATATGGAGGTCACCCCAGGCTCTTATTTAGAATTATTTGATAAATAATAATTACAAAAAAAAAAGTAGGGTCCCCCCCAAATTGGATCACCAGCCCAGGTAAAGCGGACAGCTGTGGTCTGGTATTCTCAGGGTGGGAAGGTCCATGGTTATTGGCCCTTCACAGCCTAAAAATAGCAGGCCGCAGGCACCCCAGAGGTGGCGCATCCGCTAGATGTGCTAATCCTGGCGCTTCACCCCAGCTCATCCTGTGCCCTGGTTCAGTGGCAAATGGGGTAATAAATGGCATTGATACTAGCTGTAAGGTCACCTGACATCCAGCCCAGCAGTTTGTGATGTCATGGCATCTATCAGATACCCGACATCACAAACTGTCAGTACTAACAAAAAAAAATAAACAACAAAAATTTTTTGGGGAAAAAAACACTACCCAAAACATTCCCTCTTTCACCAATTTATTGTAAGGAAAAAAAATAAGGGGGTCCCACGACGACTCTGGACTGTCTAGAATATGGGGAAGACACGCTGAGGGAATGTATCCCCCATTTTCTAGGAGTGCAGACCCTCCATGTGAGAAGTGTGAGTGCAATGAATCTGCACCCACTCTCCCCGGGTCCACAGCAGCAGAGTCCATGTCGTACAGTTATATGAAAAAGTTTGGGCACCCCTTTTAATGTTAACCTTTTTTCTTTATTACAATTTGGGTTTCTGCAACAGCTATTTCAGCTTCATATATCTAATAACTGATGGAGTCAGTAATATTTCTGGATTGAAATGAGGTTTATTGTACTAACAGAAAATGTGCAATCCGCATTTAAACAAAATTTGACCGGTGCAAAAGTATGGGCACCCTTTTCAATTTCTTGATTTGAACACTCCTAACTAATTTTTACTGACTTACTAAATCACTAAATTGGTTTTGTAACTTCATTGAGCTTTGAACTTCATAGGCAGGTGTATCCAATCATGAGAATAGGTATTTAAGGTGGCCACTTGCATGTTTTTCTCCTATTTGAATCTCCTATGAAGTGTGGCATCATGGGCTCCTCAATATAACTCTCAAATGATCTGAAAACAAAGATTATTCAACATAGTTGTTCAGGGGAAGGATACAAAAAGTTGTCTTCAGAGATTTAAACTGTCAGTTTCCACTGTGAGGAACATAATAAGGAAATGGAAGAACACAGGTACAGTTCTTGTTAAGCCCAGAAGTGGCAGGCCAAGAAAAATATCAGAAAGGCAGAGAAGAATAGTGAGAACAGTCAAGGACAATTCACAGACCACCTCCAAAGCCCTGCAGCATCATCTTGTCAATGTGCATCGGTCAACAATACAGCGCACTTTGCACAAGGAGAAGCTGTATGGGAGAGTGATGCAAAAGAAGCCGTTTCAACAAGCACGCCACAAACAGAGTCGCCTGAGTTATACAAAAGCACATTTGGACAAGCCAGTTACATTTTGGAAGAAGGTCCTGTGGACTAATGAAACAAAGATTGAGTTGTTTGGTCATACATAAAGGCGTTATGCATGGAGGCAAAAAAACACGGCATTCCAAGAAAAGCACTTGCTACCCACAGTAAAATTTGGTGGAGGTTCCATCATGCTTTGGAGCTGTGTGGCCAATGCTGGCCCTGGGAATCTTGTTAAAGTTGAGGGTCGCATGGATTCAACTCAGTATCAGCAGTTTCTTGACAATAATGTGCAAGAATCAGTGACGAAGTTGAAGTTACGCAGGGGATGGATATTTCAGCAAGACAATGATCCAAAACACCGCTCCAAATCTACTCAGGTATTCATGAATACAACAATTACAATGTTCTGGAATGGCCATCCCAGTCCCCAGACCTGAATGTCATTGAACATCTGTGGGATGATTTGAAGCGTGCTGTTCATGCTCGGCGACCATCAAACTTAACTGAATGGTCACATATAGAGTTGAGCGCGGTTCGTGGTTCGTGGTTCTCCAGTTCGCGGCTCGAGTGATTTTGGGGCATGTTCTAGATCGAACTAGAACTCGAGCTTTTTGCAAAAGCTCGGTAGTTCTAGAAACGTTCGAGAACGGTTCTAGCAGCCAAAAAACAGCTAAATCATAGCTTGGTTTCTGCTGTAATAGTGTAAGTCACTCTGTGAATCAAACTATTATCACATTTCAGTGTATAGTGTGCGTGAACAGCGCCTTCAGATCACTGCTGTTTCTATAATGGCGATCGCCATTTTTTTTTTTTTTTTTTCTTGTCTTCCTTCCCTAAGCGCGCGCGTCTTGTGGGGCGGGCCAGCATGTCAGCCAATCCCAGACACACACACAGCTAAGTGGACTTTGAGCCAGAGAAGCAACGGCATGTGTGATAGGATCTGCATGTCACATGTCCCTGCATTATAAAACCGGACATTTTCTTCACGGACGCCATTATCTGCCTTCTGCGTCTTTGGTGTCAGACATCACTGTCGCAGCTCCGTCTTCCTGAGTCCTATAGCCGATACAGCTGTATGCGCTGCATACACAGCGTTAGACAGCTTAGGGAGAGCACTTTATAGCAGTCCTTTTAAGGGCTCCAACCGGCAGGGTCAGAGAGCCATAGGTGACAGGTCCTGCAAACAGCAACAGCGTCTGTGTAGCCCAGGTCAGGGATTTCCTACCTGCATTTCACCATTAGGAGGGAATAGAAAGGCAGGCTTCCATTCCTCTACCCAGAGCACCACAATCCTGCCACTGTACCCTCTTGTCCTCTGCACACTCCAACTGATAACTAAGCCATTATACTAGCAAACACTCAGTGTACCTAGTGGCATCCTATACGTGGCTATTGGACTTTGCTATAGTCCCACTAGTGCAAAGACATTTGCAGAGCGCGTCTGCCTGCATTGCACACTACAACTCATTCTAACCAAGCCATTATACTAGCAAACACTCAGTGTACCTAGTGGCATCCTATACGTGGCTATTGGACTTTGCTATAGTCCCACTAGTGCAAAGACATTTGCAGAGCGCGTCTGCCTGCATTGCACACTACAACTCATTCTAACCAAGCCATTATACTAGCAAACACTCAGTGTACCTAGTGGCATCCTATACGTGGCTATTGGACTTTGCTATAGTCCCACTAGTGCAAAGACATTTGCAGAGCGCGTCTGCCTGCATTGCACACTCCAACTCATTAAAACCAAGCCATTATACTAGCAAACACTCAGTGTACCTAGTGGCATCCTATACGTGGCTATTGGACTTTGCTATAGTCCCACTAGTGCAAAGACATTTGCATAGCGCGTCTGCCGGCATTGCACACTCAAACTCATTTTAACTAAGCCATTATACTAGCAAACACTCAGTGTACCTAGTGGCATCCTATACGTGGCTATTGGACTTTGCTATAGTCCCACTAGTGCAAAGACATTAGCAGAGCACATCTGCCTGCATTGCACACTACAACTCATTCTAACCAAGCCATTATACTAGCAAACACTCAGTGTACCTAGTGGCATCCTATACGTGGCTATTGGACTTTGCTATAGTCCCACTAGTGCAAAGACATTTGCATAGCGCGTCTGCCTGCATTGCACACTCAAGCTCATTTTATCTAAGCCATTATACTAGCAAACACTCAGTGTACCTAGTGGCATCCTATACGTGGCTATTGGACTTTGCTATAGTCCCACTAGTGCAAAGACATTAGCAGAGCACATCTGCCTGCATTGCACACTACAACTCATTCTAACCAAGCCATTATACTAGCAAACACTCAGTGTACCTAGTGGCATCCTATACGTGGCTATTGGACTTTGCTATAGTCCCACTAGTGCAAAGACATTTGCAGAGCGCGTCTGCCTGCATTGCACACTCCAACTCATTAAAACCAAGCCATTATACTAGCAAACACTCAGTGTACCTAGTGGCATCCTATACGTGGCTATTGGACTTTGCTATAGTCCCACTAGTGCAAAGACATTTGCATAGCGCGTCTGCCTGCATTGCACACTCAAACTCATTTTAACTAAGCCATTATACTAGCAAACACTCAGTGTACCTAGTGGCATCCTATACGTGGCTATTGGACTTTGCTATAGTCCCACTAGTGCAAAGATATTAGCAGAGCACATCTGCCTGCATTGCACACTCCAACTTTTTTAAACTAAGCAATTTTACTAGCAAACACTCAGTGTACCTAGTGGCATCCTAAACGTGGCTATTGGACTTTGCTATAGTCCCACTAGTGCAAAGACATTTGCAGAGCACGTCTGCCTGCATTGCACACTACAACTCATTGTTACTAAGCCATTATACTAGCAAACACTCAGTGTACCTAGTTGTATCCTAAACGTGGCTATTGTACTTTTGTCTATTCACAGTATTGGAACGATATTTGCAGCACGTCTGCCTGCATTGCACACTCTAACTTTTTTAAACTCAGCCATTTATAGTAGCAAACACTCAGTGTACCTAGTTGTATCCTAAACGTGGCTATTGTACTTTTGTCAATTCACAGTATTGGAACGTTATTTGCAGCACGTCTGCCTGCATTGCACACTCAAACTTTTTTAAACTCAGCCATTTATAGTAGCAAACACTCAGTGTACCTAGTTGTATCCTAAACGTGGCTATTGTACTTTTGTCTATTCACAGTATTGGAACGATATTTGCAGCACGTCTGCCTGCATTGCACACTCTAACTTTTTTAAACTCAGCCATTATACTAGCAAACACTCAGTGTACCTAGTGGCATCCTATACGTGGCTATTGGACTTTGCTATAGTCCCACTAGTGCAAAGACATTAGCAGAGCACATCTGCCTGCATTGCACACTACAACTCATTCTAACCAAGCCATTATACTAGCAAACACTCAGTGTACCTAGTGGCATCCTATACGTGGCTATTGGACTTTGCTATAGTCCCACTAGTGCAAAGACATTTGCAGAGCGCGTCTGCCTGCATTGCACACTCCAACTCATTAAAACCAAGCCATTATACTAGCAAACACTCAGTGTACCTAGTGGCATCCTATACGTGGCTATTGGACTTTGCTATAGTCCCACTAGTGCAAAGACATTTGCATAGCGCGTCTGCCTGCATTGCACACTCAAACTCATTTTAACTAAGCCATTATACTAGCAAACACTCAGTGTACCTAGTGGCATCCTATACGTGGCTATTGGACTTTGCTATAGTCCCACTAGTGCAAAGATATTAGCAGAGCACATCTGCCTGCATTGCACACTCCAACTTTTTTAAACTAAGCAATTTTACTAGCAAACACTCAGTGTACCTAGTGGCATCCTAAACGTGGCTATTGGACTTTGCTATAGTCCCACTAGTGCAAAGACATTTGCAGAGCACGTCTGCCTGCATTGCACACTACAACTCATTGTTACTAAGCCATTATACTAGCAAACACTCAGTGTACCTAGTTGTATCCTAAACGTGGCTATTGTACTTTTGTCAATTCACAGTATTGGAACGATATTTGCAGCACGTCTGCCTGCATTGCACACTCTAACTTTTTTAAACTCAGCCATTTATAGTAGCAAACACTCAGTGTACCTAGTTGTATCCTAAACGTGGCTATTGTACTTTTGTCTATTCACAATATTGGAACGATATTTGCAGCACGTCTGCCTGCATTGCACACTCTAACTTTTTTAAACTCAGCCATTATACTAGCAAACACTCAGTGTACCTAGTTGTATCCTAAACGTGGCTATTGTACTTTTGTCAATTCACAGTATTGGAACGTTATTTGCAGCACGTCTGCCTGCATTGCACACTCAAACTTTTTTAAACTCAGCCATTTATAGTAGCAAACACTCAGTGTACCTAGTTGTATCCTAAACGTGGCTATTGTACTTTTGTCAATTCACAGTATTGGAACGTTATTTGCAGCACGTCTGCCTGCATTGCACACTCAAACTTTTTTAAACTCAGCCATTTATAGTAGCAAACACTCAGTGTACCTAGTTGTATCCTAAACGTGGCTATTGTACTTTTGTCTATTCACAGTATTGGAACGTTATTTGCAGCACGTCTGCCTGCATTGCACACTCTAACTTTTTTAAACTCAGCCATTATACTAGCAAACACTCAGTGTACCTAGTTGTATCCTAAACGTGGCTATTTTACTTTTGTCTATTCACAGTATTGGAACGATATTTGCAGCACGTCTGCCTGCATTGCACACTCTAACTTTTTTAAACTCAGCCATTATACTAGCAAACACTCACTGTACCTAGTTGTATCCTAAACGTGGCTATTGTACTTTTGTCAATTCACAGTATTGGAACGTTATTTGCAGCACGTCTGCCTGCATTGCACACTCAAACTTTTTTAAACTCAGCCATTATACTAGCAAACACTCACTGTACCTAGTTGTATCCTAAACGTGGCTATTGTACTTTTGTCAATTCACAGTATTGGAACGTTATTTGCAGCACGTCTGCCTGCATTGCACACTCAAACTTTTTTAAACTCAGCCATTATACTAGCAAACACTCACTGTACCTAGTTGTATCCTAAACGTGGCTATTGTACTTTTGTCAATTCACAGTATTGGAACGTTATTTGCAGCACGTCTGCCTGCATTGCACACTCAAACTTTTTTAAACTCAGCCATTTATAGTAGCAAACACTCAGTGTACCTAGTTGTATCCTAAACGTGGCTATTGTACTTTTGTCTATTCACAGTATTGGAACGTTATTTGCAGCACGTCTGCCTGCATTGCACACTTTAACTTTTTTAAACTCAGCCATTATACTAGCAAACACTCAGTGTACCTAGTTGTATCCTAAACGTGGCTATTTTACTTTTGTCTATTCACAGTATTGGAACGATATTTGCAGCACGTCTGCCTGCATTGCACACTCTAACTTTTTTAAACTCAGCCATTATACTAGCAAACACTCACTGTACCTAGTTGTATCCTAAACGTGGCTATTGTACTTTTGTCAATTCACAGTATTGGAACGTTATTTGCAGCACGTCTGCCTGCATTGCACACTCAAACTTTTTTAAACTCAGCCATTTATAGTAGCAAACACTCAGTGTACCTAGTTGTATCCTAAACGTGGCTATTGTACTTTTGTCAATTCACAGTATTGGAACGTTATTTGCAGCACGTCTGCCTGCATTGCACACTCAAACTTTTTTAAACTCAGCCATTTATAGTAGCAAACACTCAGTGTACCTAGTTGTATCCTAAACGTGGCTATTGTACTTTTGTCTATTCACAGTATTGGAACGTTATTTGCAGCACGTCTGCCTGCATTGCACACTCAAACTTTTTTAAACTCAGCCATTATACTAGCAAACACTCACTGTACCTAGTTGTATCCTAAACGTGGCTATTGTACTTTTGTCAATTCACAGTATTGGAACGATATTTGCAGGACATCTGCCTGCATTGCACACTCAAACTTTTTTAAACTCAGCCATTATACTAGCAAACACTCACTGTACCTAGTTGTATCCTAAACGTGGCTATTGTACTTTTGTCTATTCACACTACTGCAAATCTATGTGCAGCACCTCTGCATGACAACCTCGTGCTCTGTTTTTAATAAGCTATAATGATAGCACAAAATACTGCCATTTTGTGGCATCATAGAACTGGCTGTTGTATTCCATTAGTGCCCCACTGGTGACAAGCTATTTCTAGCACCTCTACATCACACCCTCATGCACATTTAGCTACGCTAATGTTATAGCAAACTCATGGAATTCATTGCTGCATTTCATAATTCGGAGGGATAGAAAGTCAGGCTTCCTTTAGCTTTTCCTTCTGTTCATAGACAGCATCTCCAAGACAAATTTCCCCTCCACGTCTAAGTGTGGAGAGGCAGCTAGTGCGCATGCGTGTGCCGATGTACCCCAGCTGCAGCATAATTACAGTGTTTCGCCTAGTGAGTATGCTCAGCCTGACTGTGCCATTCCTGACGCTAAGTCTTCATTTCGGGATACAGCGCATGCTCCCACACTAAGTGTGAAAAGCCTCTTTGCACAGGTGCTTGCATTCTGTGCCGGGTCTAAGTCCTGTTTTGTGCCTAGACACCATGCTAAAGCTGATAGTCTTTTTTCAGAGACTGTATTTCATGCTACTGAGCATGCTCAGGCACTTCCTGCATCAGAGACTAGGTCCGGTAATGAACTCTTTGGCCCTGGCCCTGATGTGGGGGTCCCATATAGACCACAGGGCATCAGGTGTCCTCCCAAATGGCTTGCAGAGGCCCACACCTATGACTTGTCACCGCATTATTGATGGTCAGACGATGACTGGTGAGGTGTTTGGGTCATGGCAGCCATGAGGTCATCATTGAAGTTGCGTTTCCAAATAGGACGCTAGTTATGCCACTCATGACGTGTCACTCTGCTTTTGTCTCCAGGAGGTGCATTGTGGTTCACCCTGGTTTGAGGCGGACCCAGGTTATAAAAGGGGCTGGAGCCAACAAGGAGGTGCGCAGTCTTCTATTATGCTCCGAAAGAGCACACCTCCATGTGTTGAACCCATTGCGGCTTTAGGCCAGAGGTAGGCAGGGATAGGGTGGTGGATGCAGGCCACCACCACAGTTGGTAACGCAGAACGGTTAAGACCAGCTCCTGTCCTAACAGTCCTGCTTGTGCAGCCCAGTGGCATTAACAGGCCTGCTGCTGCTGATGCGCCTGCTGTCCACAGGTGTGGCCCCTACGCACACGGTCAGCGTACTCAATGGCCCCTGTGTTGTTAACAGGGAGTTCCTGGGCTGGGTGGGCATGTGGACCCTGTGACGCTAACAGGGCTCACAGTCTCCAGATCCGAATGGCGTCTAACTCGGTTCCTGCTACTATTAGTTTCATAGCCACACAGCTCTGTATCCTCCACCAAACCTTCAAGTTGCCAACCTCTCCTTTTCCAACTGGGAGCACGGTGGACACTGACTGCTGAAGGTGATATATACCTTTCTCTTTCTTTTCTTATTAATTTTTGTTATATAGCGGTCACAGATTATATACCACTTTATCCAAATCTGCCAGTCCCACTGTAACAGATGTTGTTTCTTCAGCAAATGTTACAGTTGTTTAACCACCAAATCCACGGACCAAAATTTTTTTCCCCTTTCCAACACACCTGTTCCCCTTTCCAACAGCATCTGTCCTTTTTCAACTCATTTTGGGATATGACCAAAAGTGCAACTGTGCAGGGACACCGTACTCAACGCCATCTCAGCACAGCAGCCATCCCTCGGTCCCTCCGATGTGGACAAGTAAAAGACCATTTCCTCCTATCCATGACAAAGTGTTGAGATTCACTCTGTGCAGCACTGGTGTTTAGTGGAAAAGTAGATCTAAGATTGCGTACCACATTCTGCAGATACTCCTGTATACGTGCGTCTATTTCTATGGCAGGAATTAGTTCGCCAAATTTTGTCTTGTACCGGGGATCTAACAGTGTGGCAACCCAGTATTCAGGATTACTTCAAATTCATACAATCCGAGGGTCATGTAGGTAGTGCAGCAAGAAGGCGCTCATGTGTCTTGTGCATCCAGGAGGACCAAGTCCTTGGTGTGTTGGTGGCAGAGAGGTGAGAATCGTGCATCCTTCCTCTGCCCTCTACCCACAACCTCGCACAACCGAAATGTGAGCAAGCTCTCACTCATCTGCTGAGTCTTCCATGCCCATCGCCAGTTCGTCCTCCATTTCTTCATGGGCTCCTGCACTTTCATCAACACTTTTTGCTGATACTATGCGCCCTTGTTAATCCCTCTCCCTCACCATGACTGCCGCATAGGTGCCGCTGACCATCTGGACCTCGTAGATCTTGTTATCCCTTCCGCATATGACTCCTCCTGTACTTCCTCCCCTTCCTCTTGTCCCAACACCTGACTCCGAATAATAATTACAGTGTGCTCCATCATGTAGATGACCAGAATTGTCACGCTGAGAATGACATTGCCAGTGCTAAACATCTTCGTCGACATTTCAAAACTGTGTAGCAGGGTGCATAGGTCCTTGATCTGACACCACTCCAGCAGCGTGATCTGCACCACCTCTGGATCAACTTATCCCAGGCTATATGTCTTACCGTATTTCAGCAGGGCTCTGCGGTGCTGCCACACACGCTGCAACATGTGCAGATTCCAATTCCTGCGTGTCGGAACATCGCATTTCCGGCGTTTAACTGCCAGACCCTAAGACTTCCGGAGTGATGAAAGTTGTTGAGCTGCTGTGTGCGCACGATGGAAGTGAGCACATAGCGAGCGTGCCCGCTGCACAAGGCCATGTAGGCCGTGATGGTGTTTTAAAAATTGCTGGAGAATTCGGATCAACACGTGAGCCATAAAAGGCACGTGTGTCACATTGCCCTGAGGATGGCCCGCAGCCAGGTTTGCATCATTGCCGCACACGGCTGTTAAGTCACCAACGGAGTCCGCTCCGTCAATTTGTACTCCGGTCGCCAGGTGACAACGTGTTCCTTTCATGAATAGTGCTGATGATGGGAGAGTAGTCGATGCCAGCGGCGCAGGTGGACGCAGGTTATGCTCACCCACTGGGCTGCATTACCTTGACAGATGCAGAATCTCTGGCTGAATGTAGCTGGTGGGTATCTCACAGATGAAATACCATCATTCAGCTACAACCAATGGGAAGACACCACACCCTTTTTTATGCCCATCCTGTCTGCAGACCACTGCCAGACATAGCTATGAACCTCTGGTTAATTTTACCCCCAGTTCAGTTTTATGATTTTGTGTGCTTGTTACCTGACTACTTTTCCTGCTTGCTGTTTATGTACCTTGTTGGCCGATACGCATTTCACCTCTGCTTGTTTTCTGATTAAGTCCTGGCCGTCCCATTCTGTTCCTGTTCCTCAATTAATGTTTTGACCCTGCCTGACTACTATTCTCTGTAATAGCGGTGTGACTCACATTTCCCATACATTTCAAAGTAAAACTTTGACCGCCTGATGGCATTGAGCTCTGCTGCCAGCATAGTAAGGAGGTGTGTGGTAGTCCTTGTGCGCAGTTGCAAGGAAGGGTGGCCTGACCACACAGGGTTTGCGCAAAGGTAGAGGACCCACACGAGGTTGAAGAGGCAGAAGCAGTGTATTAACTTCTACATACAGAACAAGGATTGAAACAACTCGTGGGGACGGCAAGACTTGTACAGCAGACCCTTCTCCATCTCTCACCATAGTTTGCCAGTGCCCAGTCAGTGACATGTAATGACCCTGTCTATGCTTACTGGTCCAAGTATCTGTGTTGAAATGCACCCTGTCGCACACAGATTTTCTCAAGGAAGTGGTGATGTTGTGTGCGACATGCCGGTGTAGCGCGGGCATGCTTTTCTTGGAGAAGCAGTGGTGATTGGGCATCTGGTACTGGGGCACAGCGACAGACATAAGGTCTGTAAAATCCTGTGTGTCCACTACGCGTAAAGGCAGCATTTCGGTAGCCAACAGCTTACAGAGGGATAGAGTCAACCACTTAGCTTTGTCATGGGTCGCAGTAAGTGGCCTTTTATTTGACCACATCTGAGGGACAGAGATCTGGCTGCTGTCTGTAGACGGTGTTGAGTAGGGTGTCCCTGGAAAAATGCAGGTTTGTGAGAAAAGTGCAGGCGGAGACATGATGTTGGCTTCATCTTGCCTTCAGATCTGTTCATCTTGTATCATTTTTAAAAAACACAGCAAGCAAGGGTTACTCCAAGCGGAGTCTCCCTTTTTTTCCAAAAATTGGGCCCCACACAGACACCTTATCAGTGGCAGCACTTGTGCCCTAGTTGCAAACAGGATGTTTTGATTTGCATCAAGCACATTCCAAATCCACAAGCATTTACTCTCCCCAGGATGACACAGGGGTAGTAAATTCCTTCTGGATCCATGACTTGTTCATTTTGATGAACGTCAGTCTGTCCACATTGTCACTGGACAGACGCGTGCGCTTATCTGTCAGCACACACCCAGCAGCACTGAAGACACGTTCAGAGACAACGCTGGCAGCTGGACACGACAAAATCTTCGAGGCGTAACTGGAGAGCTCTTGACATTTTTCTAGATTTGAAGCACAAAAGGAGCAAGGCTCCATTTGCAAAGTCATTGCATCGATGTTCATTTGGAGATACTCCTGTATCATCCTCTCCATCCGTTGACTATGTGTCAGACTTGTTGTCTCTGGTGGCCTTGCAAAGGAGGGTCTAAAAAAATTATGAAAAGATTCCATAAAATTGCTGTTACCAGCACCAGATACGGTCCTACTGGTACGGGTAGACTGTTGAAGATGACGAGGCCGTCCCATGTTTGTCAAGTTACAACTGGGAGAATCACTCCCTTCACCTGCACGGTTGTTTGGTGGAAAAGCCGAGCTAAGATCGAGTAACAGCTTCTGCTGATACTCCTGCATACGTGCGTCCCTTTCTATGGGTGGAATTATGTCACAAAATTTGGACTTGTCCCGGGGATCTAATAGTGTGGCAAGCCAGTAGTCATCATCACTTCTAATTTTGACAATACGAGGGTCATGTTGGAGGTAGTGCAACAAGAAGGCACTCATGTGTCTTGCGCAGCCATGCGCACCAAGTCCACGCTGTGTTTGTGGCATAGAGGTGCTAACCGTTCTTTCTTCCTCTGTCATCTCCCCCCAACCTCTTTCAACTGAAATTTGACCAAGGTCCCCCTCATCTGCTGAGTCTTCCATGTCCATGGACAGTTCGTCCTCCATATCTTCATGTCCTCCTGCACCTTCCTCAACATCTCACCTGCTACCATGCGCCCTTGTTGATCCCTGTCCCCCATGGTCCCATGCCTGCCGCGTTGGTGATGATGAACGTCTGGACCTTGGTGATGTTGTTGTGTCTTGCGCATATGAATCCTCCTGTAGTTCCTCCCCTTCCTGTTGTCCCACCCCCTGACTACGAATAGTGTTTAGCGTGTGCTCCAGCATGTAAATGACTGTAATCGTCATGCTGATAATGGCATTGTCAGCGCTAAACATATTCGTCGCCATGTCGAAACTGTGCAGAAGGGTGCATAGGTCCTTGATCTGAGATCACTCCATCAGGGTGATCTGCCCCACTTCTGCATCTCGTTGGCCCAGGCTATACATCATGACGTATTGCACCAGGGCTCGCCGGTGCTGCCACAGTCGCTGTAACATGTGGAGAGTTGAATTCCAGCGTGTCGCCACATCGCATTTCAGGCGATGAACCGGCAGGCCGAAAGACTTCTGGAGCGATGCAAGTCGCTCAGGTGCGGCGGTTGAACGGCGGAAGTGAGCACTGCAGACAGTTTCCGTGCCCTGGTCAGAAGGCCATCTAGGCCGGGATAGTGTGTTAAAAATTGCTGGACAACAAGGTTAAACATGTGAGCCATACAAGGCACGTGTGTCACCTTGCCCAGGCGAAGGGCCGCACCCAGGTTTGCAGCATTGTCGCACACGGCCTTACCAGGCTGCAGGTTGAGTGGAGACAACCATTTATCAAAATCAGTCTCCAGAGCTGCCCACAACTCAGTCGCTGTGTGACTCCTATTTCAAAGACATGTCAAGCTAAAGACCGCCTGATGCCGTTGCGCTCTGCTACCAGCATAGTAATGAGGGGTGCGTGATTCCTTCTGCGCAGTGAGAACGCTGGTGGCCTGACCAGGCAGGCTTGGGGCGGAGGTGGAGGACCCAGATGAGGTGGAGGATGCAGAAGCAGTGGCGGAACTTGGACAGACAGAGGATTGACACACAAGTCGTGGGGACGGCAAGACTTGTGCAGCAGACCCTTCACCATCTATCACCATAGTTACCCAGTGGCCAGTCAGCGACATGTAACGTCCCTGTCCATGCTTACTGGTCCAAGTATCGGTGGTGAAATGCACCCGTTCACACACAGAGTTTCTCAAGGAAGCGGTGATGTTGTGTGCGACATGCTGGTGTAGCGCGGGCACACCTTTCTTAGAGAAGTAGTGGCGACTAGGCATCTGGTACTGGGGCACAGCGACAGACATAAGGTCTCTAAAATCCTGTGTGTCCACTAGGCGGAAAGGCAGCATTTCTGTAGTCAACAGCTTACAGAGGGATAGAGTCAACCTCTTCGCTTTGTCATGGGTCGCAGGAAGTGGCCTTTTATTTGACCACATCTGAGGGACAGAGATCTGGCTGCTGTGTGTAGACGGTGTTGAGTCGGGTGTCCCTGGAAAAATGCAGCTTTGTGAGGAAAGTGCAGGCGGAGACATGATGTTGCCTTCATCCAAAGTTGGTGCTATCGATGTCTGAGAGAGCTGTACACACTCACTTGTTTCCCCTTCCAAACCAACTGACGACCTACCAAGCAAACTGCCTGTTGCGGTTACAGTGGTGGAAGTTGTGGGTGGAAAAACAGGTGTGACAGCTGTCCCCACAGTCCTAGAAGATGACGAGCGCGCGGATGCACTGGAAGGGGCAGGCGGTGGATGGTTCGCTCCGCTAGGCCGCATTGCAGCACGGTGAGCTTCCCATCGGGCCATATGATATTTATTCATGTGACGATTCATGGAAGAAGTTGTCAAACTGCTGAGGTTTTGACCTCTACTAAGAGAACCATGACAAATTTTACAGATCACATAATTTGGGCGATCTTTTTCTATGTCAAAAAAGGACCTGGCTAGGCAAGGCTTAGAGGCCATGCGACCTGTTGATCCACCCCGAATAATGCTCAGAGGCAGAGTGGTGGCTGAGGATGCAGTTGTAGACGTGCTACCAGTGCTCCGACTGTGTCCAGGAAGGCGCCAGGTTACTTCGACGTCGGTTGCATCCTCCTCCACCGCCTCTGTTGACCTCCTCGAGTGTCTGACTGTGGGTTGACAGTAGGTGTGATCTAGAACTTAATCATCAATTGTTGTGTTTGCACTCCCCTACCCCTCAGACCGAGTTTCTTCTTGCCCTGACCGAATATTTAAGTTGTCATCCCAATCGGGTATCTGCGTCTCATCTTCATCAGTATGTTCCTCATTGCCTATAACCACAGTTGTTGGAAAGGCAGCATTTTGGTAGCCAACAGTTTGCATATGATGAAAGTCAACCTCCAAGCCATTTCATGCCCTTCTAAAAGCATGTAAAACACAGCGAGGGGACTCCAACCACAGTCTCCCTCGTTGCCACTAACTGGGCCACACACACCCCACTTGACTGGCATCGGTTGAGCCCCCTTTTGAAAAAGAAAAAGATGCTTTGCATGAAGCACTCTCAAAAATACGCGTGCCTTTCCCGTCCCCTGGCTGACCCAGGGGAAGAAAAGTCCTCTGAGAGCCATGACTTGTTCATCTTGGTTCTTTTAGAGACACAGCGAGGGGACTCCAACCACAGTCTCCCTCGTTGCCACTAACTGGGCCACACACACCCCACTTGACTGGCATCGGTTGAGCCCCCTTTTGAAAAAGAAAAAGATGCTTTGCATGAAGCACTCTCAAAAATACGCGTGCCTTTCCCGTCCCCTGGCTGACCCAGGGGAAGAAAAGTCCTCTGAGAGCCATGACTTGTTCATCTTGGTTCTTTTAGAGACACAGCGAGGGGACTCCAACCACAGTCTCCCTCGTTGCCACTAACTGGGCCACACACACCCCACTTGACTGGCATCGGTTGACCCCCCCTTTTGACAAAGAAAAAGATGCTTTTCATGAAGCACTCTCAAAAATACGCGTGCCTTTCCCGTCCCCTGGCTGACCCAGGGGAAGAAAAGTCCTCTGAGAGCCATGACTTGTTCATCTTGGTTCTTTTAGAGACACAGCGAGGGGACTCCAACCACAGTCTCCCTCGTTGCCACTAACTGGGCCACACACACCCCACTTGACTGGCATCGGTTGACCCCCCCTTTTGACAAAGAAAAAGATGCTTTGCATGAAGCACTCTCAAAAATACGCGTGCCTTTCCCGTCCCCTGGCTGACCCAGGGGAAGAAAAGTCCTCTGAGAGCCATGACTTGTTCATCTTGGTTCTTTTAGAGACACAGCGAGGGGACTCCAACCACAGTCTCCCTCGTTGCCACTAACTGGGCCACACACACCCCACTTGACTGGCATCGGTTGAGCCCCCTTTTGAAAAAGAAAAAGATGCTTTGCATGAAGCACTCTCAAAAATACGCGTGCCTTTCCCGTCCCCTGGCTGACCCAGGGGAAGAAAAGTCCTCTGAGAGCCATGACTTGTTCATCTTGGTTCTTTTAGAGACACAGCGAGGGGACTCCAACCACAGTCTCCCTCGTTGCCACTAACTGGGCCACACACACCCCACTTGACTGGCATCGGTTGAGCCCCCCTTTTGACAAAGAAAAAGATGCTTTGCATGAAGCACTCTCAAAAATACGCGTGCCTTTCCCGTCCCCTGGCTGACCCAGGGGAAGAAAAGTCCTCTGAGAGCCATGACTTGTTCATCTTGGTTCTTTTAGAGACACAGCGAGGGGACTCCAACCACAGTCTCCCTCGTTGCCACTAACTGGGCCACACACACCCCACTTGACTGGCATCGGTTGACCCCCCCTTTTGACAAAGAAAAAGATGCTTTTCATGAAGCACTCTCAAAAATACGCGTGCCTTTCCCGTCCCCTGGCTGACCCAGGGGAAGAAAAGTCCTCTGAGAGCCATGACTTGTTCATCTTGGTTCTTTTAGAGACACAGCGAGGGGACTCCAACCACAGTCTCCCTCGTTGCCACTAACTGGGCCACACACACCCCACTTGACTGGCATCGGTTGAGCCCCCTTTTGAAAAAGAAAAAGATGCTTTGCATGAAGCACTCTCAAAAATACGCGTGCCTTTCCCGTCCCCTGGCTGACCCAGGGGAAGAAAAGTCCTCTGAGAGCCATGACTTGTTCATCTTGGTTCTTTTAGAGACACAGCGAGGGGACTCCAACCACAGTCTCCCTCGTTGCCACTAACTGGGCCACACACACCCCACTTGACTGGCATCGGTTGACCCCCCCTTTTGACAAAGAAAAAGATGCTTTGCATGAAGCACTCTCAAAAATACGCGTGCCTTTCCCGTCCCCTGGCTGACCCAGGGGAAGAAAAGTCCTCTGAGAGCCATGACTTGTTCATCTTGGTTCTTTTAGAGACACAGCGAGGGGACTCCAACCACAGTCTCCCTCGTTGCCACTAACTGGGCCACACACACCCCACTTGACTGGCATCGGTTGACCCCCCCTTTTGACAAAGAAAAAGATGCTTTGCATGAAGCACTCTCAAAAATACGCGTGCCTTTCCCGTCCCCTGGCTGACCCAGGGGAAGAAAAGTCCTCTGAGAGCCATGACTTGTTCATCTTGGTTCTTTTAGAGACACAGCGAGGGGACTCCAACCACAGTCTCCCTCGTTGCCACTAACTGGGCCACACACACCCCACTTGACTGGCATCGGTTGAGCCCCCTTTTGAAAAAGAAAAAGATGCTTTGCATGAAGCACTCTCAAAAATACGCGTGCCTTTCCCGTCCCCTGGCTGACCCAGGGGAAGAAAAGTCCTCTGAGAGCCATGACTTGTTCATCTTGGTTCTTTTAGAGACACAGCGAGGGGACTCCAACCACAGTCTCCCTCGTTGCCACTAACTGGGCCACACACACCCCACTTGACTGGCATCGGTTGAGCCCCCCTTTTGACAAAGAAAAAGATGCTTTGCATGAAGCACTCTCAAAAATACGCGTGCCTTTCGCCTCCCCTGGCTGACCCAGGGGAAGAAAAGTCCTCTGAGAGCCAGGTCCACATTGTCAGTGGACAGACACGTGTGCTTATCTGCCAGCAGACCCCCAGCAGCACTGAAGACAGGTTCCGAGAGAACGCTGGCTGCAGGACACGACAAGATCCTCAAGGCGTACGTGGCGAGCTCAGGCAATTTATCCAGATTGGAAGCCTAAAATGAGCAGGGCTCAAGTTGCACAATAATGGAATCGATGTTTCTTTGCATATACTCATATATCTGTGTGTCTCCCTCTTTTTCCTTGTCCAGCTGTTTTGTTTTCACATGAGTATATGTCCTTGTCACTTTCCCATGTGTTTGTGTTATGTTGTGAGTTGTTTGTCACCTTTTGGACACCTTTCAGGGTGTTTTCTAGGTGTTTTACTGTGTTTGTGATTGCCTGCCATTGTTTCCTATGGGCTCGAGTTCGGTTCGTCGAACGTTCGACGAGCCGAACTCGAGCCAGACCCCCCGTTCGGCGAACCGCCTCGAGCCGAACCGGGACCGGTTCGCTCATCTCTAGTCACATATACCTTCATCCAGGATCCAGGAACTCATTAAAAGCTACAGGAAGCGACTAGAGGCTGTTATTTTTGCAAAAAGAGGATCTACAAAATATTAATGTCACTTTTATGTTGAGGTGCCCATACTTTTGCACCGGTCAAATTTTGTTTAAATGTGGATTGCACATTTTCTGTTAGTACAAAAAACCTCATTTCAATCCAGAAATATTACTGAGTCCATCAGTTATTAGATATATGAAATTGAAATAGCTGTTGCAAAAACCCAAATTGTTGTTAAGAAAAAAGGTTAACATTAAAAGGGTGCCCAAACTTTTTCATATGACTGTAACTGTTGCTACCAAAGCTGCAATGCCCTGCTGATGAGGTAAGGGCATGCCTAATCAGGAGAACTATACTAAATTTTCTAATAAATGTATGTCCTAATATTATTACTATTCCACCTACTATATATTGTGGATAGGATCTTGGAGATGAAATACCCCTTTAAGTCCAGTTATCCAGCTGAATGAATACTAAACAACAGAGCTCGCTATTTAGACATGTTTTCTTGTAGCATATAACGAACTCTCATGTTTTGTAGTCGTTCAGCAGGGCAACTATAATATCAAATTCCTCCATTTGGAAATGTAGTATAGCTCTCCTGATCAACTATATTCCTTACCTCATGAGCAGGGTATTGCAGTAGCTTACAGATGCATGGTTACCACCACTCACTGTGTCTGAACACAGGAAGCTGAGCTGACAGCCGCTCTGTGCATGCGGCAGCATCTATTGTGAAGGAGGGGGCCGCGGGGGATCAACGCTGCACAGGTACCTTGGGACACAGGGGAACACCGGTGTGGTTATAGGGGGTGACCTAGCAGGGCCTGGGGAGGAGTTTTCTGTCGCATGTGTCATGGCACATGCAACAGAAATCAGAGGAGTAGGGTGAATGCGGCCAGCGCGCTGCTGTGCGCGCAGCCATCTTGGATTTCCAGGAGGGGGTCGGGAAGGGGGCACTTTGGCGATACCGGGGGACCGGAAGGGACCGAGGAGGAGATTTATCTCCCATATGACATGTTTGTTCATGCCAGATATGAGATAAATAATTTTTTACCGGCGCTGTCATTAACTGTAACATGATCATCGGTATACGGTGTATACCGGTGATCACGTGAGTGGGGGCCGGAAAAACTGGCCTGAATCATGATCTCCAGGGTCTCAGCTACCCCCTGAAACCCCGGAGATTTTCTGATGCTGCGGGGCGCTATTTACTTATTTCTGCCTGCTGATTATAAACGGCAGATCAGAATAAGGCTATATTCACATGACTGATCCGTTTTTGCGGTCTGCAAAAAACGGTCCTTTTTCTTCCCGGATGCATCCGTGTGGCATCCATTTTCATTCCGTATACGGTCCGTATGTCATCCGTTTGTCATCCGTGTGCCTTTCGTTTTTTTGCGTACTGCAAAAAAACTGTAGGGAAAATACATAAATTTACCCAGGACCCATAGCTTCATCCTACATGGGGCGGTCACATGTTCACTCCAGTGCCATTTTCTACTGCTTTTCACAGCGTAGGGCGCTCTGGTGATTTTCTTGTTCTTGTGCACTTCATATCAGTCTTTTCTGTCATTATAATGGCAGAAAGACACATAATGTCCCACTCTACTGCATTTTGTAATTTTGCACCCTTTGGTGCCTTTCATGTGGCACTAAGGGGTGCTTAGCCTTGTATTTAGCCAAAAAAAAAAATAAATTTAAAAAAAAAATGACGTGGGGTTACCCCTATTTTTGATAGCCAGCTAGGGTAAAGCAGACGGCTGCTGCCTGCAGACCACAGCTGGCAGCTTCACCTTGGCTTCACCTTGGCTGGTAATCCAAAACTGAGGGCACCCCACGCTGTTATTTTAAATTAAATAAATTATTAAAAAAATAAAAAACACGTAGTGGTCCCCCCAAAATTGGATCACCAGCCAAGGTAAAGCGGACAGCTGTAGTCTGATATTCTCAGACTAGGGAGGTTCATGGTTATTGGACTCTCCCCAGCCTAAAAATAGCTGGCCGCAGCCGCCCCAGAAGTGACGCATCCATTAGATGCGCCAATCCTGGTGCTTTGCTCCAGCTCAATCCCTTTGCCCTGGTGCGGTGGCAAACGGGGTAATATATGGGGTTAATACCAGATGTGTAATGTCACCTGGCATAAAGCCCTCGGGTTCGTGATGTCAGGCGTCTATCAGATACCCGACATCACCAATCCAGTCAGTAATAAAAAAAAATAGACGACACACATTTTTATTTGAAAAAAACATTTCCCAACACATTCCGTCTTTCATTTCATTTTCATTTCTTTTTTTATTAGATGGAAAAACAAATCCAGGTCTGGTGTAATCCAAGGGGTCCCACGACGATCAATACCATAGAAAATGTCCCAGTCAATGAAGAACAGAATGTTCCATATTGGCTGGGAGAGCAATGCAGTGACCTGAGCTAACATCAATAAGTCAGCCCAGGTCACTGCAGGGCATGACGAGTGCTGCTGACAGGAGGGTAGCGAGGTACATTACCTGCGGTGATTGCTGCACTCCTGACAGCAGAGCTGTCACTGAGTTCACTGACCGCCGCCTTCACAAACCAAGTATCGCGGGAGCCTGTGACGTCACCTCTAGTCACAGTCTCAGGTCGGCAGCGAGAGGAGATGTGACCAGCGGTGACCATGGAGGACAATGACAGCGCTGATGTCAGGAGGGAAGGACTTCATCAACGCAGGTAAGGAACTTTACTAATCTCCTGATGGCAGCGCTTGTCCTCCCCGCGGCTGATGACACTGCAGTGTGGGCAGCTGCAGACACACTACAGTGCAGACAGCTATGGACACCATACAGTGCGGGCAGCTGCGGACACAGTACAGTGCAGGTAACTGCGGACATTGTTAAACGGGAAGCTGCGGACACACTACAGTGCGGGTATATGCTGACACTGCAGTGTGGGCAGCTGTGGACACTGTACAGTGCGGGCAGATGCGGACACTGCCGAGCAGGCAGCTGCGGGGCTGGAGCTGGAGCGGGACACTGACTGCATCCGACGGAAGTCACACGGAAGTGGGGGATTTTTGGGGTTTTTGCACACGTAGTCAGGGTACACTTTGGGTTACTAAGCAAAGCGCTTTGCTTGGATACCCAATATTTACCCTGGTTACCAGCTTACAGCAGGCTGCCAGCGATGGCTCCCTGCATACGTGTGAAAAGCCACGCTTTTTGGTGATCGAACCGTTCTCGAACGTAACTCAAACTACCGAACTTTTAGATAATCGTTCAAGTTCGTCGAACGACTCGAACACCCCGCAAAATCCCTCGAACATGAAATTGGCGAACCTCGAACATCGCTCATCTCTAGTGTTCATATGTGAAATTGCCAGACTCTATGGAGTCCCATCTGACATTTTCACTGATATGGATATTCAATTCATTGCTAATTTCTGGAGGATTTTCTGCTCTCACCAAGGGATTAAATTATCTCGCTCCTCGCTGTTCCATCCACAGTCTAATGGCCAAACAATTTGTTTTAGAGCATGTGATAACACCACCCAGGACTGGTGCGCAATTCTCTGTCTGTGTTTCCTCCTATTACTCTACTTTGTCCACCTCCTCCTCAACCGGTCAGCATAACGCCTGCATGACCAACCTCAGCTCAGCAGTGCCAGGGGGAAACAACAGCTGGCTGTTCTGAAACTCAGCTGTGTGGGGTTGAAATTCCTCACCAAGCTGGAGCTATGGACACACTCCGTATGGGCCTTTTAAAATTGTTGCTTTGTGGGGCAAATTTGCCTATCTTGATTGTGTGGATGAAACGGGAATACAAACTACATAGGGGAAATTTGTTAAACTTGTTGCTCTGTGGGGAGGTCTGGCAATTTTCAGTGTGTGGGTGAACTGGGAATACAGACTCTGTAAGGGCTCTTTTTTAAATTGTTGGTATGTGGAGAATCTCTAAAATTTATCCAAGTAGGGTCACTGTTAAAATGTTTAGTTTCTTTATTTACTTGCTTTATAAACATTTTTGCTAAGGTGACAGAAGCCCTTTAAGTTATTTACCTATCAATATTTGTCTGCAGGGCAATTGGCAAGCTGTTACTTCCATGTAGTTTCCTTTTTCAACCCCCTAGGCCTTACTACAGCTATTTTACAGCCCCAAGCTTGTCCTCCTCATTGACTTGTACACTGCGTGCAGAATTATTAGGCAAGTTTTATTTTAGAGGATTTTTTTTATTATTAATCAACAACTATGTTCTCAATCAACCCAAAAGACTCAAATATCAAACCTTAATATTTTTGGAAGTTGGAGTGGGGTTTTTTAGATTTGGCTATCTTAGAAGGAGATCTGTTTGTGCAGGTAACTATTACTGTGCAGAATTATTAGGCAACTTAATAAAAACCAAATATATTCCCATCTCACTTGTTTATTTTCACCAGATAAAACAATATAACAAAATTTAGAAATAAACATTTCTGACATGCAAAAACAAAAACCAAAAAAATGTGTGACCAATATAGCCACCTTTCTTTATGATGACACTCAACAGCCTACCATCCATAGATTCTGTCAGTTGCTTGATCTGTTTACAATCAACATTGCATGTAGCAGGCACCACAGCCTCCAAGACACTGTTCCGAGAGGTGTACTGTTTTCCATCCCTGTAGATCTTACATTTTATGAGGGACGACAGGTTCTCTATGGGGTTCAGATCAGGTGAACAAGGGAACCATGTCATTATTTTTCATCTTTTACACCTTTACTGGCCAGTCACGCTGTGGAGTAGTTGGATGCATGTGATGGAGCATTGTCCTGCATGAAAATCATGAATTTTTTGAATGATACTGACTTCTTCCTGTACCACTGTTTGAAGAAGTTATCTTCCAGAATCTGGCAGTAGGTCTGGGAGTTGAGCTTCACTCCATCCTCAACCCGAAAAGGTCCCACAAATTCATCTTTGATGATACCAGCCCATACCAGTACCCCAACTCCACCTTGCTGGTGTCTGAGTCGGAGAAGAGCTCTCTGTCCTTTACTGATCCAGCTTCTGGCCCATCCATCTGGCCCATCAAGAGTCACTCTCATTTCATCAGTCCATAAAACCTTTGAAAAATCAGTCTTAAGATATTTCTTGGCCCAGTCTTGACGGTTTATCTTATGTTTCTTGAAAGGTGGTCGTTTTTTAGCTTTCCTTACCTTGGCCATGTCCCTGAGTATGGCACACCTTGTGTTTTTTGATACTCCAGTGACATTGCAGCTCTGAAATATGGCCAAACTGATGGCAAATGGCATCTTGGCAGCTTCACGCTTGATTTTCTTCAATTCATGGGCAGCTATTTTGCACATTTTTTGCCCAACACGCTTCTTGCGACCCTGTTGGCTATTTGCCATGAAACGCTTCATTGTTCGGTGATCATGCTTCAAAAGTTTGGCAATTTCAAGACTGCTGCATCCCTCTGCAAGACATCTCACAATTTTGGATTTTTCAGAGCCCGTCAAATCTCTCTTCTGACCCATTTTGCCCAAGGAAAGGAAGTTGCCTAATAATTAAGCACACCTTATATAGGGTGTTGATGTCATTACCCCAAACCCCTCCTCATTACAGAGATGCACATCACCTGATTTACTTAATTGGTAGTTGGCTCTCAAGCCTATACAGCTTGGAGTAGGACAACATGTGTAAAAATTATCATGTGATCAAAATACTCATTTGCCTAAGAATTCTGCACACAGTGTATGGGGTTCTTTGTTCCGGGTCAAAATCAGGCCAAGTTTAGTAGCCATACCAGATTTTTTGGGGGGATTCTGCAAACCCGAATATCTACGTGTTTGCTTATCACTACCTATGAGACTTTAACAGACAGTTTGCACAACATGCATGTTGTAGTTTATCAGATATATTTTCTACAGCAAATTTTTATCAGCATCATGCACATCTCCTCGTAGACTTGCCATTTTTTATTCACTACCAAAGACAGGGAAGTAACGGAAATATTTACAGTGCCTTTTAAAAGTATTCATACCCTGTGAACATTTTCACTTATTTTCATGTTAAACTTCCAAACATATGTATTTTATTGGGATTTTACACTGACAAGCAAAAGGGTAATTATGATTTTCATATCCCACAATCTACTACAGCTTCGAATGTAAGACCACCATCATTTAATAGACAGTCATCTTTGCTATCTCATACATAAATTTGACTTGTAACTATTTATCATATGATTAGTTATGCAGATTTTTGTCACATCTTTGCATCTGTTATAGTTTTGTTCCTAAAAATATACATTTTGAGTATTTTGTTTGTATTTTGTAAATCCACCTTTGGCTTTCATAAGTGCTTGAATCTTTCTGGACATGCTCTCAATCAGATTCAAGCATGTTTCTACCAAAATCTGATCCTTGGTCTTGTCTACATATTTCCAATGTTGGGGAATACTGGTCGACTCTCTTGGATATGCATATAGAATTTTTTTACTCATATCGATACATTCCACCACAGTTCCTCATGCTCTATTTTATTTTGTCCCAGGTTCCCCTGCTTGCTGGAAGCAAAAGGCATCATCAGATGTTGTGTGTGTATGCAATCTGATGGGTGATTGTGTATGCGAATTTAGGTGTGTGCGAATTTAGGTGTGTGCGAATTGAGGTGTGTGTGTGTGTGTGTGTGGTGTGTGCGAATTGAGGTGTGTGTGTGTGGTGTGTGCGAATTGAGGTTTGTGTGTGTGGTGTGTGTGATCTGATGTGTGTGTGAACGCTGGCCTAAAGCAGCGGAGGATCACTGTGGAGCATACCTGCTGGGAGTGCCCGCCAAGGATCGTAGGAAGACCTTTGAGAGATGCAGATGTCCAAAGTCTGATATAAGTATGATTTTCCTGAGGGATCTGCCTTTTTTGGGGGTTAAATCTACCCCAACCTGTGTGTCTCCAAGAATATGACCTACCCCAAAAATAAGCCCTAGTGTGTTTTTAGGGGCAAAAATTAATATAATACAATGTTGGAATATACTTTAAGGCACTGTATATGTCAATGTAATTTTTCTTACACAAATCTGTGAAAAATCTGCAACAAAAGCTGCAAGGGTACATTTTTTTGAAGTGCATCATGTGCCCAAATTATTAAGAATTATATTTCTTTCTTTCTTTCTGCCAATGTCCTTGCTTGCCTCAAGTCTCTTCATAGTCACACATTTTTCCTTATATCATATCATTGGTCCTACAGTAACTGCTTTTGTCCTGATATAATTTGCAAAGTGAATCTTCTCGATTTACAATGGTCTGATTTTACAGAAATGATAGAGGTGACGGAAGTCATCTTGCAAATGCATTTTCTAACATATTCTATATATTCCATAATTTCTCTCTCACATGTATCCAGATATTCAGGTACAAAAAATCCTGTCAATGCCTGCAACATTTTATGCCATCTTGTATTATATATTCATTTCATTTTGCTTGTTATAAAGTATAATGTTGTATCAATTTCAGGATCCTGCATAATATCGCAAAATAAAATGATGTTTATATTTTTTTTATGTATAACACTATATTCACATGTTAAATTTAATTTAATCCAAATGTAAATTGAGCGAAAAGTCGTAGAATACATGGCAATATATACAATACAACATTAAATATGGAATAAATTCATGTTCATCTTTAGCCTTCAATGACATGGACTGAACTTTACTGAATGGAATCTTCAGCTGCCGTGCTCACGTGATATTCCTGCAATTTGAGCATTTCCATCAGGAAACAAACCTACTGATCTTTTGTATTCAATGTAGCAATGCCTGGGGCCACAGAGATCATCTGGCTTTGGCTTTCACCGAGATAGGACAATTTGTCTACTGCTTTTCTATATAAACCACATTAATATCCCGCATGCCTAGAGGTACCATTCTACATTAGGGTATTATACCAACATCAATAAATCTTTCAAACAACTCAACAGTTGAATAACAAAGAATGCTGGCAAACTGAAAAGGCTGCTTATCAGCCAAGTATATTCTGCAAAAAAGGCAATGCAAATATTCCAGATTAGTTCTTGGGTTTTCTTTATCAATAAATAATATTGTGTTTATAGGAGATCTGCAGATTTAGCTTCAAAGGACAGCACAGGTGTAATTAGCAGGATGAAGTAAAACACCAAGGCATAGGTATCGGGAGATCTTAGGCTATGTGCGCACATTGCGTACAGTCACCGCAGAAATTTCTGCAGCGATCTGAAGAGCACACGTGTGAAAAAAAAAAGCCGATTCCATGCGCTCTGCCTGCAGCTCCTCCCATAGACAGAGCAGGGGCTGCCGGCAAAGCGCACGGAAGAAGTGACATGTCACTTCTTAGAACGCGCACTTCGAGCAGCAGCCAAAGCGCTGCGCTCTAAGACGCCACGTGCGCACGGTCCCTGCAAAATCTCCATAGATTATGCAGGGGACGCAGGACGCATGCAGTTACGCTGCGCTACAAAGTGCAGCGTAACTGCATGTAATTACACAACGTGCGCACATAGCCTTATAGACCAGTTAAAAAAACAATTAGATAAATAATGATGTGACATCACAAATAAATGTTGACAGCACCAAAGGGCCTACAGGTCATGAGCTCACATTTTTTGGGGGGAATTGCTCAAACTTAAAGGAAATCTGTTATCAGGTTTTTCCTATGTAATCTGTGGAAAGCATGCTGTAGGGGTTAAAACACTGAATTCAATGATGTTTCACTTCTCAGGCTTTGTGCTGTTGTTTACATACCATGAATATTTTATTACTAGGACATTATCATTGCTGGGACTTGCTGCTCTGTGCAAATTAATCTGACCACTTCCCTTCTTGGGAAAAATAGCATAATAAAGCTGGGTTCACACATAGCGACAGCAACAACGACGTCGCTGTTACGTCACCATTTTCTGTCACGCAACAGCGACCTTGTAAGTCGCTGTTATGATCGCTGCTTAGCTGTCAAACACAGCAGACGCAGCAGCGATCATAAAGACACGCGTCACTGTGGTACATGTGCAGAGAGCAGGGAGCAATGCACACTGCTTAGCGCTGGCTCTCTGCACTCCTAGCTACAGTACACATCGGGTTAATTTACCTGATGTGTACTGCAGCTACATGTGCAGAGAGCAGGAGCCGGCACTGGCAGAGTGAGAGCAGCGGAGGCTGGTAACGAAGGTAAATATCGGGTAACCAGGGAAAGGTCTTCCCTTGGTTACCTGATGTTTACCCTGGTTACAGCTTACCGGAGCTGCCAGGTGCTGGCTCCTGCTCCCTGCTCGCTTCATTTTATCGCTCTCTCGCTGTCACACACAGCGATGTGTGCGTCACAGCGGGAGAGTAACGACCAAAAAATGAAGCTGGACATTAAGCAATGACCGGAGACCTAGCAGGGTCGAGGTCATTGCTGGATGTCACACACAGTGACAGCGACGGGACGTCGCTGCAACGTCACAGAAAATGGTGACATAGCAGCGACCTCGTTGTCGTCGTCGCTGTGTGTGACACCACCCTTAGGGTCCCCGGAAAAATTTGCGGTGCACGGATCCTCCAGCATGGCCCAGTCTGGAACCAACAGCAAGTCACTGAAAGGAGGAAGGGGGCAGGGGAAAACGGAATCCAGCACCAAAAAATATTTTATATAAAAAAAATCAAAAACTTTTTTATTGAGGCATACAAGTTAAAAATATGCGTTTTGGACAGGAGGTTAAAAACATGTCCTTATTCATAGGTAAACAAACAGATCAATGCGGCAAGCTTTAATAGCTGATCATCAAGGTTGAGACATGAGAATGAGGCAGAATCAGGAGGAGTAGAAAGAAATCAAGAAAAAGGTGTTAAATAAAAAGAACTATATAAATATATATATATATATATATATATATATATATATATATATATATATATATGTTTTCATATGTCTAATTTTTATATATAAAGAATTGTTTTTCTTTATTGAAACACACTTATATACATATGTAGGCACCTTTACATCTCATGTCAACATGTACTATTAAAATAACTCTTTGCATATTCATATATAATCTATATTTCCTGCATTGGAATTTAATTCAGTATCACCTCTACTCTCTTCACTTTTTCACACCTGTTTCTTGATTTCTTTCTACTCCTCCTGATTCGGCCTTATTCTCATGTCTCAACCTTGATGATCAGCTATTAAAGCTTGCCGCATTGATCTGTTTATTTACCTATGAATAAGGACATGTTGTTAACCTCCTGTCCAAAACGCATAAGGATACCATGATACCCCTCCCCCCCTTTGCGGTTTTCATATTTTTAACTTATAAGCCTCAATAATTTTTTTTTTATGTTTTATATAAAATAATTTTTGGTGCTGGATTCCATTTTCCCCTGCCCCCTTCCTCCTTTCATTGACTTAATGTATAAAGTGAGCCTTGGGTGGGCAGGGTTAGCATTATCAATACTGCTACATGCTTAACCTGAGAACTCTGATTGAGTCACTACTGCTGGAATCAGGGTCTATTTTCCTATGGAATTGATATTACTCACAGTTGTTTTCTTTAGTGTTTCACATATTAAATAGCATCTCATATACTGCTTTTGACCTAAACATTGTGTGCTCCTCACTGCCATGTGTGCTGCCTCACCATCAGTATATCTACATACATAATCTCCAGATTCTGTAACCCTATTCCGTCATGCACCGTGCCACTGTCAGTGGCACAGGCGCAGTTCGAACGTCACCACAGCTTTCACACGCAAATCGCCCCCCGCACATTACACGTGCGGCACCACCACCTCCACATTACAAGTGCAGCTCCGGCCTCTACACATTAATAAAGGCTCTGCTCCGCTCCCCCCACATTACACATGTGGCTCCGCTCTTGCCCGCACATTACACCCCCAGCTCCGCTCCCCCCACATTACATGCGCGGCTCCGCTCCCCCCACATTACACACGTGGCTCCGCTCCCCCCGCACATTACACGCACGGCTCTGCCTCCCTAATTTAACATGCGGCTCTGCCCCCCACATTACACATGCGGCTCCGCTCCCCTCGCACATTACACCCCCAGCTCCGCACCCCGCACATTACGCGCCCGACTCGGCCCCTTGCACATTACACCCGCGGCTCCGCTTTATACTCCCGCATAGTTGTGTCCTGCATTAACAGAGCAGAGTCCCCTGGAGCAGCAGCTTCTGATCATGTGACTGATCACATGACTGTGACATCATACAGGTCCTGTGAGTACATGGTTGCATCTTGATTGGAGTGGATTTGAGCCAAGTGAATAACAATGCTGTGTGTGTGTTACACTGTGTGCATAATTATTATGCAAACAAGTATTTTGATCACATGGTAATTTTTATACATGTTGTCCTACTCCAAGCTGTATAGGCTTGGTAACCAACTACTAGTTAAGTAAATTAGATGATGTGCATCTCTGTAATGAGGAGGGGTGTGGTGTAAGGACATCAACACCCTATATAAGGTGTGCTTAATTATTAGGCAACTTCCTTTCCTTTGGCAAAATGGGTCAGAAGAGAAATTTGACAGGCTCTGAAATGTCCAGAATTGTGAGATGTCTTGCAGAGGAATGCAGCAGTCTTGAAATTGCCAAACTTTTGAAGCATGATCACCGAACAATCAAGCGTTTAATGGCAAATAGCCAACGGGGTCGCAAGAAGCATGTTGGGCAAAAAAAGTGCAAAATAACTGCCCATGAATTGAGGAAAATCAAGCGTGAAGCTGCCAAGATGCCATTTGCCACCAGTTTGGCCATATTTCAGAGCTGCAACATTACTGGAGTATCAAAAAGCACAAGGTGTGTCATACTCCGGGACATGGCCAAGGTAAGAAAGGTTGAATAACGACCATCTTTGAACAAGAAACATAAGATAAAACATCAAGACTGGGCCAAGAAATATCTTAAGACTGATTTTTCAAAGGTTTTATGGACTGATGAAATGAGAGTGACTCTTGATGGGCCAGATGGATGGGCCAGATTCTGGATCAGTAAAGGGTAGAGAGCTCCACTCCGACTCAGACGCCTGCATGGTGGAAGTGGGGTACTGGTATAGGCTGGTATCATCAAAGATGAACTTGTGGGACCTTTTCGGGTTGAGGATGGAGTGAAGCTCAACTCCCAGACCTACTGTCAGTTTCTGGAAGGCAATTTCTTCAAGCAGTGGTACAGGAAGAAGTCGGTATCATTCAAGAAAAACATGATTTTCATGCAGGACAATGCTCCATCACATGCATCCAACTACTCCACAGTGTGGCTGACCAGTAAAGGTCTAAAAGATGAAAAAATAATGACATAGCTACGTTGTTCACCTGATCTGAACCCCATAGAGAACCTGTGGTCCCTCATAAAATGTAAGATCTACAGGGAGGGAAAACAGTACACCTCTCGGAACAGTGTCTGGAGATGTGGTAGCTGCTGCACGCAATGTTGATCGTAAACAGATCAAGCAACTGACAGAATCTTTGGATGGTAGGCTGTTGAGTGCCATCATAAAGAAAGGTGGCTATTGTGGAGACACGGGGCTCAGTGGGTGCTCTCGTCCACTAAAACCCGCCACCTTTAGAAAGACAGCGTGGCTCAGGGCTCATACCAACTGAATGCTGGCCTCCTTAACCATGGGCGTAACACTACTCAGACAACACAGGATGAGGGAACCACAATAATTAGACTTTATTGGATCCCCAAACAATTAACGGCACATAACACGTAACCAGCAAAACACACAAATGTAACAGGCAACAGAGTCTCACCCTTCTGCTGGCTCACCAGGGATTTAGATTGTCCATGCCTCAGAGGTTCCAGGGCTATTTACTCCAATCCAGCAGCACCCCGCTTTTGGCGGGCACCCACCGAGAAAGGAATAATGCCAGATTTAGGAAGCTGTGTGAGGTCTGCAAAGTCTGTAACAGGTGACTGAACTGTCGCAACCTGAGTGTCCTCCTTAGGTAGTCCTGGTATGATGTTACAATCCTGGCAGCCGGAGTCGAAATCCCTAGGCTGTGGATATGGTCTCCAACCGGAACCGGAGTCCCTAGATTGAAGCCATAAGATATCCTGATCCTCTAGTCAGCTCCAAAGAGCTTAGACTGGATCCATCAGCTTCTATCAACAACCTGGTGGCTTAAAGAAGTCCCTTTTATAGCCACAGCCTTCCACTTAGATACACTGCGTCCTCATCGATTGGTTGGACAAGAGCGCCTCTCCCATTGGATGAATCTCAAGCTGCATGGACAATGTTCATCCAAATGATGTCTACAGAAAGACTGAAGATATCTACATGGAGTCTGCAAGTCACAGACTCAACAATGGCTACTAAGGTAATCACATTAGCAGTACACAACTACAGTACAATGGTTACTGGAAAAGTCTGGAGAACAATACGTCTGGCTTTCAGTGGCCAACACAGTTACATTGAGTCAACAAGAGTCTTGTAAAAACAATGAGGGACTTCTCCCCCGTCTATAGACAATCTATCATGCTGTCTGGCTGAATTTTAAGAAACTTTAACCCATGAGAGTCCATGTTGTCACAGCTATATTGGTCACTATTTTGTGAGGATTTATTTTTGCATGTCAGAAATGTTTATTTCTAAATTTTGTGCAGTTAGATTGGTGAAGATAAACAAGTAAGATGGGAATATATTTAGTTTTTATTAAGTTGCCTAATAATTCTGCACAGTAATAATTACCTGCACAAACAAATATCCTCCTAAAATAGCCAAATCTAAAAAAAACACTTCAACTTCCAAAAATATTAAGTTTTGATATTTGAGTCTTTTGGTTGATTGAGAACATAGTTGTTGATCAATAATAAAAAAAATCCTCTAAAATACAACTTGCCTGATAATTCTGCACACATTGTAGAGCTTAGTGCTTAGCAGAGCTGTGTGTGTGTGTGTGTGTGTATTAGAGCTGAGTGTATAGCAGAGCTGTGTGTTTAATAGAGCTGAGTGTATAGCATAGCTGTGTGTGTGTTTTTTAGAGCTGATTGTATAGTACAGCTGTGTGTGTGTGTGTGTTAGAGCTGAGTGTGTAGCAGAGCAGCAGAGCTGTGTGTTAGAGCTGAGTGTATAACAGAGCTGTGTGTGTTAGAACTGAGTGTATAACAGAGCAGCAGAGCTGTATGTTAGAGCTGAGTGTATAGCAGAGCTGTGTGTGTGTTAGAGCTGAGTGTATAGCACAGCTGTGTGTGTGTTAGTTTCATAGTTTCATAGTTTTTAAGGTTGAAGGGAAACTCTAAGTCCATCTAGTTCAACCCGTAGCCTAACATGTTGATCCAGAGGAAGGCAAAAAACCCCTAATGTGTCAAACAAGCTCCAATGGGGAAAAACATACGGCAATCAGACTAGTTCCCTGGATCAACACCCTGTCATAAAATCTAATATACATAACTGGTAATATTAAATTTTTCAAGAAAGGCATCCAGGCTCTGCTTAAATGTTAGTAGTGAATCACTCATTACAACATCATGCGGCAGAGAGTTCCATAGTCTCACTGCTCGTACAGTAAAGAATCCTCGTCTGTGATTATGATTAAACCTTCTTTCCTCAAGACATAGTGGATGCTCCCATGTTCCAGTCGCAGGCCTAGGTGTAAAGAGTTCTTTGGAAAGGTCTCTGTACTGTCCCCTCATATGTTTATGCATTGTGATTAGATCCCTCTGAAGCCTTTGTTTTTCCAAACTAAATAACCCCCAAGTTTAATAACCTGTCTTGGTGTTGCAGCCCACCCATTCCTTTAATAATCTTGGTCGCTCTTCTATCTACCTGTAAGATTATGCTATTTATAACCTTCTATACTTTTGCTATCAAGAAAAGCATCCATTCCTCTCTTAAATTTATTCAGTGAGTTGGCCATCACCACTTCCTCAGGAAGAGAGTTCCAGAGCCTCACTGCTCTTACCATGAAGAACCCTCTTCTATGCTGATGTAAGAATTTTCTTTCCTCCAATCGAAGAGAATGCCCCCTTGTTCTTGTCATAGTCCTTAGTACAAACAGATCATGGGAGAGATCTCTATATGGCCCTCTGATATACTTGTACATATTTATTAGGTCTCCCCTAAGTCTTCTCTCTTCTAGAGTAAATAGACCTAATTTTGATAACCTTTCCATGTATTTTAATGCACCCACTCCATTTATTATTTTAGTAGCCCGCCTCTGAACCCTTTCAAGTTCAGTAATGTCTTTCTTGAGCACCGGCGCCAAAAATTGCACACAATACTCCAAGTGTGGTCCGACGAGTGATTTGTACAGAGGGAGAATGATGTTTTCATCTCGTGCCCCCAGACCTCTTCTAATGCATTCCATCACCCTATTTGCTTTGGTGGCTGCTGCCTGACACTGGGCACTCCAATTTAGCTTCTTATTGACTAATATGCTTAAGTATTTTTCCCTGTCTGATTTCCCCAGCAGTTTTCCATTTAGTAAGTAATCTTAGCATCTGTTTCTCCTTCCTAGGTACATAACCTTACACTTATCTGTGTTAAACCTCATTTGCCATTTTTCAGCCCAATTCTCCAATTTACTCAAATCCATCTGTAGTTGCAAACTGTCCTCCTTTGTGTTAACTACCTTACATAGTTTTGTATCATCTGCAAATACTGATATTTTACTCTGTAAACCAACCACCAGATCATTAATAAATATATTAAATAGTAGGGGGCCCAATACAGACCCCTGTGGCACCCCACTAGTAACCCTGGCCCAATCTGAGTATGCGCCATTAATAACCATTCTTTGTTTTCTACCACTAAGCCAGCTACCTACCCATCTACACACATTTTCCCCGAGCCCATGCTTTCTCATTTTACTTATCAGTCTTTCATGTGGGACAGTGTCAAATGCTTTACCGAAGTCGAGATAAATGACATCCAATGATTCTCCTCGGTCCATGTGAGAGCTTACATCCTCATAGAAGCTGATCAGGTTAGTTTGACAGGAGTGATCCTTCATAAATCCATGTTGATATGGAGTTAAACAATTATTAACATTGAGACATTCCATAATAGTATCCCTTAAAAACCCTTCAAACATTTTACCCACAACAGATGTTAAGCTTACCGGCCTATAGTTTCCAGGTTCCCTTTTACACCCTTTTTTGAATATTGATACCACATTTGCAAGCTGCCAATCCAGTGGAACAGACCCAGTTTCTATAGAGTCTTTAAATATAAGGAATAGAGGCCTGTCTATCACATTACTTAACTCCCTTAATACCCGAGGGTGCATGCCATCAGGGCCTGGTGATTTGTTAATTTTAATGTTACTAAGTCGGTTCTGCACTTCTTCCTGGGTTAGGCAGGTCATACTTAATGAAGCGTTTACATGATCACTCTGCATTTCCCGTGGCATATGCTTTTCCTGTGTGAACACAGTTGAGAAAAAAAGTATTTAAAACATTTGCTTTTCCCACATCGCTTTCTATGATTTTATCCTCATTGATCTTTAAAGGGCCAACACCATCAATTTTAATCTTTTTTCTGTTTATATAATTAAAGAATAGTTTGGGATTTGTTTTGCTTTCCTTTGCAATGAGTCTCTCAGTTTCTACTTTTGCCAAATGTATTTGTTTTTTACACATTTTATTTTTTTCTCTATACCTTTTTAATGCTTCTTCGCTGCCTTCTTGTTTTAGCTTTTTAAATGCCTTTTTCTTATTATTCATTGCCCCTTTTACATCCTTATTAAGCCACATTGGTTTTCTCCTGTTCCTAGCCCTTTTATTTCCGTATGGTATGGCTCGCTCGCAGTGGGTGTTTAATACCGATTTAAAAATGTCCCACTTATTTTCTGTGCTCCCATTTTTGAGGACATTGTCCCAATCAATTTGGCGAAGGTCTTCTCTAAGCTGATCAAACTTTGCTTTCATGAAATTCAGCGTTTTTGTAACCCCCCTCCAAGGCACCTTACTGAAGGACAAGTGGAATTGTATTATATTGTGGTCACTATTCCCTAGGTGCCCATCCACTCGTACTTCTGTTATTCTATCTGGCCTGTTGCTTAAAATTAAGTCGAGAAGGCCTGTCCCTCTAGTTGGGCCCGGCACAAGTTGGGACAGATACTTATCCTTAGTTACTGACAGAAGCCGGTTTCCTTTCTGAGATACGCAGGTTTCAGTTTCCCAGTCTATATCGGGGTAGTTGAAGTTCCCCATAATAATCACCTCATTGTGATTTGCTGCTTTGTCTATTTGTTTCAATAATACATTTTCAGTGGTTTCTGTTATATTTGGTGGCTTATAACAAACCCCTATGAGGATTTTATTAGTTTTCCCTCCTTGTATCTCTACACATAGAGACTCCACCTCTTCATTTCCCTCTTGGATATCTTCTCTTAGTCTGGGCTTTAAACTGGACTTTATATATAGACAGACTCTACCCCCTTTCCTTTTTTTATGATCCCTCCTAAACCATTCATATCCTTGCAGGTTAGCCGCCCAGTCATAACTGTCATCTAACCATGTCTCAGTTATTCCTACTATGTCGTATTTTTCCTCATACATTACCAGCTCCAGTTCTTCCATCTTATTGGTCAGGCTTCTTGCATTGGTCAGCATGCAGGAAAGAGGTTTTGCTCCCCTTTTCTTAGCTTCCTTCTTAGTACCCTGTCTTGGGTCCTCTTTACGGCATCTAGTGTCCTTGATTAGTTTGTCCTTCTGCTGCATGTTCTTGCCTGCTGTTTTTTCTCCCATCCCCTCTTCTTTTAGTTTAAAGCCCTCCTGATGAGTGTGGCAAGCCTTCTGGAGAACGTGTGTTTCCCAGGTTTTGTGAGGTGTGACCTGAGTGTATAGCAAAGCTATGTGTGTTAGAGCTGAGTGTATAGCAGTGCTGTGTGTGTAATAGAGCTGAGTGTATAGTATAGCTGTGTATTAGAGCTGAGTGTAAAGCAGAGCTTTGTGTTAGAGCTGAGTGTATAGCAGAGATGTGTGTGTTGGAGCTGAGTATATAGCATAGCTGTGTGTGTGTTAGAGCTGAGTGTATAGCAGAGCTGTGTGTTAGAGCTGAGTGTATAGCAGAGGTGTGTTTTAGAGCTGAGTTTATTGTATAGCTGTGTGTGTGTTTGAACTCAGTGTATAGCAGAGCTGTGTGTGTGTTAGAGCTGAGTGTATAGCAGAGTTGTGTGTGTTAGAGCTGAGTCTATAGCAGAGTTGTGTGTGTTAGAGCTAAGTATATAGCATAGCTATGTGTGTGTGTGTGTTAGAGCTGAGTGGCTAGCAGAGCTGTGTGTGTTAGAGCCGAGTGTATAGCAGAGCTGTGTGTGTGTGTGTTTTAGAGATGAGTGTATAGCAGAGCTATGTGTGTGTTAGAGCTGAGTATATAGCAGAGGTGTGTATGTGTTAGAGCTGAGTGTATAGCAGAGCTGTGTGTGTGTTAGAGATGAGTGTATAGCAGGGCTGTGTGTGTGTTAGAGCTGAATGTATAGCACAGCTGTGTGTGTGTTAGACCTGAGTATTTAGCAAATCTCTGTGTGTTAGAGCTGAGTGTATAGCAGAGCTGTGCGTGTAATAGAGCTGAGTGTATCTCAGAGCTATGTGTATTAGAGCTGAATGTATAGCAAAGTTGTGTGTGTGTGTTAGAGCTGAGTATATAGCAGAGCTGTGTGTGTGTGTGTGTATATAGTGTACAGGGGTGAAAGAGGTCAAATGACGCAACACATACAATACACAAATGCGATGGGATGACATACAACAGATATATTGGAAAGCGCAAACAGTGTGACACATGTCCACATCTCCTGTCACCACCACTAAGCATAGACAGATGTTCATCTCACCGCACTCCCAATGCGATAGCATTGGGCCTATTTTTAGGCTACATACATAACTGCCAGTTGTGTCTGTAACCCTATTCCGACATGCACCACGGCACTGTCAGTTGCGCAGGCGCAGTTCGAACTGGACGAACTGTGCGTGCACAAGTAGTGGTGACGTTACCGCTCTTCCCACACACGCAATGCATGTATACACTAAACACAGACATACACATATGTCTTTTCACACTTGGATTGAAATCTCCAGCGCTACTCCGGCTTCCAGTTCCTCAGTGGAGTTAATATTCAGTGAGTATAATGAGCTGTGGTCAGGAGCGGGAAGCAGCAGAGCCGAAGACAGCACCACTGGATACCGGTAGATATGGAAAATCTTTTTATTTAAAAGGCCCGTGTTTTCTATGAGGGGAAGGGGGGGAAAGAGAGAGAGAGATACAGAGAGAGAATACACACACACATATACAGAGACAACAGTACACACTGCGTACAGCCATACACACACACATGTACACAGACAACACATACACACAGCGTACAGCCATATAAACACACATGTACACAAACGACATGTACCCACAGCACACAGCCATATACACACACATGTACACAAACGACACATACACACAGCATACAGCTATATGCACACATATACACAGATGACACATACACACAGCATACAGCCATGTACACACACATGTACATAGACGACACGTACACACAGTGTTCAGCCATATATACACACATATACACAGAAGACACATACACACAGCGTACAGCCATATACACATACATGTACACAGACGACACAAATATATATAGCGTCCAGCCATATACACACATGTACACAGACAACACATACACACAGCGTACAGCCATATAAACACACATGTACACAGACGACATGTACCCACAGCACACAGCCATATACACACACATGTACACAAACGACACATACACACAGCATACAGCTATATGCACACATATACACAGATGACACATACACACAGCATACAGCCATGTACACACACATGTACATAGACGACACGTACACACAGTGTTCAGCCATATATACACACAAAAACACAGAAGACACATACACACAGCGTACAGCCATATACACACACATGTACACAGACGACACAAATATATATAGCGTCCAGCCATATACACACATATGTGCACAGACGACACATATACACAGCGTACAGCCATACGCAAACACATCTACATAAACAACAGTACACACAGGCTTATAGGCACATACACACACTCGTACAAAGACGACACGTACACACAGCATACAGCCATAAACACACACATATACACAGATGACAATACACACAGCGTACAGTCATACACAAACACGTACACAGACAACACGTACACACAGCATACAGCCATATGCACACATGTACACAAATGACACATGCACACAGCATACAGCCATACAAACACATATGTGCACAGATGACACATACACACAGCATACAGCCATAAACACAGACAACACATACACACAATGTACAGCCATATACACACACATGTACACAGACGACACATATATATAGCGTCCAGCCATATACATACATATGTACACAGACGACACATACACACAGTGTACAGCCATACACAAACACATCTACACAAACGACAGTACACATAGCATATAGCCACATACACATACTCGTACAAAGACGACACGTACACACAGCATACAGCCATATACACAAACATACACAGATGACAATACACACAGCGTACAGCCATACACAAACACGTACACAGACAACACGTACACACAGCATACAGCCATATGCACACATGTAAACAGACGACACGTACACACAGCATACAGCCATATACACACACATATACACAGATGACACGTACACACAGCGTACAGCTATATACACACACATGTATAAAGACGACACATACACAGTGTACAGCCGTATACACACAGATGACAGTACAGACAGCGCACAGCCATACACAAACACGTACACAGACAACACGTACACACAGCATACAGCCATATACACACATGTAAACAGACGACACATACACACAGCATACAGTAATATAAACACACATGCACACAGATGACATGTACACACAGCGTACAGCCATGTACATACACGTGTACACAGATGACACGTACACACAGCGTACAGCCATGTACACACACACATGTACACAGACGACACGTACACACAGTGTACAGTCATATATACACACATATATCGAGAAGACACATACACACAGCGTACTGCCGTATACACACATGTACACAGATGACACATACACACAGCGTACAGCCATATACACACATGTACACAGATGACACATAAACACAGTATGCAGCCATAAACACAGACTACAGCCATATACACACACACATGTACACAGACAGCACATACATACAGCGTACAGCCATATACACACATGTAAACAGACGACACATACACACAGCATACAGTAATATAAACACACATGCACACAGATGACATGTACACACAGCGTACAGCCATGTACATACACGTGTACACAGATGACACGTACACACAGCGTACAGCCATGTACACACACATGTACACAGACGACACATACACACAGTGTACAGTCATATATACACACATATATCGAGAAGACACATACACACAGCGTACTGCCGTATACACACATGTACACAAATGACACATACACACAGCGTACAGCCATATACACACATGTACACAGATGACACATAAACACAGTATGCAGCCATAAACACAGACTACAGCCATATACACACACATGTACACAGACAGCACATACATACAGCGTACAGCCATATACACACATATGTACACAGATGACACATACACACAGCGTACAGCCATACACAAACACATCTACACAAACAACAGTACACACAGTGAACAGCCATATACACATACATGTACAAAGACGACACGTACACACAGCGTACAGCCATATACACACACACATATACACAGATGACAGAACACACAGCGTACAGCCCTACACAAACACATACACAGACAACACGTACACACATCATACAGCCATATACATACACATATACACAGATGACACGTACACACAGCGTACAGCCATATATACACACATATACACAGACGACATTACATTCAGCGCACAACCAAATATACACACATGTACACAAACGACACGTACACACAGCACAGCTCAAGAGACACAACACCAGATATCAATATACGGCACACAACAAGGACACAGGGGTGAAAGACATCAAATAACGTAACACATACAATACATAAATGCGGAACAATGACATACAACAGATATGTTGGAAAGCGCAAGCAGTGTGACACATGTCCACTGCTCCTGTCAGTCCCACTAAGCATAGACAGATGTTCATTTCACCGCACTCCCGATGCGATAGCATCGGGCCTATTTCTAATTAATTAATAAGGATAAGATTAAATGAAGTGCCTCCAAATAACTCTCAGGAGCATCACAACAGTTGATTTTTTGACAATTTGGACTTTTAATGGATTTATCTTCAATTAATTATTCCTCATGTTGTGACATGGTATATACATGCCATAATAATGGTCTTGCTTTAATTTTATTAATACTCTCCATTACTGTGTTATATTTACTCATCTTAGAAATTTGTGATATTTAAATTTCTCTCATCTTTTTTAAGGAATGATCATTTGGATTGTTATACATTTTGTTCTTGAATTGCATACTCATAGACATTTTCTGGACCTCTTCCTGTATTCACAATTTTTTATGGACATAAGAATGGAGTTGTTTTTGCAATAGGTGCATGGAATTCTATAAGGCATAAAATCTAAAAGTAATATACTCTAACCTGTGCAATCCTCTGCTTTTTTGTTGATTTCTCTCTTGACTCTACTTACGTCTTGCAATGATATGATGCCATTCAGGGGCTCATTATCACCTCAACTAATCACTGGCCTCAATTGTGACGCACAGCACAGCTCCTAGTTAAATCAATGAATCAATAATACCTAGCCACTAAGGAGAAGCTGAGCAAAATACTACTTGGGAATTAAATACTGCAAGACACAGTAATGGTATTCTTGAAAGGAAAGAGATTGAATGTTAGTATGTGCCTAAAACAACATGTTAGATAAATATATTTAATAATGGCAGCTTACATGCTGTATAATAATGAAATTCTAGGTATTAATCTGTTGACATGCTGCTTGAACAAAGAACCGACCTGAAACTAAAGATGGTGTCACACATAGCGACGACGACAACGACGTTGCTGCTAAGTCACTATTTTCTGTGACGTAGCAGCGGCGTCCCGTCGCTGTCGCTGTGTGTGACATCCAGCAACGACCTGTCCCCTGCTGTGAGGTCGCCGGTCATTGCTGAATGTCCTGCTTCATTTTTTGGATGTTGCTCTCCCGCTGTGAAGCACACATCGCTGTGTGTGACAGCGAGAGAGCGACGAACTGAAGCGAGCAGGGAGCAGGGAGCCGGCGTCTGGCAGCCTGTGGTAAGCTGTAACCATGGTAAACATCGGGTAACCAAGAAGCCCTTTCCTTGGTAACCCGATATTTACCTTAGTTACTAGCGTCCGCCGCTCTCACACTGCCAGTGCCGGCTCCCTGCTCCCTGCATACGTAGCTGGAGTACACATCGGGTAATTAACCCGATGTGTACTCTGGGTAGGAGTGCAGGGAACAGGGAGCCGGCACTGGCAGCATGAGAGCGGTGGATGCTAGTAACTAAGGTAAATATCGGGTAACCAAGAGAAGTGCTTTCCTTGGTTACCCGATATTTACCTTAGTTACGCTTCCACACGTTGCTTCTGGATGGGGGCTGGTCACTGGTCGCTGGTGAGATCTGCCTGTTTGACAGCTCACCAGCGACCATGTAACGATGCAGCAGCGATACTGATAAGGTCAGATTACTGGTCGTGCTCGCTGCTGCGTCGCTATGTGTGACACCACCTTTAAACTACAAGATGTAAACCCAACAGGACAGACAATACTACGATAATACACTATGAGAGGAAAAGGAAATTGGTTTCAAAGGGAAAAGGGAATAGGTGTGTTGTTGATGGCTAGAGAAAGAAGATATAGTTCACAATATTTGAGCCATTATTTAAATGATGAAGTTTCACTATATATGATCCAACCACTAAAGATAGAGAAATATGTTTTAAATGTCATCCAAGGGGGTGATGGTTTGGTGCTCCCTCTGGTGGTCAGGACTGGGGGTGAAGCTGACTGTGACTGAACAGGTGTGGGAGTTAGTTGGGAGTTTAGGAAGTCCAATTGCAGATCAGCCTGGGCTATATAGAAAAGCAGTGTCTGCTGGCTGAGGCTGGTGATAAATGTTTTTTCTCAGTCTCTAAATTGGCTTGGAGTTAGTCCTTCCATTTATCCTGTGCCTGTACCATTCCAGATAACTTGCAAGTTCTTTGGTTTATTGCCTTATCCACACCTAAGAGTGTTAGTGTTTCTTTTCAGGAGAAGAACTGCCTTTCTCTCTTGATGAGCATGGGGGTTCTCCCTTTGCAAGCCCCACTGCAAGAAAAGGGAGATTCTCCCTGTTCTACTTGATTATTTGCACTGTTGTTTTTCTTTTGGGGTTTTTTTGGTATTTTGTTTCTCCCATTATTTACAAGAGTACCTGATATAGTGGGGAAGAGATTGTGTAGTCTCAGAGTTTTGTATATCAGGAGATTGGTATTTTTCTGCAGGGTTTTGCACTGACCGCAATCAGTTTTTTTTCCTTTCCTGTTGTATCTAGGAAGTTGGCCCTCACCTTTGCTAATCTATATTTCCTATCTGTGTATTGTTTTTTCTTACATCACCGTTGGCTCTATATGTTGGGGGCTTGCTATTCCTTTGGGGACTGCTCTGAGGCAAGATAGGTTTCATCATTTCTATCTGTGAGGTGTAGTAAGTTTCTCCGGCTGTGACGAGGCATCTAGGTGTGTTTAGGAACGCTCCACGGCTACTTCTAGTGTGGTCTGACAGATAGGGGATTGAGGTCAGCTCAGGTTCCAACTACTCTTGTGGGGTTTTTTTGTGTTTTTCTGTGTTTTTCTGTTGATTTTTGTGATCATCCACGTTTACCAGATCATAACAGGAATATCTATCTTCAAACCCAGAGTCACATTCCAGTAATGACTCCATTAACTGTAAATCAGGATGCTCTGATATTCACTCTGAAAAAGAAAACCAAAGAGATATAGAAAGCAGAGCCATGGCAGGGGTGCAACATATAGATGCACGCAATACCTGGTTATAAAGCTGGTTCAGTCTCTTCCAAAATGGAGCAATGATTTTACATGTCCACTATTTGTATAGGTTTGTGCCTACACTATCTCAGGGCAATTTGATTGGATTGCATGCAGCCATGCAAGTGTTTTGCGCCACCTTAATAACAATTTAAAGTTCCTTTCTTGTAATCTCCAAGATATTGAAAATTTATGAGTAAAGTTAAAACCCTCAAACATGACTCAGAGTAAAACAATTGAACCAATTCCATTTCACAAGTATGAATCAACAGCATCAGTGAAGCCCTCCCTGCTTTGGTTAGTGACATACAGTATAGAAGAAACACTAGATGAATACAAGGAGATGCTTGAAAGCCTAAAGAGGCAAGCAGGATGAGCTGTGTAAAGCACCGGCATTTGGTACATCTAATGGGTGTGACTATTCTCGGCACGCTGATGGGAGCCCATAAGCATGGGCCTTTGCAGCCTGAGAATATCAGCCCCCAGCTATCTGCTTTATCTGGATATCAAAATCGTGAAGGACTGCAGGCCATTTCTTTAAAAGATTTATTTAAATAATTTAAAAAAAAAAAGTTGCATGGGGTCCTTCATATGATGATACTCAGCCAAGATAATGCACACAGGTGGGGTCTGAAGCCTGTAGCAGTCTGCTTTATCTGCACTGTTTCAATATATGAGGCCCTATGCCATTTTTCCAATTATTTATTTATTTATACATTCCAACCAATGCCAGTCTGTGGCAACCAATCACAGATGCTGTCACAGAGGGTGGGCAGGTGAAGCAGTTAATATGCATGAGAGTTAATCATCAGACACGGCTTAAATGCTACTTCCTGAGTCGCTCATTATCCTCCATACATATTCACTTCTTACCTTGCCCACAAACAGTCCTTGCGTCTCTGATTTGTTGCAGTCAGAGGCGTCCCCACCCTGTATGACAGTGTGTCTGATTGCATCTCTATCACTGTAAAAATAAACAAAAATAATTGGCATAGGGTCCTCCCATGTTATGATACCCAGAAAAGATAAAGTATAAGTCTACCGTGCGCTTAGCTTGGCTATGCATCAAAATAAGAGAAACCGCATAAGGCTTTTTAAATTATTCATAAATAATTAAAAAAAAGTGTGTGGTACTCCCTAATTTTACTACCCAGACATGATTAAGCCAGCAGCTTGAAGCTGGTGTTCCCAGGCTGGGAAAGCCTATGTCTATTGGGCCCCAAAACCTAAAAATATCAGCTTGCAGCCCCCCAGAATTGTCAAATCCATTAGCTGTGATAATCCTGGAACTTTACCAGGCTCATCCCGATTGCCCTGGTGTGGTGGTAATCAGGGTAATGAGCGGTTAAGAAACGCTTTCAGCTGCCAATAAGCCCTAGATTAGTAATGGAAGGCATCTATGAAACCGACTATTACTAATTTTTAAGTGAAAAGAAATAAACACAAACGATGAAAAAATCTTTTATTTGAAATAAAATACAAAAAAACACCCTCTTTTACCCCTTTATAAACCCCCCAAAACACTCAGGTTTAGCATAATCCACACAAGATCGCACAACAATTCTGGCTCTGCTACATCTGAAGTGACAGCATGGACATAGAACATGACCGCCTGCTGTGAGCTTCAGGCAGAGTATGAGCCATGCGATGAGCTGTGATGTCACTCAGGATATTTGCGCTCGCAGCAGGAGTTTCCCATGGTTCTCCACTGGTAATTGTAGGTAACTTCACCTGAGATCACTCAGTTCAATGAAGTCACCTGAGGTCACACTGAGTGTGTGAGGCTGTAATTTAAGAATACTTCAGGTAGTAATAATAAAATCCAGCTTTATTGAGCAAATTAAAAGCTTGGGACCGTGAAGAAGGCTGCTTTATACCGCCGAAACGCGTAGTCTGCCATGGAATGTATCCTGCACTTTTATTTTGAGCTTTGGAATCTGTTAATTTGCTCAATAAAGCTGGATTTGATTATACCTGATAATCTACCTGAAGTCTTCTTACCTGCTGTAACATCCCTCAAGATTGCCTTTATTCAGGGATGTTTTCCCAGTCCGGATCCATGCAACCAAGTAAGACCAGGTATCATTAAACCGGAGCTCAGAGGTCAGCTGGTCTATCTTCACATGCTGATTGATATATATATATATATATATATATATATATATATATATATATATATATATATATATATATATATATATATATTTAAAATGGTTAAACTGGCCCTTAAGGGATTAGACAGATGAGTTCCAGGTGTCATGACACCAGCTGCAATCTATCAGTAATTAGAAAGCAGTCCTTAAGGGTGCTTTACATGCTGCGATATCGCTAACGATTTATCGTCAGGGTCACGGTTTTTGTGATGCACATCCGGCGCAGTTAGCGACATTGCAGCGTGTGACACGTACGAGCGACCTTAAATGATCGCAAAAGTGGTCAAAATCGTTTGAAACGGAGAGGTCGTTCTGAAACAAAAAATCGTTGTCTGCTTAATAGCGATGTTGTTCGTCGTTTTTGCGGCAGCACACATCGTTATGTGTGACACCGCAGGAGCGACGAACATCTCCTTTCCTGCGTCCACCGGCAATGCGGAAGGAAGGAGGTAGGTGGGATGTTACGTCCTGCTCATGTCTGCCCCTCCGCTTCTATTGGCTGGCTGCTTAGTGACGCCACAGCAATTGCTAGCGATGTCGCAGCGTGTGTTGCAGCCTTTACACTTAGTGAAAAATAATATCAGTTGGTTCAACTAATGACCTATAAAAAGATGAACTATGTTTAAAACCCAGGACCTATCTCAAGACCTTTGCAACCTTATTGTTGCGAAACATACTGATGGCATTGGTTACAGAAAAATATTTAAACTACAGAACGCTCCAGTGAGCATGATTGGGAATATAATTTGGAAGTGGAAAGACCATAATTTCATCATAAACTGGCAACGAGCAGGTACTTCCCATAAGATTTCTGAAAGAGGTGTAAAATAATTATCAAAGCAGTATTTCAAGAGCCAAGAACGACATGTGGAGAGCTACAGAAAAAATTTGATCAGCAGGTAGAATTGTTTCAATTGTGCTTGATGGCATCCCAATAACCGCCTTCCTGGAAACTGGGTCCCAAGAAGCAACAATGTCATATATCCGAAAAAGAAGAGAGATCCAGCGCCAGGAATGGGAAAAATTAAAAATCCATTTTATTGTGCCAATGCATATTAAAATTCCAGCAGGTACAGCATATCAGTCAGATGGCAACTGAACAACGCGTTTCGACGGGTGACTAAGCTGTTCACTGTCAGTAATGATGCAAAAGAGGCAGTGGCACCTTTGACCCCATCTGACCAGGTGGAGGGAAACGGCGTCATGGGACAGCTGGAGGATTGGCATCAAAAGTTACACATAGGCACTAACTCTAAAACTTCTCACCAAAAGCAATGGGTCTACAGGCTAGTCCAGGAATAGGAGCGGGTCTTTAGCAAACACCCTATAGATTTCGGGCAGGTAAAAGGGGTCCGACATCAAATCCTCACTGGCGACCATCCCCCCATTAAAGAGAGGCTACGAGAGATGAAGGAGGCTGGAGTGTTTAGAGATAGTTATAGCCCCTGGGCAGCCCCATTAGTCTTCGTGAAAAAGAGGGATGGCACAATGAGAATGTGTGTTGGCTACACATAAGGATACCTACCCATTACTCAGGATTTAGAAGTCGCTAGCAGCTTTGAGATCAGCTAAATATTTTTCCACCTTAGATCTCAGTAGCAGGTACTGGCAGGTTCCCGTGGCGGAGGCGGACAAGGAGAAGACCGCATTCACGACACCCATAGGACTCTGTGAGTTTAACTACATGCCATTCAGGGTTTGCAATGCACCAGGGAAGTTCCAGCAGTTAATGGAGTGCTGCCTAGGACATAAAAACTTTAAAACAGTTTTACTGTAACTGGATGACGTCATAGTCAACTCGAAGACCTATGAAGACCACCTGAAGCACCAGGCCGAGGTGTTTGAGGCCTTGTCTGGGTTTGGTCTTAAAGTGAAGCCATCCAAGTGTCACCTGTTGAAGCCAAAGGTGCAAAGGTGCAGTACCTAGGTCACGTGGTAAACGCTGAAGATTTGGCACCTGATCCTGAAAAGGTCACAGTCGTCAAGGACTGGCCAAGGCCCACCACAATCAAGGAGGTGCGGCAGTTCCTCGGGCTGATAGGCTATTGCAGGAGATTCATTCACGGTTTCAACAAAATAGCGGCGCCTCTCCAAGACCTCTTAGTGGACCAGACCAAGAAGACCAAGTACCAGAGCCCTCCGTTTGAGTTGAAGATGGCTCTTAAGGGAGAGCAAATCCTAGCCCACCCTGACTAAGGCTAACCATTTTTGCTCTACACAGACGCCAGCAATTTGGGATTGGGAGCGGCACTGTCTCAAATTCAGGGAGGCAGAGAAAAAGTGATCGCCTATGGCAGCAGGAAGCTTCGTCCCACTGAAAGGAATCCCGAGAATTACAGTTCCTTTAAGCTGGAGTTTCTTACCATAGCCTGGCTGTCACCGAACAATTCAAGCATCACCTGGCTTCGGCGAAGTTTACAATCTTTACTGAAACAATCCATTGACTCACCTGGGGAAAGCAAAGCTAGGTGCGCTGGAACAGCGATGGATGGCCCGGCTGTCCAACTTTACATTTACCATCAAATACAGGGCAGGCCGGAAGACTACTAACACAGACGCGCTTTCCAAGATGTCCCACTTGCCTGAAGCAGGAGAAGACCAGGATGAGCTGAAGGAAATAGAGCTGCCAGCCTTCCACCAGTACGGTGTATCCCAGTGCTTGCATCAAGTGAAAGAAAAACGCTCCACTGAACAAGAGACCTCCTTCAACCCATTATCCCACGATAGAGGGGAGGAAAAACAGGACTGTGACCCAGCCGTCCTCTTAGTCAAAGAGCTGCTGACACAAGCTGACTCACGACCGGACAAGGTGCTCCACAGGAAGCACAACAGCTGTGGAAAGAGAAGGGTAAATTGTTCATCTACAAGGTTAAGCTGTGTAGAAGATATGTCAATCCACAAACCCACGAGCTGGCCTGGCAAGTAGTGGTCCCATGGAGGGATGCCCCTATGGTCCTGGAGGTGTACCAGGATGGAGCAGGACACTTCGGGTGGCAAGTTACCCTTAGACTTAGACTTGGGAGTAGAGTTGAGCGCGGTTCGCGGTTCGAGGTTCTCCAGTTCTAAGCTCGAGTGATTTTGGGGGCTGTTCGAGATCGAACTAGAACTCGAGCTTTTTGCAAAAGCTCGATAGTTCTAGATACATTCGAGAACGGTTCTAGCAGCAAAAAGCAGGGCTTTTTACAGCTACAGTGTGCAGGAGCCATCGCTGGCAGCCTGCCACAAGCTGGTAACCAAGATAAACATCGGGTATCCAAGCAAAGCGCTTTGGTTAGTAACCCGATGTTTATCTTAGTTACGTGCAGGAAGCCCACACTTCCCCGCTCAGCTCACTCCACCCCCTCCTGCCCGCGGCATGTACACACACACACACACACACACACACAAACCCCCCCCCACCGCTCGGCTTACCTGCGGTGATGAAGTCCCGCCATCCCGACCTCAGCGCTGTCACTTTCCTCCATGGCCGCCGCTTGTCACATCACCTCTCGCTTCCGACCCGAGACTGACTAGCGGTGACGTCACGGACCTCTCGCGATACTTGAGGGGAAGGCGCCGGTCATTGAACTCAGTGACAGGGGCTGTCGGCAGTGCTGGAGATCAGCGCAGGTAATGTACCTCGCTGACAGCAGCACTTGTCATCCCCTGCAGTGACCTAGGCTGACCCATTGATGTTAGCTCAGGTCACTGCACTGCTCTCCCAGCCAATGGGGAACATCCTGCTCTTCATTGACTGGGACAGTGTGGATTGTCATGGCAACCCCTTGGATTACACCAGACCTGGATTTGTTTTTCTTTCTAATAAATTGGTTAATGGTATTAACCCCATATATTACCCCGTTTGCCACCGCACCAGGGCGCGGGATGAGCTGGGGCGAAGCACCAGGATTGGCGCATCTAATGGATGCGCCACTTCTGGGGCGGCTGCGGCCTGCTATTTTTAGGCTGGGGAGAGTCCAATAACCATGGACCTCCCTAGTCTGAGAATATCAGGCCCCAGCTGTCTGCTTTACCTTGGCTGGTGATCCAGTTTTGGGGGACCCCTACGTGTTTTTTTTTTAAATTATTTATTTAATTTAAAATAACAGCGTGGGGTGCCCTCAGTTTTGGATTACCAGCCAAGGTGAGGTTGCCAGCTGTGGTCTGCAGGCTGCAGCCGTCTGCTTTACCCTAGCTGGCTACAAAACTAGGGGGAACCCTACGTCATTTTTTTTTTCATTTTTTTGGCTAAATACAAAGCTAAGCACCCCTTAGTGCCACATGAAAGGCACCAAAAGGTGCTCCACTTTTTCTCCACTTTTGCTCCACTTTTTCTCCATTTTTTCTCCACTTTTTCTCCACTTTTTCTCCACTTTTTTTCCATTTTTTCTCCACTTTTTCTCCACTTTTTCTCCACTTTTTCTCCACTTTTTCTCCATTTTTTTCTCCACTTTTTCTCCACTTTTGCTCCACTTTTTCTCCATTTTTTCTCCACTTTTTCTCCACTTTTTCTCTACTTTTTCTACACTTTTTTCTACACTTTTTCTCCACTTTTTCTCCACTTTTTCTCCATTTTTTTCTCCACTTTATCTCCACTTTTTCTCCACTTTTTCTCCACTTTTTCTCCACTTTTTCTCCACTTATTCTCCACTTTTTCTCCATTTTTTTCTCCACTTTTTCTCCACTTCTTCTTCACTTTTTCTCCACTTTTTCTTCACTTTTTCTCCATTTTTTTCTCCACTTTTTCTCCACTTTTTTCTCCACTTTTTCTCCACTTTTTCTCCACTTTTTCTCCACTTTTTCTCTGTTCTTTTTCTATGGTCAGTCTACCCATTAGCTCTGCCATGCATACTGTAGCTCTACACCTACTGCACATGTTACTTTATGATTGACATCTCTTTCGTACCAGAGCTGTCTAAGTCTACTCTGACCCCATATTTGTCATTACTATATTGTCCTTGTACTGTATTATGACATTTGTATCATGTGTTTCATTTCTTGCTGTGTTGCAATTTTTTTGCTGCATCCCAATTGTACCTCTACATTGTTCTAGTTTATGTTATTGTTCTCTCACTCTTATGTGATACTGATTATTGTCATTTTTCATGATTACATGCAGATAAGTCCAATCTGACGAAGGCTCAGGCCGAAACGTCATTTGTAACTTGTTTTGGACAAAAACATATATGCTTATGAAAAAAATTTTTTTCTTAATACGGACCAATAAAGAGTGATTTTGCATTACTATCCATTGTGACTTACTGACTTAGTCTGGGAGATTTAGAGTGCCGAGGTTACTCACTAATTTTATCTATTATTACCTCTGAGCACCTATATACCAGTGAGCAGAGCTTCCTCTACAGTAGTTCTCCTGATTAGGCATGCCCTTACCTCATGAGCAGGGCATTGCAGCTTTGGTAGCAACCATTACGACATGGACTCTGCTGCTGTGGACCCGGGGAGAGTGAGTGCAGATTCATTGCACCCACACTCCTCACATGAAGGGTCCGCACTCCTAGAAAATGGGGAATACGTTCCCTGAGTGTCTCCCCCCCATATTCTAGACGGTCCAGAGTCGTCGTGGGACCCCTTTATTTTTTTTCTTACAATAAATTGGTGAAAGAGGAAATGTTTTGGGGACTGTTTTTTCAAATAAATTTCTTTTGTCGATTTTTTGTTTTTGTTAGTACTGACAGTTTATGATGTTGGGTATCTAATAGATGCCATGACATCACAAACTGCTGGGCTTGATCTCAGGTGACTTTACAGCTAGTATCAACCCGATTTATTACCCCGTTTGCCACTGCACCAGGGCACGGGATGAGCTGGGGTGAAGCGCCAGGATTGGCGCATCTAGTGGATGCGCCACGTCTGGGGTGCCTGCGGCCTGCTATTTTTAGGCTGTGAAGGCCCAATAACTATGGACCTTTCCACCCTGAGAATACCAGACCACAGCTGTCCGCTTTACCTTGGCTGGTGATCCAATTTTGGGGGGACCCTACTTTTATTGTGTAATTATTAATATTTATAAAATAATTATAAAAAAGAGCCTGAGGGGACCTCCACATTGGATCCCCAACCACGGTAAAGCTGCAAGCTGTGGTTTTCAGGCTACAGCCGTCTGCTTTACCCTAGCTGGCTATCAAAAATGGGGGGACACAATGTCATTTTTTTTTTTAACTATTTTTTAAATAGAAAAAATTAATGGGCTTCCCTGTATTTTGATTGCCAACCAAGGTAACGGCAGGCAGATGGGGGTGGCAACCCATAGCTGTCTGCTTTATCTGCGCTGAGAATCAAAAATACCGCGGAGCGCTACGTCATTTTTTTAAAGATTTATTTTTACAGCACTGTGATGTCCAGCAATCAAAATACAGGGAAGCCCATTTTATTTTTAGTTATTTAAATAAATAATTAAAAAAAATATATATGGGCTCCCGCTGCATTTTTTGTATTGCTAGCTAAGGGTAATCCAAGCAGCTACTGGCTGCTAACCCCCACTGCTTGGTGTTACCTTCACTGGCAATGGAAAATCCAGGGAAGCATTTTTTATTTTTTTTGCCAAAAAACTACAAAAAAAAGGACGTGATCTTCGCCATATTTTTGTATGCTAGCCAGGTACAGCAGGCAGCCACGGGCTGCCTCCAACCCCCAGTTGCCTATTTGTACCCGGCTGGGAACCAAAAATATAGGGAAGCCCGTTTTTTTTTAATTATTTCACTTATTTTATGAAATAATTAAAAAACAAATGACGTGGGCTTCGCCCCATTTTTGTGTCCAGCCGGGTTCAACTAGGCAGCTGGGGATTGGAATCCGCAGCACAGGTTAGCCCGAGGTTTCTGGGCGCCTCTGCTGCGGATTTCAGTCCGCAGCCGTCCCAGAAAATGGCGCTCTAATAGAAGCGCCATCATCTGGCGCTGTATCCAACTCTTCCAACAGCCCTGGAGCCGGGTGGCTTGTTGGGTAATCATGAGTTAATACTGGCTTTGTTTTACTATCCAGTATTAAGCCAGAGATTCTTAATGTCAGGCACGTTTGACCCGGCCATTAAGAATCTCCAATAAAGGGTTAAAAAAAAACACCACACAGAGAAAAAATACTTTAATAGAAATAAATACACAGACACATTAGAGTCTCCATCTTTATTACCCCCTGTCAGCCCTCCATGATCCTGCTCTTCTGTCTTCTTTCTTTCTAGTGTAGTAGTAATGACGATTGTAGTGAGGATGAGATTCACCAGCTCATCACTTGGGGCTGGGGAACCTCCATCCTCACTACAATCCTCACTAGTGTAGTAGTAGTGACGATTGTAGTGAGGAAGGATGAGATTCAGCAGCTCATCACTTGGGGCTGGGGAACCTCCATCCTCACTACAATCATCACTACAATCGGGAAGCAGCATGCAGCCTCCACTCCGTGAGTGATCAGTGCTGGCTGTCAGCGATAACAGCGGTAACGCTGACAGACGCGTTACCATAGCAACGGTGCCCTCGGAGCCGCGGTTAGCGGTGACATCACCGCTATCTGCGTTGCTATGGCAACGGTGATCTCCGTTAATGACCGGCTGTGTCAGCCGGTCCCTAACGGAACGGGGAGTCGACCGTGTGCTAGAGCATGTCGCCGGTACACGGCGATACACATATGTGCACCGTGTACCGGAGAGATGCACTCGCAGGTCCTACATGACGTGTCATAGTCATGTGACCAGTCTGTAGCCAATGAGATAATAGCCACGTGACTGGTCACATGGCTATTTTGACGTCACGATAGGTCCTGCATCTCTGCTGGCAGTGCCATCACCGGGAGGATTCAGCAATCATCGGATGGAATAGCGGCAGGAGACAGAGTGCAGAAGGGATCGCGAGGACCGGTATGTGTTATGGCAATGTTTATTAACTGTTTGTGTACATTTATCATGCATTTTTATGTGTTTGTGATTGCCTCCCATTATAGCCTATACGTTCGAGTTCGGTTCGTCGAACGTTCGACGAACCGAACTCGAACGGGACCCCCGTTCGGCGAGCCGACCTCGAGCCGAACCGGGACCGGTTCGCTCAATTCTACTTGGGAGTCTTAGTGCCTGAGGCAGTCAAACTATATGTGGATTGGGATACAGAGCGGCAGCAACAGTACCGCAAAGTCCAGGAGTGTGTGGAAGAAGGAGAGTCTATCCCAAGCAAGGCTGAGACAGGAAAAAAATTATAACCCGATGGCCCCAGCAACTCCCTTAACACCTGGATAACAGGTCATCAAAAGGAAGCGGAGGATGCAAAAACTAGAGGACCAGTTGGAGGCTGAGCCATACACTATCATGTCCTTGAACTTTGACAACCACAAAGTGTGCCTCATCAGTAAAGATGGAAGACAGACTTCAGTAGTGGTTTGAAGGGATCACCTGAAGGTATGTCCTGATCGACTGAAGGCCCGAGAAGTAGATCGAGGAGTTCCCCAGCCTCTGGAAAAAGAGGTAGAGACCATTCAAACCGTCCTTGGCGAGTTTCCCAAGACCTGGACACAGGTGAACCAAGCCATTGTGGTACCAGTCCTGACCTTTCCTCAGTTTGTCTTACCTGAAGCAGCAGAGACACAAGACCAACCTGGAGACCAGTCGGCTTTACAGCTTTCTGCCTATGCACAATGTTCACAAAAGACTGTTAGTTAACTGTATTGACTTGCATGTATAGAGCTGAGCCTTCAAATCACTATAATAGCTGCATCAGATAAAACAGTGATTTTATTAAAGCTAGTAAGGGATAAATTGGTGGAATTAGAGTCTCTGTCTCTCCCTCAAGTTGCTCTCAGTTGAACAGCAAAAACCTGGTGACGGATATCCTTTAGGACCTCAACTGGATATACCGGAAGAATAATCCTTCATAGCTAAAATGAATCGTGAATTTTGTAAAAACACATTTATTTTGCTAAGAACTACTGTCCCAGTTTCCCACAGTAATAAATCAGAGCTCTTTTTGTAAATGGCTTTTCAAAAGCAGAACGGTGATTGGTTGCTATTGGCAAAATAGAAAGTTATGACAAATGTGTCACTTTTATCAGTGTTAAACACTTGTATTTTAAAACTTGAGTACACAAAGTAAGTATCTGCAATCCATCATTAAGATATGGTAAAATGTTTTCATACTTCTGATGTCCATGTGAAGTGGGAAGAGGAAGCAAAAGACATCTATGAGGAGCTGGCTGCAGAATAAAGAGTATTTGACAAATAGATGTAGAGCAGAGTCCACGGCTTTACGGGTTATGGACTTTTTCCTAATGATGTGTTTTAGAAGATATTTTCTTGCTTGTCACGTTAAGGTGAATATTAAAATATTAATGGAATGGGATCCGTTCCATGGGAGACACAGTAATCCCCACATACACATACCATGCTCATGTAGACACCGGAGCCAGGAGGCAGACACATGCTTACTGGATCTTATGTACACAGAAGGCTAAGGGTGAGATTGGTAATTAGAGTAAAGCAAACATTTCATTACCCTTATTAGTGTCGCATGGGCATCACCTAAGCCATTGTTTTTCCAGCCAATTGTCCTATTATGTGGAGGGTGATAGAAGACCCAGTGGAGCCATCACCACAGGGCATCTCACATGTAGTTCCAAGTGAGGGACTTGACTTCAGGAAAATACTTTTACCAAAGCACCATTAGCACTGTGGGAGTTTCCCAGGGGCCAGGCTCTAACTCACGGGGGAGGCTTGGGATACTTAGGACACTGGTAAGGGGTTAGGGATTATTCCAGGCTGTAGCTGCATACACGCACTATGGTCGTGGTATCCATTTTAGGAGGTACAAAAGCTGTGGGAGGTACAAAAACTTTGGGCCAACCAAAGGTTTGGAGACAGTATGTATCACGTGGTATAGGGACAATGGAACTACCAGTCCCGGATTGAGATCTTGTGAACTGGGGGCATCTTCACGTGTATGATAAATCTTTCTAGATTTTACTGGAGAAACTAACTTTGGATAGTCCAAATCTCTAAAAAAAAAAAAAAAAAAGTCAATCAATCGAAAGGTTTGAAAATGATATGAACTTGGCTAATTATGAAACATTTTTATCTCAGATCATCTGGGGGAACACATGCATATAACAATTATTCTCTATTTATAAATAAACATCAAAGGGATTGCACAAAGAAAGAGGTAAGTAGGAGACAGATGAGCAAACCTTTCAAAGTTCAGTTCACCGAGGCTAACCGAACAAAAGCTATTGTCACTGAACTGAACTCTGAACCTTATCGAACATTTCTAAACCAAATTGGATGCAATGGGAGGCCAAACATAAGGCAGAAGAAATACCTTTAGGGTGGTTGACAAGCTTCAAAAACAGCTGTTTTACAATGAGGACTATTTTGGCATAGTCTTTAGCTTCGTAGGCTATTGACAAAAGAAATATACAGATGGATGAGAGACAGGTGTAGGGCTGGTGCTCCCATACCCTTGCCAGTACAGACAGGACACAACTTGGAGACCCACCTTGGAGTCTTGATAGTTAAAAACATTGCAGGCAGACAGCAGGACAGCAGCAACAATTCTCCCCTTCCCCATAATGTGGTTGCACACCAGGTAAGCATGGGCTGGCTGTATGGACAAAATGTGGGCTGGCATTTCATTTTTAAAAAGTGAGCACACAGCGACCATGCCTTCTGTAGCAGCACATCCATGCCAGAATAGTGCCCTATACATTTCTGTACAACCAGGTTGATCCATGCAGTACACATGTAATGTCACCCAGGTGTAGTTCTGCCACCAGGCTTGCACCATTATTGCATATGGTCTTCCGTGGCTCCAGATTAACTGGAGATAGCCATTGATCAAACTGGGCCTGGATAGGGGTCCACAACTCTGCAGCTCTGGGACTTTGTTTTCCAATGCATATTAATTTAAGCACTGTGTGATTGTGTTGACTTACACACAGGATGTGGGCTGGCACTTTCATTTTACAAATCAACAGATACATGAGTGACAGGCATAGGCCTCTTGTTCCCCGAACCCTGGCACTACAGACCAAAGATAATTTGGAGATCCTACTTGTAGTCTCCACATTTCCAAAAATTAAGGTCAGGCAAGAGGAAAAGTGGCAACAATTGGCACAGACTACAAATAGTCCAACAAACCAACCTGGATGCTTAGGGCTTGCCTTGTAACAAGAGGTGAACCAACATTTCTACCTTCACCAGAGACAGCACGATGACGGACAGGCATAGGCCTCTTGCTTCCAGAACCCTGGCACTACATTGCCTAGTCTGCATAGTCTGCGACTGGGGTTCCAAAATCATCGGACATCCATGACTTGTTCATCTTTATGAAAGTTAGGTGGTCTATGCTTTCAGGGGACAGCTGTATGCGCTTATCCATTCATACACTGCCAGCAACACTGAAGACACGTTCCGTGAAAACGGTGGAGACGGGGCACGCCAAAACTTCCAAGGCATGACTGGCAAGCTCAGGCCACTCTTCCATTTTTTAACACAAAAATGCAGAAGGGTTTACGACCCCCTTATGCCATCAATATTGAACTCTACATACTCCTGTAAATCCTCTGCAGTCGTTCACTATGTGTCAGACGTCTATTCTGTTCAGCTGGTGCATGCTATGGTCTAAAAAATGTGTGTCACAATTAACAGAAATTGCTTCTGCCACTTGAACTGTTGCTGCTAATGTTTCTGCTTTGACTGCACCATATTCCCATGGTTGGAATTCTAGAACTGCCATGCAGGCTGTGTGCCTCACTGATGTCTTATGGAAAACTACTGTTAAGATGGTCTGCAAGATTGTTTTAATTACTCCAGCTTTAATGCATACTTTTTTGGGGGGAAGCATCTTGATAAATTTACTCTTGTACCATGGATCTAACAGATTGGCAACCCGATAGTCAGCAATATTTTTAATACTAACAATACATCAGGTTGCAGATATTGCAGCAAGAAGGCACTCATGTGTCAGCCAATTCCATGATGTGGACTGGCATTTTCATTTAAAAAAAATCAAGAGATGTATGAGTGATATGTGTAGGCCTCTTTCTCCCACAAACCTTGCACTACAGACAAGACACATCTTGGAAACCCATATTGGAGTCTTGATATATAAAAACCTTTCAGGCAGACAGCAGGACACTGGCATCAATTGCTCCCTCCCAATAGTCTTTTTGCACACTAGGGAAGTCAGGTCTATGCAACACACAGAATGTGAGCTAGAATTTTCATTCTAAAAAGTGAGCACACAGCGGCCATGCCTTTTACAGCAGCACATCCAGGCCATAAGAGTGCCCTAGAAATTGCTGTACAACCAGGTTAATCCATCCATTGCATATGTGATGTCACCCAGGCATAGTGCCACTCCCAGATTTGCACCGTTATTGCACATGGCCTTTCCTGACTCCAGGTTGAGTGGAGACAGCCATTGATCAAACCTGGCCTGGATAGTGGTCCAGAACTCTGCAGCTGTGTGACTGCGTTCTCCAATGCATGTAAATTTAAACACTGCCTTATTGACTTATGAACAGGATGTGGGCTGGAATTTTCACTTTAAATATCAAGAGATGGACGAGTGACAGGCAAAGGACTCTTATTTACAGAACCCTGCTACTATACACAACTTGGAGACCGAGATTGGAGTCTTAATATTAGAAAATCTTTCAGGCAGACATCAGGACAGCAACACAATGGCATCTATTCCCCTCCCCATTTTCCCATAGTCTGTTTTCACAGCAGGTATGATGTTACAACACATTGGTTGTGGGCTGGCATTTTCATTTAAAAAATCAACACATGAAATAGTGATAGGCGAAGGACTCTTGCTCACAGAACCCTGCCACTACACACAATACACAACTTGGAGACCCAGATTGGACTCTTCATATTTAAAAACCTTTCAGGCAGACAGTGGGACAGCAAGACAGCCGCATCAATTCACCCCCCATATTTCCCCATGGTCTGTTTGCACAGCAGCAAAGTATGGTCCATGCAACACACAGGATATGGCCTTGGTATGTCACATGGGTCACAAAGACCAGGCATGGTCATTTCCATAAGAGCTGACAGGTGAAGGTTATGCGGTTGAAGACCTGTGTGAGAATAGTTTTCACAGTGACACAGGAGGAGGAAGAAACAGCAGACACAATTGATTTGGCGGCTGGTGGTTGGGTAGGCTTGATAGTACACATTTTAGTGCAGTAAGATTACCACAGTAAGGCCCTGTGCGCACGCTGCGTTTTTTGCCACATTTTTGCCGCGTTTTTGGTTGCAGTTAGTTGCCCAAATCTGCATGCATTGCCTTCCCCAGCAAAGTCTATGATAATTCAGAAAGGCTGTGTACACATTGCTTCTTTGTTGCCTGCAGTTTTTGTTGAAGAAAAAAAATCAGCATGTCAATTCTTTTTGTGTTTTGTCCCTACATTTTGGAGGACTGGCAGATCAATCCCCCGCTGACTCGTGGTCAGCAAAGGATTGATTTCCGGTGTCTGGCCAGATGCTGGTCCCCAAGGCTGGTCTAGAGAGAGCAGAAACCGGTGCAAAGGGGTAGGAGCAAGCGCTTCATACTCACCGATCACCGGCGCGGCTATCACACTGCTCCGACAGCCTCTCATTCTTCTTCCCAGGCCGCTCATTAGGCTCATACATATTCACTGCTTCCCCTGATCACCGGTGGCTGTGATTGGTTGCAGTCATATGCATCCCCATAGTGAATGATAGCTGTCTGACTGTAACCAATTACAGATGCCAGTAGGTGGGACTATATCGTACATTAAAATAAATAAATCAGTTTAAAAAAACGGTGTGCGGTCCTCTCAATTTTCATACCATCCAAGATAATGCCCCACAGCTGGAAGTTAGTATTCTCAGACTAGAGAGGCCTATGGTTATTGGTCTGCCCCCCAGCTTAAAATATCAGCGTGCCTGGAATTTCAACATCCATTAGATGCGACAGTCCCAGCACTTTACTGGCTCTTCCCGATTGTCCTGGTGCTTTGGTAATCGGGGTAATAAGGAGCTAATAGCAGCTCTTAGCTGCCACTAAGTCCTAGATTAGTGATGGCAGGCATCTATGAGACACCCCATCAATAATCTGTAAGTGAAAATAAATAAACACTGTGAGATTGAGATGTAGCAGTGCTGGAAGCATCGTGGGACCTCGTGTGGATTATGTAGGACCTGGAAGGGTGTTTTGGGGGTTAATAAAGTGGTGAAAGAGGGGGCTTTTTGACTTTTATTTCAAATAAAGGGTTTTTTGGATGTTTGTGTTTATTTATTTTCACTTGCAGATTACTGATGAGGGGAATCATAGAAACCTCATAGAGGCCTGCCATCACTGATCTAATACTTAGTGGCAGCTATGGGCTGCTATTTACTCCTTTTTACCCTGATTTCCCCCATACAAAGGCAATGGGAAGAGCTGGGTCCAGCTCCAGAATTGACACATCTAATGGATGTGCTACTTCTGGGGCGGCTGCAGGCTGCTATTGTTAGGCTAGACAGGTCCAAATAACTATGACCCTTCCCTCCCTAATAATATCAGCCCCCAGTTTTATGGTGCACCTTGGCTGGTTTTAGAAAAATGGGAGGGGACCATGTCATTAAAAAAAAATAATAAATCAAATATTTTTTTTAAAAAATGTGGGATCCCCTCAATTTTTCATAGTCAGCCAAGGTACAGCAGACAGCTGAGGATTGCAGACCGCAGCTGCTGCTGTTCCTGTGCTGGTTCCCATATCATTTTTTTTCCAAAATATAATTAGAAAAACAGCTATCCCTCTGTCGAGCTATTCTGTTATTTCTTTCTATCTATGCTATCTGTTCTTTCTTATAATCTATTGTATATGTTCTTTCTATCTATTCTATATGTTTTATCTATTCTTTCTATTTTTTCTATCTAATCTAGCAATCTTTCAATTAAAAACAATAATGAAGAACCAAAGCAAATAGTCAAAAATAAAATGCAAATTTTATTTGAAATAATTAAAATACAAAGTTCAAAACAGTGATTGAAAAAGAGGCAGCGCAAAACAGCAGGGGCAGCCATAAGGAATGCAGCCGCACAGAAGCACAACAAAGCCGAATGTGGTTTAATAAATGGCGCATCCTGAAGTGGTATGCCCCATATCCTCCTCACGGAAGTGACGTTCCGTGGAACGCATATTGAATTTATTAACCCACCGAATGCGGAGGTGGTTTTTCTGGACATGGTGACAGCTTCACAATACGGCTTGGACACAGGAACAGGACAACCACATCTTTGATCCCTGCCTTAAGAGTGAGTGTGCACTCAGAATCTATATATCCCTGCGGGTAGAGCTCTGATGTAACCGGGTAGGTGCATACATGCTATGAGATATGACTCTGTGAGAGCATGGAAGGCTGATAGTATTATGCATTTGTTGTCTTCTTTGTAGCAAATTAATTATTTCTGGTATGGTGGCTGTCCTTTGAAGCATCATTAGGCTAGGAGGATTTTTTCTTGCAGTTAAAAATTGCTTTACAGTCTAGGAAGGAAGATATGCACATTATATATACAGGGCGTTTTCCCCTGATTTTTTCTTACAGGATTGCCTGAGAGGTCTGTTTTATTCATGTGTGGAAACCCCAAGGACCATGTGCTCTTTCCTCCTATGTATTGAGATTAAGGAATTAGATGTAGATTGTCCCTGAAATGCCGCTATACTATGTGAATCTCTACCAATAGCTCTATCATAGAATAGGGGAAGCCAGCCATGAAAGACATATATAATACTGCTTTTATGGTCTTTTTATATCTGCAGATGCTATACGATATTTGTCACCTGTAGATTGATTTACCCGACACTACATAGTACCTTGATACATCTATACTCAGGTAGTTTCAATGTTTTATATATTATGGCGGTGGCCCCCATAAATAGCTGAATAATGATAGCTAAAAATATTTTTACTATAGGAATCAACTAACAGAAAGCTGAGGTATCATTAAACCCTCTGGCCGGACGGTATGGAGTACCTGATGACCATCTCTTGAATTATTGTTCCTGATTTTACAATACTAGTTTACATGTGAGTCATTGACAAATTAAGAAATGTAGATATATATCAAAATTGAGCAGTGTAGTCTCTTGAATACTATACATATTTTTTTCTTTTCCAGGTGTCATATTGAGGAATTTTTCTTATTAATCCCCTGATGATCCCCCTTTTATTGCGTTAGGAGGAGGTGAAACAAGTCAGTAGAGTTGAAGGTGTCCATAAGATAAGTAGACCTCTTGACTCTTACCTAACAATAAATACTAATATTGTTCCTCAATCAGATAATCATTAAGATTTAGGGAACCATTTTATATTTAACGCAAATTTGATTTGTATGTTTGTGGTTTGTGTTGTATCACAGGCTGCACACCTAGTTTTTGGTGGTGGCTCACCTACTAGAAAGGAATAGGGGCAGAGGGGGATAGTCATCTGGAGTGGGGAGTGTCCAAAAAATTAAGACACCCTCCGTTGTTAGGAAGGGGAACCTAGGATGCATATAGGCAGGTCCCATTTCCTTAATAGGAAAAAAAACCATCTATATTAACGTGTTGAATCCTTACTCCCGTATTACCCCCTGGTAGGGTATAGCACTAACTAACACCTACATTATATGTGTTTTGATTTGTCCATGTTTTATACTGTATGAGAGGATACTGTGAGTGTATTTTTTAAGAATTTACTAAATAAAATATTTTAGAGTTAGTTTTTTGGGGGTGTAAAAATGCCATTAAGTTGCAAGAAGCCTATTCAGTAGCCTCATGAAGCATCATGACATATATCACTCTATGATGTCATGATGTTGCAGGGCTTCCTAAGTCGTAGAAGTGGGTGGAATGTAGTAACATTGTCATAGTTTGGTTGCCATGGAGGATCGAGCTGGACTCTATATCATAGTAGTTAGAATTTTTTAGCTTTAATTCTTTATCTTTAATTGAGGTATGATTGCTAGAACCTCATTCATACCATGTTGCCTTGTTTTATCATGCTAAAAGACATTGGCTAGTAGGAGGTAAGTAGGGATTATCAGCCTCAACTCTCCATTCAGAGTCTATGGCACCAATGAAAAGAGCCAAGTACCTCAATTGGACCCCTTCTCTAGCATTTATCACCTTTCCAAAGTATAGTTGAAAAATACTTTGGACAGAAAAAAAAAAACAAACCTTTTAAATTATCATCTGTAGATATTTGTGTCAAACAAAATGTAGGGTTTTGGATTTAAAAAAGTAATTTGCTTTGCTACAAATTGGAGGTGGATATGTTTTTAAATATCACATATATAAAAAGTGTCAGAAACTGTTTATTGAGAAATTAGACCGATTAGAATACGAAAGACTCTTTACATGTCTGGAAAAAAAAGCACTAACAAGTCCCATTCAGGTACATAAAAACACAATATTGATTTTACTTGTAAAATTAATGGCTCTAGAACTTAAATAATTAGGGTGCAATGCCTTCTTCTATTGGAAAGCAATGGCTTCTAAATTACTAAAAGGAGATTAATCAATAATGATTAAATCAGTGAATAAAGGGATCCTGGTAACCAAGGACATCTTATGCTCGATATTCTGTGTAGCGCTAATTGCTAAAGGGTTCTTCAAACTAATCCCAAACCATCTTTTGTGGTTAACTTGAAATGTATTTAAACAAAGACTGAGCAAAAATTGATTAGTGCCAGTGAAATTGAATTTGTGTGGATTTGACATTTACTCTTAGCAAGCTTTAATGGTTTACAGAAAATTTACAACGGTATGTTTCTCCTGCAGGTGTCCAATTGCATCTGACATTGCCAACCTGACTCAAAATATTGCTGATTATTTTAAAGTCCCATAAGGATTTGTGACAGCTGCCTAATATGTGAGGGATAATACATATATTCTGAAGAGGCTTGTGATGATTCACTCCTACACAGCGTGGATGTCATCACTTTTTTCAGCTCAACAGCATATCAAAACATACGTGTAGAGCTGTGCATCTTTTTATGAAATACAAGGAAACTATAATATTATACCCATAATGTTTTTGAAGGTTTTTTTTAGAGTTGCACTGTATATAATTATATTTCCTTTCCAGTACTTCCATCAACTCGGGGGGACCAAAAATCTAGACTGGTTGGAAAATATTTTTTTTTTCAAAAAGTAGATATAGTAATGTGTTATCCATCAAATTGTTGTCAATAAATCTAAATATTATTTTAATCCTTATGTGATACTCTATCAAATTTTAAAAAAAAATCATTAACTAATCAACAAAAATGTCTGGCTTTGTACCAACAATAATTGAGTAAAATGTTCTTTAGAACAGACATGGATATCACAGACCTATTATCCCTTTAGATATGCAAAAAATATATTAGCTAAATAGAATTAGAATGGTAAATTATTGGCTATAAAAATGTGATTTTATTAAGAAAGGAAAATAGATAGAAATTCAGCTAATACTATGGACTCACCTGGTAATGTACTGTAGATTCTCTAAGGTGTAGATTATAATGAGCAGTACAGACCAAAGGAGCTGGTGCAGCAGAAATGAACAGCAATTAGATTAGCAAGAGTCTGAACAGCAGACAATCATCAGCTTGCAGAAGAGATATTGTTAACCGCAGGATAGCAAACACATATATAATCAGGAATTTTCAGCAGTGAAATAGTTAACACCAGGATATCAGAGATGCATTGACAAACTGGTAACTCGCTTGCAGAGATGCAGTACACATAAAAAGCAGATGAATTGTAAAATGATAGTTTTCTTGTATACATACAGCAATTTAAAAATACTTTGATAGCAGAGACAAAGGTGTGATTAACTCCAATAAGTTAAGCAACACCTATGAATTTCTTTCTCCTTTTTTCATCACTATGGACATGAATTGCTGTTTGAAATGATGTCTCCCATCTAAAGAAGGTGGAATACTACAAATATAATATGCTTTTATCAGCAGCAAATGGTAGATAGCATTAAATATAAACCATACATATTGTCTAAATTGCCACAGAACAAAGAAGCATGAGCATCAACTAGGTAAGGCATGAGGACACAAATTTAAGGTCGAAGATATTTCTGTGCCTAGCTTACAAACAGCAGCTAAACACAGTACTGTCTTAACATTCAGATAGAGGGATTTGTCCAAAAGGTAACTTAAAAATGTTATGAGAGATGCCCCACAGACACATCGAGTAAGTGATAAATTGAAATGTTGAGCACAGACAAGGTGAATATGGGGAAGTGAGCAAAACCCATTCCAGTTGAGATAGATTTGTAACACACTGGCAGGGGAGGGTTGGCTATGTGGAGGTTGAGAACCCTGGGTCCTTGTCAGCCATGCAGTCAGTAGTAGAGATGAGAAGAACAAGCAAAATTCAAATTTACCTGTTTGAGTGGCCTTTGCCAGTAAATATTAGAATGAAGTTATTCTCCATCAACTAGCAGAATTATTCAATAGATCCATAGATCTTAAGATCTAGCCCCAAACAAAAATCACAATAAAAAATTATTTGTCTCTTCTCAAGGTATATCGTTCATCTGTTCATCCAGTTAGAAATCTTTGCTCCAATTGCAAAGATTATGTAAAACTTTGAGTATAAGTTACAGAAAAGTTTGGCTTCTCATGTGATGCAAGGGTCCTTACAGTATTTAGTGCATTGGGGAGGTTATGGGCTACATAAGGAAACTTGGGTTTTAGCAAGAAGCAAAAATGCCTACAAAGTGAGCAAGAAATTCCATCTATCATTTCCTGCAAGGCCTGATCTTAAGGGTCTGGAGGCCACTTTTAAAAGGGAGGTATTTTACCATCCATGTCTGAAAATGCTCCTGCTACCATTGGGCCATTGCTAGGTGGCACAGCACTGACACTGCATTTGTCACTGGGTAATGCGACATACTTCTATTGGACCCAAGTCTGAAACCAAGCTTTTAATGGATTCTATTAAATGCGTTCTCCACAACCAAGGCGAGAAGAAAAGAAATTGAAGATTGGACCTTCAATGCTATCACAGTAATGATTAGAGATGAGCGAACCGGTCGCGGTTCGGCTCGAGGTTGGTTCGCCGAACGGACCTCCCGTTCGAGTTCGGTTCGTCGAACGTTCGACGAACCGAACTCGAACTGCATAGGAAACAATGGCAGGCAATCACAAACACAGAAAAACACCTAGAAAACACCCTCAAAGGTGTCCAAAAGGTCACAAACAACTCACAACACATGGGAAAGTGACAAGGACATATACTCATGCGAAAACAAAAGAGCTGGACAAGGAAAAAGAGTAGGACACACAGATATATGAGTATATGCAAGGAAACATCGATTCCATTATTGTGCAACTTGAGCCCTGCTCATTTTAGGCTTCCAATGTTGATAAATTGCCTGAGCTCGCCACGTACGTCTTGGGGATCTTGTCGTGTCCTGCAGCCAGCGTTCTCTCGGAACCTGTCTTCAGTGCTGCTGTGGGTCTGCTGGCAGATAAGCACACGTGTCTGTCCACTGACAATGTGGACATGGCTCTCAGAGGACTTTTCTTCCCCTGGGTCAGCCAGGGGACGGGAAAGGCACGCGTATTTTTGAGAGTGCTTCATGCAAAGCATCTTTTTCTTTTTCAAAAGGGGGCTCAACCGATGCCAGTCAAGTGGGGTGTGTGTGGCCCAGTTAGTGGCAACGAGGGAGACTGTGGTTGGAGTCCCCTCGCTGTGTTTCTAAAAGAACCAAGATGAACAAGTCATGGCTCTCAGAGGACTTTTCTTCCCCTGGGTCAGCCAGGGGACGGGAAAGGCACGCGTATTTTTGAGAGTGCTTCATGCAAAGCATCTTTTTCTTTTTCAAAAGGGGGCTCAACCGATGCCAGTCAAGTGGGGTGTGTGTGGCCCAGTTAGTGGCAACGAGGGAGACTGTGGTTGGAGTCCCCTCGCTGTGTTTCTAAAAGAACCAAGATGAACAAGTCATGGCTCTCAGAGGACTTTTCTTCCCCTGGGTCAGCCAGGGGACGGGAAAGGCACGCGTATTTTTGAGAGTGCTTCATGCAAAGCATCTTTTTCTTTTTCAAAAGGGGGCTCAACCGATGCCAGTCAAGTGGGGTGTGTGTGGCCCAGTTAGTGGCAACGAGGGAGACTGTGGTTGGAGTCCCCTCGCTGTGTTTCTAAAAGAACCAAGATGAACAAGTCATGGCTCTCAGAGGACTTTTCTTCCCCTGGGTCAGCCAGGGGATGGGAAAGGCACGCGTATTTTTGGGAGTGCTTCATGCAAAGCATCTTTTTCTTTTTCAAAAGGGGGCTCAACCGATGCCAGTCAAGTGGGGTGTGTGTGGCCCAGTTAGTGGCAACGAGGGAGACTGTGGTTGGAGTCCCCTCGCTGTGTTTCTAAAAGAACCAAGATGAACAAGTCATGGCTCTCAGAGGACTTTTCTTCCCCTGGGTCAGCCAGGGGACGGGAAAGGCACGCGTATTTTTGAGAGTGCTTCATGCAAAGCATCTTTTTCTTTTTCAAAAGGGGGCTCAACCGATGCCAGTCAAGTGGGGTGTGTGTGGCCCAGTTAGTAGCAACGAGGGAGACTGTGGTTGGAGTCCCCTCGCTGTGTTTCTAAAAGAACCAAGATGAACAAGTCATGGCTCTCAGAGGACTTTTCTTCCCCTGGGTCAGCCAGGGGACGGGAAAGGCACGCGTATTTTTGAGAGTGCTTCATGCAAAGCATCTTTTTCTTTTTCAAAAGGGGGCTCAACCGATGCCAGTCAAGTGGGGTGTGTGTGGCCCAGTTAGTGGCAACGAGGGAGACTGTGGTTGGAGTCCCCTCGCTGTGTTTCTAAAAGAACCAAGATGAACAAGTCATGGCTCTCAGAGGACTTTTCTTCCCCTGGGTCAGCCAGGGGATGGGAAAGGCACGCGTATTTTTGAGAGTGCTTCATGCAAAGCATCTTTTTCTTTTTCAAAAGGGGGCTCAACCGATGCCAGTCAAGTGGGGTGTGTGTGGCCCAGTTAGTGGCAACGAGGGAGACTGTGGTTGGAGTCCCCTCGCTGTGTTTCTAAAAGAACCAAGATGAACAAGTCATGGCTCTCAGAGGACTTTTCTTCCCCTGGGTCAGCCAGGGGACGGGAAAGGCACGCGTATTTTTGAGAGTGCTTCATGCAAAGCATCTTTTTCTTTTTCAAAAGGGGGCTCAACCGATGCCAGTCAAGTGAGGTGTGTGTGGCCCAGTTAGTGGCAATGAGGGAGACTGTGGTTGGAGTCCCCTCGCTGTGTTTCTAAAAGAACCAAGATGAACAAGTCATGGCTCTCAGAGGACTTTTCTTCCCCTGGGTCAGCCAGGGGACGGGAAAGGCACGCGTATTTTTGAGAGTGCTTCATGCAAAGCATCTTTTTCTTTTTCAAAAGGGGGCTCAACCGATGCCAGTCAAGTGGGGTGTGTGTGGCCCAGTTAGTGGCAACGAGGGAGACTGTGGTTGGAGTCCCCTCGCTGTGTTTTACATGCTTTTAGAAGGGCATGACATGGCTTGGAGGTTGACTTTCATCATATGCAAACTGTTGGCTACCAAAATGCTGCCTTTCCAACAACTGTGGTTATAGGCAATGAGGAACATACTGATGAAGATGAGACGCAGATACCCGATTGGGATGACAACTTAAATATTCGGTCAGGGCAAGAAGAAATCGGTCTGAGGGGGAGGGGAGTGCAAACACAACAATTGATGATGAAGTTCTAGATCCCACCTACTGTCAACCCACAGTCAGACACTCGAGGAGGTCAATAGAGGCGGTGGAGGAGGATGCAACCGACGTCGAAGTAACCTGGCGCCTTCCTGGACACAGTCGGAGCACTGGTAGCACGTCTACAACTGCATCCTCAGCCACCACTCTGCCTCTGAGCATTATTCGGGGTGGATCAACAGGTCGCATGGCCTCTAAGCCTTGCCTAGCCTGGTCCTTTTTTGACATAAAAAAAGATCGGCCAAATTATGTGATCTGTAACATTTGGCATGGTTATCTTAGTAGAGGTCAAAACCTCAGCAGTTTGACAACTTCTTCCATGAATCGTCACATGAATAAATATCATATGGCCTGGTGGGAAGCTCACCGTGCTGAAATGCGGCCTAGTGGAGCCAACCATCCACCGCCTGCCCCTTCCAGGGCATCCGCGCGCTCGTCATCTTCTAGGACTGTGGGGACAGCTGTCACACCTGTTTTTCCACCCACAACTTCCACCACTGTAACCGCAACAGGCAGTTTGCTTGGTAGGTCGTCAGTTGGTTTGGAAGGGGAAACAAGTGAGTGTGTACAGCTCTCTCAGACATCGATAGCACCAACTTTGGATGAAGGCAACATCATGTCTCCGCCTGCACTTTCCTCACAAAGCTGCATTTTTCCAGGGACACCCTACTCAACACCGTCTACACACAGCAGCCAGATCTCTGTCCCTCAGATGTGGTCAAATAAAAGGCCACTTCCTGCGACCCATGACAAAGCGAAGAGGTTGACTCTATCCCTCTGTAAGCTATGGCTACAGAAATGCTGCCTTTCCGCCTAGTGGACACACATGATTTTAGAGACCTTATATCTGTCGCTGTGCCCCAGTACCAGATGCCTAGTCGCCACTACTTCTCTAAGAAAGGTGTGCCCGCGCTACACCAGCATGTCGCACACAACATCACCGCTTCCTTGAGAAACTCTGTGTGTGAACGGGTGCATTTCACCACCGATACTTGGACCAGTAAGCATGGACAGGGACGTTACATGTCGCTGACTGGGCACTGGGTAACTATGGTGATAGATGGTGAAGGGTCTGCTGCACAAGTCTTGCCGTCCCCACGACTTGTGTGTCAATTCTATGTCTGTCCAAGTTCCGCCACAGCTTCTGCATCCTCCACCTCATCTGTGTCCTCCACCTCCGCCCCAAGCCTGCCTGGTCAGGCCACCAGCGTTCTCACTGCGCAGAAGGAATCACGCACCCCTCATTACTATGCTGGCAGCAGAGCGCAACGGCATCAGGCGGTCTTTAGCTTGACATGTCTTGGGAATAAGAGTCACACAGCTGAGGAGTTGTGGTCAGCTCTGCGGTCCGAGTTTAATAAATGGTTGTCTCCACTCAACCTGCAGCCTGGTAAGGCCGTGTGCGACAATGCTGCAAACCTGGGTGCGGCCCTTCGCCTGGGCAAGGTGACACATGTACCTTGTATGGCTCACGTGTTGAACCTTGTCGTCCAGCAATTTTTAACACACTATCCCGGCCTAGATGGCCTTCTGAACAGGGCACGAAAACTGTCAGCTCACTTCCGCCGTTCAAGCGCCGCAGCAGAGCGACTTGCATCGCTCCAGAAGTCTTTCGGCCTGCCGGTTCATCGCCTGAAATGCGATGTGGCGACACGCTGGAATTCAACTCTCCACATGTTACAGCGACTGTGGCAGCACCGGCGAGCCCTGGTGCAATACGTCATGATGTATAGCCTGGGCCAACGAGATGCAGAAGTGGGGCAGATCACCCTGATGGAGTGATCTCAGATCAAGGACCTATGCACCCTTCTGCACAGTTTCGACATGGCGACGAATATGTTTAGCGCTGACAATGCCATTATCAGCATGACGATTACAGTCATTTACATGCTGGAGCACACGCTAAACACTATTCGTAGTCAGGGGGTGGGACAACAGGAAGGGGAGGAACTACAGGAGGATTCATATGCGCAAGACACAACAACATCACCAAGGTCCAGACGTTCATCATCACCAACGCGGCAGGCATGGGACCATGGGGGACAGGGATCAACAAGGGCGCATGGTAGCAGGCGACATGTTGAGGAAGGTGCAGGAGGACATGAAGATATGGAGGACGAACTGTCCATGGACATGGAAGACTCAGCAGATGAGGGGGACCTTGGTCAAATTTCAGTTGAAAGAGGTTGGGGGGAGATGACAGAGGAAGAAAGAACGGTTAGCACCTCTATGCCACAAACACAGCGTGGACTTGGTCCGCAAGGCTGCGCAAGACACATGAGTGCCTTCTTGTTGCACTACCTCCAACATGACCCTCGTATTGTCAAAATTAGAAGTGATGATGACTACTGGCTTGCCACACTATTAGATCCCCGGGACAAGTCCAAATTTTGTGACATAATTCCACCCATAGAAAGGGACGCACGTATGCAGGAGTATCAGCATAAGCTGTTACTCGATCTTAGCTCGGCTTTTCCACCAAACAACCGTGCAGGTGAAGGGAGTGATTCTCCCAGTTGTAACTTGACAAACATGGGACGGCCTCGTCATCTTCAACAGTCTACCCGTACCAGTAGGACCGTATCTGGTGCTGGTAACAGCAATTTTATGGAATCTTTTCATAATTTTTTTAGACCCTCCTTTGCAAGGCCACCAGAGACAACAAGTCTGACACATAGTCAACGGATGGAGAGGATGATACAGGAGTATCTCCAAATGAACATCGATGCAATGACTTTGCAAATGGAGCCTTTCTCCTTTTGGGCTTCAAATCTAGAAAAATTGACAGAGCTCTCCAGTTACGCCTTGGAGATTTTGTCGTGTCCAGCTGCCAGCGTTGTCTCTGAACGTGTCTTCAGTGCTGCTGGGTGTGTGCTGACAGATAAGCGCACGCGTCTGTCCAGTGACAATGTGGACAGACTGACGTTCATCAAAATGAACAAGTCATGGATCCAGAAGGAATTTACTACCCCTGTGTCATCCTGGGGAGAGTAAATGCTTGTGGATTTGGAATGTGCTTGATGCAAATCAAAACATCCTGTTTGCAACTAGGGCACAAGTGCTGCCACTGATGGGGTGTCTGTGTGCCCAATTTTGGGAAAAAAGGTAGACTCCGCTTGGAGTAACCCTTGCTTGCTGTGTTTTTTAAAAATGATACAAGATGAACAGATCTGAAGGCAAGATGAAGGCAACATCATGTCTCCGCCTGCACTTTTCTCACAAACCTGCATTTTTCCAGGGACACCCTACTCAACACCGTCTACAGACAGCAGCCAGATCTCTGTCCCTCAGATGTGGTCAAATAAAAGGCCACTTACTGCGACCCATGACAAAGCTAAGTGGTTGACTCTATCCCTCTGTAAGCTGTTGGCTACCGAAATGCTGCCTTTACGCGTAGTGGACACACAGGATTTTACAGACCTTATGTCTGTCGCTGTGCCCCAGTACCAGATGCCCAATCACCACTGCTTCTCCAAGAAAAGCATGCCCGCGCTACACCAGCATGTCGCACACAACATCATCACCACTTCCTTGAGAAAATCTGTGTGCGACAGGGTGCATTTCAACACAGATACTTGGACCAGTAAGCATAGACAGGGTCATTACATGTCACTGACTGGGCACTGGCAAACTATGGTGAGAGATGGAGAAGGGTCTGCTGTACAAGTCTTGCCGTCCCCACGAGTTGTTTCAATCCTTGTTCTGTATGTAGAAGTTAATACACTGCTTCTGCCTCTTCAACCTCGTGTGGGTCCTCTACCTTGGCGCAAACCCTGTGTGGTCAGGCCACCCTTCCTTGCAACTGCGCACAAGGACTACCACACACCTCCTTACTATGCTGGCAGCAGAGCTCAATGCCATCAGGCAGTCAAAGTTTTACTTTGAAATGTATTGGAAATGTGAGTCACACCGCTATTCCAGAGAATAGTAGTCAGGCAGGGTCAAAACATTAATTGAGGAACAGGAACAGAATGGGACGGCCAGGACTTAATCAGAAAACAAGCAGAGGTGAAATGCGTATCGGCCAACAAGGTACATAAACAGCAAGCAGGAAAAGTAGTCAGGTAACAAGCACACAAAATCATAAAACTGAACTGGGGGTAAAATTAACCAGAGGTTCATAGCTATGTCTGGCAGTGGTCTGCAGACAGGATGGGCATAAAAAAGGGTGTGGTGTCTTCCCATTGGTTGTAGCTGAATGATGGTATTTCATCTGTGAGATACCCACCAGCTACATTCAGCCAGAGATTCTGCATCTGTCAAGGTAATGCAGCCCAGTGGGTGAGCATAACCTGCGTCCACCTGCGCCGCTGGCATCGACTACTCTCCCATCATCAGCACTATTCATGAAAGGAACACGTTGTCACCTGGCAACCGGAGTACAAATTGACGGAGCGGACTACGTTGGTGACTTAACAGCCGTGTGCGGCAATGATGCAAACCTGGCTGTGGGCCATCGTCAGGGCAATGTGACACACGTGCCTTGTATGGCTCACGTGTTGAACCGAATTCTCCAGCAATTTTTAAAACACCATCACGGCCTACATGGACTTGTGCAGCGGGCACGCTCACTATGTGCTCACTTCCATCGTGCGCACACAGCAGCTCAACAACTTTCATCACTCCGGAAGTCTTAGGGTCTGTTAGTTAAACGCCGGAAATGCGATGTTCCGACACGCAGGAATTGGAATCTGCACATGTTGCAGCGTGTGTGGCAGCACCGCAGAGCCCTGCTGAAATACGGTAAGACATATAGCCTGGGATAACTTGATCCAGAGGTGGTGCAGATCACACTGCTGGAGTGGTGTCAGATCAAGGACCTATGCACCCTGCTACACAGTTTTGAAATGTCGACGAAGATGTTTAGCACTGGCAATGTCATTCTCAGGGTGACAATTCTGGTCATCTACATGATGGAGCACACTGTAATTATTATTCAGAGTCAGGTGTTGGGACAAGAGGAAGGGGAGGAAGTACAGGAGGAGTCATATGCGGAAGGGATAACAAGATCTACGAGGTCCAGATGGTCAGCGGCACCTATGCGGCAGTCATGGTGAGGGAGAGGGATTAACAAGGGCGCATAGTATCAGCAAAAAGTGTTGATGAAAGTGCAGGAGCCCATGAAGAAATGGAGGACGAACTGGCGATCGGCATGGAAGACTCAGCAGATGAGTGAGAGCTTGCTCACATTTCGGTTGTGCGAGGTTGTGGGTAGAGGACAGAGGAAGTATGCACGATTCTCACCTCTCTGCCACCAACACACCAAGGACTTGGTCCTCCTGGATGCACAAGACACATGAGCGGATTCTTGCTGCACTACCTACAACATGACCCTCGGATTGTACGAATTCAAAGTAATCCAGAATACTGGGTTGCCACACTGTTAGATCCCCGGTACAAGACAAAATTTGCCGAACTAATTCCTGCCATAGAAATAGACGCACGTATACAGAAGTATCTGCAGAATGTGGTACGCAATCTTAGATCTACTTTTCCACTAAACACCAGTGCTGCACAGAGTGAATCTCAACGCTTTGTCATGGATAGGAGGAAATGGTCTTTTACTTGTCCACATCGGAGGGACCGAGGGATGGCTGCTGTGCTGAGATGGCGTTGAGTACGGTGTCCCTGCACAGTTGCACTTTTGGTCATATCCCAAAATGAGTTGGAAAAGGACAGATGCTGTTGGAAAGGGGAACAGGTGTGTTGGAAAGGGGAAAAAAATTTTGGTCCGTGGATTTGGTGGTTAAGCAACTGTAACATTTGCTGAAGAAACAACATCTGTTACAGTGGGACTGGCAGATTTGGATAAAGTGGTATATAATCTGTGACCGCTATATAACGAAAATTAATAAGAAAAGAAAGAGAAAGGTATATATCCCCATCAGCAGTCAGTGTCCACCGTGCTCCCAGTTGGAAAAGGAGAGGTTGGCAACTGGAAGGTTTGGTGGAGGATACAGAGCTGTGTGGCTATGAAACTAATAGTAGCCTGAACCGAGTTAGACGCCATTCGGATCTGGAGACTGTGAGCCCTGTTAGCGTCACAGGGTCCACATGCCCACCCAGCCCAGGAACTCCCTGTTAACAACACAGGGGCCATTGAGTACACTGACCGTGTGCGTAGGGGCCACACCTGTGGACAGCAGGCGCATCAGCAGCAGCAGGCCTGTTAATGCCACTGGGCTGCACAAGCAGGACTGTTAGGACAGGAGCTGGTCTTAACCGTTCTGCGTTACCAACTGTGGTGGTGGCCTGCATCCACCACCCTATCCCTGCCTACCTCTGGCCTAAAGCCGCAATGGGTTCAACACATGGAGGTGTGCTCTTTCGGAGCATAATAGAAGACTGTGCACCTCCTTGTTGGCTCCAGCCCCTTTGATAACCTGGGTCCGCCCCAAACCATGGTGAACCACAATGCACCTCCTATAGACAAAAGTAGAGTGACACGTCATGAGTGGCATAACTAGCGTCCTATTTGGAAACGCAACTTCAATGATGACCTCATGGCTGCCATGACCCAAACACCTCACCAGTCATCGTCTGACCATCAATAATGCGATGACAAGTCATAGGTGTGGGCCTCTGCAAGCCATTTGGGAGGACACCTGATGCCCTGTGGTCTATATGGGACCCCCACATCAGGGCCAGGGCCAAAGAGTTCATTACCGGACCTAGTCTCTGATGCAGGAAGTGCCTGAGCATGCTCAGTAGCATGAAATACAGTCTCTGAAAAAAGACTATCAGCTTTAGCATGGTGTCTAGGCACAAAACAGGACTTAGACCCGGCACGGAATGCAAGCACCTGTGCAAAGAGGCTTTTCACACTTAGTGTGGGAGCATGCGCTGTATCCCGAAATGAAGACTTAGCGTCAGGAATGGCACAGTCAGGCTGAGCATACTCACTAGGCGAAACACTGTAATTATGCTGCAGCTGGGGTACATCGGCACACGCATGCGCACTTGCTGCCTCTCCACACTTAGACGTGGAGGGGAAATTTGTCTTGGAGATGCTGTCTATGAACAGAAGGAAAAGCTAAAGGAAGCCTGACTTTCTATCCCTCCGAATTATGAAATGCAGCAATGAATTCCATGAGTTTGCTATAACATTAGCGTAGCAAAATGTGCATGAGGGTGTGATGTAGAGGTGCTAGAAATAGCTTGTCACCAGTGGGGCACTAATGGAATACAACAGCCAGTTCTATGATGCCACAAAATGGCAGTATTTTGTGCTATCATTATAGCTTATTAAAAACAGAGCACGAGGTTGTCATGCAGAGGTGCTGCACATAGATTTGCAGTAGTGTGAATAGACAAAAGTACAATAGCCACGTTTAGGATACAACTAGGTACAGTGAGTGTTTGCTAGTATAATGGCTGAGTTTAAAAAAGTTAGAGTGTGCAATGCAGGCAGACGTGCTGCAAATAACGTTCCAATACTGTGAATTGACAAAAGTACAATAGCCACGTTTAGGATACAACTAGGTACACTGTGTGTTTGCTAGTATAATGGCTGAGTTTAAAAAAGTTAGAGTGTGCAATGCAGGCAGACGTGCTGCAAATAACGTTCCAATACTGTGAATTGACAAAAGTACAATAGCCACGTTTAGGATACAACTAGGTACAGTGAGTGTTTGCTAGTATAATGGCTGAGTTTAAAAAAGTTAGAGTGTGCAATGCAGGCAGACGTGCTGCAAATAACGTTCCAATACTGTGAATTGACAAAAGTACAATAGCCACGTATAGGATGCCACTAGGTACACTGAGTGTTTGCTAGTATAATGGCTTAGTAACAATGAGTTGTAGTGTGCAATGCAGGCAGACGTGCTCTGCAAATGTCTTTGCACTAGTGGGACTATAGCAAAGTCCAATAGCCACGTTTAGGATGCCACTAGGTACACTGAGTGTTTGCTAGTATAATGGCTTAGTAACAATGAGTTGTAGTGTGCAATGCAGGCAGACGTGCTCTGCAAATGTCTTTGCACTAGTGGGACTATAGCAAAGTCCAATAGCCACGTATAGGATGCCACTAGGTACACTGAGTGTTTGCTAGTAAAATTGCTTAGTTTAAAAAAGTTGGAGTGTGCAATGCAGGCAGATGTGCTCTGCTAATGTCTTTGCACTAGTGGGACTATAGCAAAGTCCAATAGCCACTTTTAGGATGCCACTAGGTACACTGAGTGTTTGCTAGTATAATGGCTGAGTTTAAAAAAGTTAGAGTGTGCAATGCAGGCAGACGTGCTGCAAATAACGTTCCAATACTGTGAATTGACAAAAGTACAATAGCCACGTTTAGGATACAACTAGGTACAGTGAGTGTTTGCTAGTATAATGGCTGAGTTTAAAAAAGTTAGAGTGTGCAATGCAGGCAGACGTGCTGCAAATAACGTTCCAATACTGTGAATTGACAAAAGTACAATAGCCACGTTTAGGATACAACTTGGTACAGTGAGTGTTTGCTAGTATAATGGCTGAGTTTAAAAAAGTTAGAGTGTGCAATGCAGGCAGACGTGCTGCAAATAACGTTCCAATACTGTGAATAGACAAAAGTACAAAAGCCACGTTTAGGATACAACTAGGTACACTGTGTGTTTGCTAGTATAATGGCTGAGTTTAAAAAAGTTAGAGTGTGCAATGCAGGCAGACGTGCTGCAAATAACGTTCCAATACTGTGAATAGACAAAAGTACAAAAGCCACGTTTACGATACAACTAGGTACACTGTGTGTTTGCTAGTATAATGGCTGAGTTTAAAAAAGTTAGAGTGTGCAATGCAGGCAGACGTGCTGCAAATAACGTTCCAATACTGTGAATTGACAAAAGTCCAATAGCCACGTTTAGGATACAACTAGGTACAGTGAGTGTTTGCTAGTATAATGGCTGAGTTTAAAAAAGTTAGAGTGTGCAATGCAGGCAGACGTGCTGCAAATAACGTTCCAATACTGTGAATTGACAAAAGTCCAATAGCCACGTTTAGGATACAACTAGGTACACTGAGTGTTTGCTAGTATAATGGCTGAGTTTAAAAAAGTTAGAGTGTGCAATGCAGGCAGACGTGCTGCAAATAACGTTCCAATACTGTGAATTGACAAAAGTACAATAGCCACGTTTAGGATACAACTAGGTACAGTGAGTGTTTGCTAGTATAATGGCTGAGTTTAAAAAAGTTAGAGTGTGCAATGCAGGCAGACGTGCTGCAAATAACGTTCCAATACTGTGAATTGACAAAAGTACAATAGCCACGTTTAGGATACAACTAGGTACAGTGAGTGTTTGCTAGTATAATGGCTGAGTTTAAAAAAGTTAGAGTGTGCAATGCAGGCAGACGTGCTGCAAATATCGTTCCAATACTGTGAATAGACAAAAGTACAATAGCCACGTTTAGGATACAACTAGGTACAGTGAGTGTTTGCTAGTATAATGGCTGAGTTTAAAAAAGTTAGAGTGTGCAATGCAGGCAGACGTGCTGCAAATATCGTTCCAATACTGTGAATAGACAAAAGTACAATAGCCACGTTTAGGATACAACTAGGTACAGTGAGTGTTTGCTAGTATAATGGCTGAGTTTAAAAAAGTTAGAGTGTGCAATGCAGGCAGACGTGCTGCAAATAACGTTCCAATACTGTGAATTGACAAAAGTACAATAGCCACGTTTAGGATACAACTAGGTACAGTGAGTGTTTGCTAGTATAATGGCTGAGTTTAAAAAAGTTAGAGTGTGCAATGCAGGCAGACGTCCTGCAAATAACGTTCCAATACTGTGAATAGACAAAAGTACAAAAGCCACGTTTAGGATACAACTAGGTACACTGTGTGTTTGCTAGTATAATGGCTGAGTTTAAAAAAGTTAGAGTGTGCAATGCAGGCAGACGTGCTGCAAATAACGTTCCAATACTGTGAATAGACAAAAGTACAAAAGCCACGTTTACGATACAACTAGGTACACTGTGTGTTTGCTAGTATAATGGCTGAGTTTAAAAAAGTTAGAGTGTGCAATGCAGGCAGACGTGCTGCAAATAACGTTCCAATACTGTGAATTGACAAAAGTACAATAGCCACGTATAGGATGCCACTAGGTACACTGAGTGTTTGCTAGTATAATGGCTTAGTAACAATGAGTTGTAGTGTGCAATGCAGGCAGACGTGCTCTGCAAATGTCTTTGCACTAGTGGGACTATAGCAAAGTCCAATAGCCACGTTTAGGATGCCACTAGGTACACTGAGTGTTTGCTAGTATAATGGCTTAGTAACAATGAGTTGTAGTGTGCAATGCAGGCAGACGTGCTCTGCAAATGTCTTTGCACTAGTGGGACTATAGCAAAGTCCAATAGCCACGTATAGGATGCCACTAGGTACACTGAGTGTTTGCTAGTAAAATTGCTTAGTTTAAAAAAGTTGGAGTGTGCAATGCAGGCAGATGTGCTCTGCTAATGTCTTTGCACTAGTGGGACTATAGCAAAGTCCAATAGCCACTTTTAGGATGCCACTAGGTACACTGAGTGTTTGCTAGTAAAATTGCTTAGTTTAAAAAAGTTGGAGTGTGCAATGCAGGCAGATGTGCTCTGCAAATGTCTTTGCACTAGTGGGACTATAGCAAAGTCCAATAGCCACGTATAGGATGCCACTAGGTACACTGAGTGTTTGCTAGTATAATGGTAATGGCTTAGTAACAATGAGTTGTAGTGTGCAATGCAGGCAGACGTGCTCTGCAAATGTCTTTGCACTAGTGGGACTATAGCAAAGTCCAATAGCCACGTATAGGATGCCACTAGGTACACTGAGTGTTTGCTAGTAAAATTGCTTAGTTTAAAAAAGTTGGAGTGTGCAATGCAGGCAGATGTGCTCTGCTAATGTCTTTGCACTAGTGGGACTATAGCAAAGTCCAATAGCCACTTTTAGGATGCCACTAGGTACACTGAGTGTTTGCTAGTAAAATTGCTTAGTTTAAAAAAGTTGGAGTGTGCAATGCAGGCAGATGTGCTCTGCAAATGTCTTTGCACTAGTGGGACTATAGCAAAGTCCAATAGCCACAGATAGGATGCCACTAGGTACACTGAGTGTTTGCTAGTATAATGGCTTAGTAACAATGAGTTGTAGTGTGCAATGCAGGCAGACGTGCTCTGCAAATGTCTTTGCACTAGTGGGACTATAGCAAAGTCCAATAGCCACGTTTAGGATGCCACTAGGTACACTGAGTGTTTGCTAGTAAAATTTCTTAGTTTAAAAAAGTTGGAGTGTGCAATGCAGGCAGACGTGCTCTGCAAATGTCTTTGCACTAGTGGGACTATAGCAAAGTCCAATAGCCACCTTTAGGATGCCACTAGGTACACTGAGTGTTTGCTAGTAAAATTGCTTAGTTTAAAAAAGTTGTAGTGTGCAATGCAGGCAGACGTGCTCTGCAAATGTCTTTGCACTAGTGGGACTATAGCAAAGTCCAATAGCCACAGATAGGATGCCACTAGGTACACTGAGTGTTTGCTAGTATAATGGCTTAGTTAGAATGAGTTGGAGTGTGCAGAGGACAAGAGGGTACAGTGGCAGGATTGTGGTGCTCTGGGTAGAGGAATGGAAGCCTGCCTTTCTATTCCCTCCTAATGGTGAAATGCAGGGAGGAAATCCCTGACCTGGGCTACACAGACGCTGTTGCTGTTTGCAGGACCTGTCACCTATGGCTCTCTGACCCTGCCGCTTTGAGCCCTTAAAAGGACTGCTAGAAAGTGCTCTCCCTAAGCTGTCTAACGCTGTGTATGCAGCGCATACAGCTGTATCGGCTATAGGACTCAGGAGGACGGAGCTGCGACACTGATGTCTGACACCAAAGACGCAGAAGGCAGATAATGGCGTTCGTGAAGAAAATGTCCGGTTTTATAATGCAGGGACATGTGACATGCAGATCCTATCACACATGCCGTTGCTTCTCTGGCTCAAAGTCCACTTAGCTGTGTGTGTGTCTGTGATTGGCTGACATGCTGGCCCGCCCCACAAGACGCGCGCGCTTAGGGAAGGAAGACAAGAAAAAAAAAAAAAAAATGGCGATCGCCATTATAGAAACAGCAGTGATCTGAAGGCGCTGTTCACGCACACTATACACTGAAATGTGATAATAGTTTGATTCACAGAGTGACTTACACTATTACAGCAGAAACCAAGCTATGATTTAGCTGTTTTTTGGCTGCTAGAACCGTTCTCGAACGTTTCTAGAACTATCGAGCTTTTGCAAAAAGCTCGAGTTCTAGTTCGATCTAGAACATGCCCCAAAATCACTCGAGCCTAGAACTGGAGAACCACGAACCACGAACCGCGCTCAACTCTAGTAATGATATGCCTCGTATCTTCTGCAGTCTTTCTCATATTAGTAAATCCTACCTAATTCTCATTTATAACAATTAGCTTACAATTTTCAAGTGAAATGGAGGAAAAATGCTGGATAGATATGTCTGAGGTTTGTGTGGTTTAGAAATTTTTATTAAAGTTGCCTGTAGCAGATAAAGAGATCCTTCAACTATAGTAGAATTAAAGACCTTCATGAGAAAGGTAGACAGGTCCTTAAAGAGTTGGTAATATTCATTAGAAAAACCCTCAGGCAGAGGGTCTTTGTTTTTTTCTTGATAGATTAATAGTTTATATAACTTCAGCAAGAGATATTGGAACATTAAGATGTTCTAAGTGTTACTGAGAGATTTGTTAAGAGGTTAATAACTGCCAAAACCCCCTTAATCACTACTGTAGAGGGCTGCTCGGCAGCAGAATCATCTTTCCTTTTTTATATCGTTTTGCATGAAAGGACTTGAAGGTATTAACTATATGTTAAGGTTTAGATATCTTGAAATTATTTACAGGATGTAAAATGCTATTTCTGCTTACTTATATTGTATATACTACACTTCTTGGTCATAAGCTTAGTAGTTTTGTTATAGGATGTATAATATGATATTTTTAATTTCTTTAAATTTTTATCATAGTCTACTATTCAAACCTTCCTGAGGTCAAGTCTAAGCTTCATCAAAGTGTCATTAAGAGCTTCAGATGTTGTATTGCTCTGAAGCTGAATTTCCATTTTCCTGATTTGTATTACTATTTTCAGCATGTTTTATGTATTTTTTACACAGTGATCATTGTTTAATTATGATCCTTTTAACGATAACCTTATAGAATAGACATTTCTTAATAAGTATTTACAGTATTTATATTTTTTGTGGAATTTAGGAAACGTCTGATTCACTGATCAGGTGCCCATTTAATGAAAGTATTGTTCCACCATAACAAAGCTGTAGGAGACATAGGGGACGAGGAGTTGCATTTCCAACAACAAGAAAGAAAAATCAGGGAGTTATGTTCATTACAAGAGTTATAGGCATGTAGATAATATGCAAATAATGAAAATAAAATGGTAACACTTTGTTCAAGATATCTAGGCTTTTTTAGTATTGATATGAGATGATCTTTGCAAGGATATATACATCAATGTTATACATACTGTATATGTCAAACATATATTATTAGTAATACAAATGTCTGCTAGATTCAGAAAAGACATAATTGCTAGTGATGAGGAAGCACTAAAATGCTTGAGTGCTGGGTACTCGAATCGAGGAGGTCGAAAGCTTGACTGGATTGATTCGAGTAAGAAGTTTACTTAGAGTCAATGGGAAGATCAACTATTTTTCTGGAAGACCCTCCCGGGAGGGCTGTGGTTCAGGGTAATAACTAAAATAGATGGAAACAGCACTCAAATGAAATGGGAACAACATGGGGAAGACACCTGATGCCTGTCTGACTCCAAGGTCACTGCAGGGAACAATTTTGTCAGAAAGACAAAATTAAATGACATGAAAAAAGTCATACTTATAAGTAGGGGGCAACTCCCATATCAATTAGTGTGAAAAAAAGAAACCGGAGTTTTTTAATACCCCTATATTTTTTAAACTCATAATGATCAGCCCATATTGTAAAGATCAAGCCTTGTTTTTTCAGTATAATAATCAACAATTTTATTAAGTGAATTTTTACATCAATAATTCTGGACAATCATACAAAAATTATAACCAATGTGATGATTATGTGAAAAAGAAAAAACAGTCGCACACTGCAAAACCACAAAAACACTCTACCTAATGAAAACATTTTTTGAAGGTATTTAGAATATTAGAATGGCCATGGTAATACTAGCCCAGTGCCACTTCATGGCACCCTCCTTTGCTGGGTCCTACTCTAAATGTTATTATTATAGTAAACAAAAATGAGACAAGTCAAAGATAAGAACAAAGAGAAATGCCCCAAACAAGAACATTCAAAGGATGAGTAATACAGTGGAAAAATAACATTGACCAGAGTGCCAGAATAATACGTCACACAAATATTCACTTACTCATACCTAGGTCTATAACCAGTGGAAGAAAAGCGATTCCAATAACTAAATAGGAAAGAGTTCTTTACAGTTAGAGCAGTCAGACTGTGGAATGCCCTACCACAAAATGTAGTAATGGCAGACACTATAACAGCTTTTAAAAAAGGGCTGGATGATTTCCTCAGTACACAAAAGATTGTCGGTTATAAATAACTTAGTGACCAAATGTAGAACTGGAGGAGGAAGGTTGAACTAGATAGACCTACAGTAGGTTTTTTTTCAACCTAAGTAACTATGTAAGTATGTAACCACATCAACCACAAGATGGTGCTATACTAGCTGAGTATCCCAAGTGATATACACCGAAGGCGGAAAAAAAAGTTTAAAGAGCATTTATGTGGAAGGAATAAGTAACATCATACTGTAGCTGGCTGTTTACTCACCCATAAAGTGCAGAGTGCCTGGATATTCCCCAATATGCGTTTTGTACTTAGCTTCCTTGGGCGGCTGCAGGGAAGTTATGTAATGTGTGTGCTTTTATATGGGAATGTGGCAATACTCCACCGCTAATTTACTGCGTGGGAGGCGGTGCCCCAAGAGTGGTCTGCATCTATAGTCTTTCTGGAGGAGGAGCAGGTCAGACAAATACTTTCAGTGACGTCAGAAGACTCATGCCTCCAGATATACCACAGACGAGAACATACATCGGAGCCACGCACGCGCGCCTAGCGGTGGCCATAATTAATGAAGTCAAAGGCGGGCTTTGCACGCTGCGACATCGGTAACAATGTGTTACCGATGCTGCAGCGATAGTCCCGCCCCCGTCGCATGTGCAATATCTAGTGAAAGCTGCCGTAGCGATTATTATCGCTACGGCAGCTTTACACACACATACCTGCCGTGCGACGTCCCTCTGGCCGGCGACTCGCCTCCTTCCTAAGGGGGCGGGTCGTGCGGCGTCACAGCGAAGTCACACGGCAGGCAGCCAATTGAAGTGGAGGGGCGGAGATGAGCAGGATGTAAACATCCCGCCCACCTCCGTCCTTTTCATTGCAGCTGGCGGCAGGTAAGGTGAGGTTCCTCACTCCAGCGGCTTCATACACAGCGATGTTTGCTGCCGCAGGAGCGAGGAACAACATCGCACCTGTCGCTGCACCGGCATTATGGAAAAGTCGGCGGCTGCAGCGATTATACGATAATGACGCTTTTGCGCTCGTTCATCGTATCAAAAAGGTTTTACACGTTACGATATCGACTGCGACGCTGGATGTGCGTCACTTTCGATTTGACCCCATCGACATCGCACGTGCAATGTCGCAACGTGCAAAGCCGCCCAAAGAGTGTGGTTAAAAAGAATGTTAAGTATTTAGCAATAGGAATGCAACATTTTGTTTCCTTTCAGGTTAGGGGGATATTCTTTTGCAGTTAAAGAAACTAGCAAAGTGTCTATAATCTTATAAGTGGATATATTACCGGCACTGTTATATAGTTTCTAATAGAATCGCACACTATATCCAAGTGTGGACATTTTGGAAAACTGCAAAGATATGGGCAGAAAAAATGGATAGAGAATATGAAAAACATCCTATTATAATATAAGACATATACATAAAAAAAACAACACATTTTTATATACATCACAAAAAGCAAGGTGTGATCTTTACTGAATGCGCAGATCATTATAAGTATAAAAATTATAAGGGCGTTCAAAAATTCTGATTGTTTTCTCTTTTTCGTAACAATTTTGTCAGAGTATAAAGGCCACTTTACATGTTGCGACATCGCTAGCGATCGCTAGCGATGTCGCGAGCGATAGCACCTGCCCCCGTAGTTCCAGCGATATGTGGTGATCGCTGCCGTAGCAAACATTATCGCTTCGGCAGCATCACACGCACTTACCTTGTCAGCAACGTCGCTGTGACCGCCGAACAATCCCTCTCTCAAGGGGGAGGTGCGTTCGGCGTCATAGTGACGTCACTGCGACGTCACTAAGCTGCCAGCCAATAGAAGCGGAGGGGCGGAGATGAGCAGGACGTAACATCCCGCCCACCTCCTTCCTTCCTCATTGACGGTGGACGCATGTAAGGAGATGTTCGTCGCTCCTGCTGTCACACATAGCGATGTGTGATGCCGCAGGAATGACAAACAACATCGTACCAGTGGCAGCAGCGATATTAAGGAAATGAGCGACGTGTCAACAATCACCGCTTTTGAATAATTTTGCGATCGTTGATCGTCGCTCATTAGTGTTACATACTGCGATGTCGCTATCAGCGCCGGATGTGCGCCACTAACGGCGTGACCCCGACGATATATCGGTAGCGATGTCGCAGCATGTAAATCACCCTTTAGGCTATGTGCACACATTGCATTTTTAGATATGATTTTGAGTGCAGATTTATCACAAACCCTGAAAGGAACCTTGATGCCAGCAAAGTCAATGAAAATCCTGAAGTGGCCAGCACACATTGCCTATTTGTGACTTGCAGAGTTTGTGCAGAAAATGCTCCACTTTGACAGAATGACAATAAAAAAACAAAGGCAAAATGGATTTTCCATGAAAAATTGGTAGGCAAAATTAAAGAGAAAAAAACCCCACCTCTTCCAACCCTTTCTGGGCGGCTGCTGACTGATATTGTTAGGGTGGGGGGCTCCCCATAACGTGGAGCTCCCCATCCTGAGAATACCAGCCTTCAGCCGTATGGCTTTATCTGGCTGGTATTAAAATTGGGGGGACCGCACGCCGTTTTTTTTAATTATTTAATTATTTATTTCACTGCACAGTATACACACACCGGCTGCTGTGATTGGGTGCAGTGAGACAGCTGTCACTCAGTGTGGGAGCGTGTCTCACTGCAACCAATCATAGGCGCCGAAAAGCAGGACAGCAGGGAATAGGAGATTGATTAATGAGCGGCCGGCTTTTTCAAAAGAGGAAAAGCCACCGGAGTTTGAACAGCTGTGCAGCGCCGCGGCAGTGATCGGGGAACGGTAAGTAAGAGAGAGGGGGGGGAACTGACCGACAGACTGTGAGAGGGGGACAGACAAGACAGAGAGAGACAGACCGACGGACTGAGGGAGATAGAATAAAAAAAAAAAAATGACCGACATCGCTAGTAAAAAGCACAAAACGTGCGTTTTGGACATCGGAGTGCCACACAAGGTTTTCATGTAAAATCTTTCATGTAATAATCTCAAAAAGTAACATACACCAGCTCTATCTCACTATTGGGTATGTGCCCTTAACATTTCCGCCATGAAAATTCATTTTGGTGTCATTTTGGAAGGTTTTCTGGTGAGTCCGTAAAAATGGCGTAAAACTTGGACAAAATTGTTCACAGCTGTGACTTTTGAGTGATAAATGCTTCAAGGGGTCTTCCCCATGCTGATGCCATGTCATTTGAGCACTCTTCTGAGACTTTTGTGACATTTTTAGGGTTTCTACATGCTGCCGGGGGGTCATTTCACAAAAATACTCGGGTCTCCCATAGGATAACATTGGGCTCGGTGCTCGGGCCGAGTACACGAGTATCTTGGGAGGCTCGGCCCGAGCTTCGAGCACCCGAGCTTTTTAGTACTCGCTCATCACTAATAATTAAATAATTAAAAAAAATGGCGTGCGGTCCCCCCCAATTTTAATACCAGCCAGATAAAGCCATACGGCTGAAGGCTGGTATTCTCAGGATGGGGAGCTCCACGTTATTTCTTCATTGACTGGGACAGTGTGGATCGTCATGGCAACCCCTTGGATTACACCAGACCTGGATTTGTTTTTCTTTCTAATAAATTGGTTAAAAAGGAAATGTATTGGGGAGTGTTTTTTCAAATAAAAATGTGTTTGTCGTCTATTTTTTTTATTACTGACTGGGTTGGTGATGTCAGGAATCTGATAGATGCCTGACCTCACCAACCCCAGGGCTTGATGCCAGGTGACATTACACATCTGGTATTAACCCCATATATTACCCCGTTTGCCACCGCATCAGTGCACGGGATGAGCTGGGGCGAAGCACCAGGATTGGCGCATCTAATGGATGCGCCACTTCTGGGGCGGCTGCGGCCTGCTATTTTTAGGCTGGGGAGAGTCCAATAACCACGGACCTCCCTAGTCTGAGAATATCAGACCCCAGCTGTATGCTTTACCTTGGCTGGTGATCCAATTTTGGGGGGACCCCTACGTGTTTTGTTTTTTTTTATTATTTATTTAATTTAAAATAACAGCATGGGGTGCCCTCAGTTTTGGATTACCAGCCAAGGTGAGGCTGCTAGCTGTGGTCTGCAGGCTGCAGCCGTTTGCTTTACCCTAGCTGGCTACAAAAATAGGGGGAACCCTACGTCATTTTTTTTCTCATTTTTTTGGCTAAATACATAGCTAAGCGCCCCTTAGTGCCACATGAAAGGCACCAAAGGGTGCAAAATTAAAAAATGCAGGAGAGTGTCTTTCTGCCATTATAATGACAGAAAAGACTGATATGAAGTGTACAAGCACAGGAAAATCACCAGAGCGCTCTACGCTGTGAAAAGCAGTAGAAAATGGCACTGGAGTGAACATGTGACCTCCTCATCTAGGTTGAAGCTAAGGATCCTGGGTAAATTTATGTATTTTCCCTCCTTCAGTTTTTTGCAGTACACAAAAAAACCGAAAGACACACGGATGACAAACAGATAACATACGGACCGTCTACGGAACGGAAACGGATGCCACACGGATGCACCCGTGAAAAAAAACGGACTGTTTTTTGCAGACCACAAAAATGGATCGGTCGTGTGAATGTAGTCTTATTCTGATCTGCCGTTTATAAACAGCAGGCAGAAATAAGTGAATAACGCCCCCAAGCGTCAGAAAATCTCCGGGCTTTCAGGGCTAGCTGAGACCCTGGAGATCATGATTCAGGACGGTTTTTCCGGTCCCTGCTCACGTGATCACAGGTATACACCGTATACCAATGATCACGTTACAGTAAATGACAGCGCCGGTAAAAAATTATTTATCTCCCATCTGACATGAACAAACATGATAAATCTCCTCCCCGGTCCCCTCCGGTCCCCCGGTGTCGCCAAAGTGCCCCCCCTGATGCCCTCCCAGAAATCCAAGATGGCCACACGCACAGCAGCGCACCGGCCACATTCACCCTACTCCTCTGATTTCTGTCGCATGTGCCATGACACATGCGACAGAAAACTCCTCCCCAGGCCCTGCCAGGTCACCCCCTATAACCCCACCGGTGTTCCCCGGTGTCCCACGGTACCTGTGAAGCGTTGATCCCCCCACGGCCCTCTCCTTCACAATAGACGCTGCCGCATGCACAGAGCGGCTGTCAGCTCAGCTTCCTGTGTTCAGACACAGTGAGTGGTGGTTATGCATCTGTAAGCTAAATGGGCGGCACGGTGGCTCAGTGGTTAGCACTGCAGTCTTGCAGCGCTGTGGTCCTGGGTTCAATTCTCACCAAGGGCACCATCTGCAAGAAGTTTGTATGTTCTCCCCGTGTTTGCGTGGGTTTCCTCCGGGTACTCCGGTTTCCTCCCACACCCCAAAGACATACAGCGCTATGGAATTAATAACGCTATATAAATGAATAAATTATTATTATTACTGCAATGCCCTGCTCATGAGGTAAGGAACATAATTGATCAGGAGAGCTATATACTACATTTCCAAATGGAGGGATTTGCTTTTATAGTTTCCCTGCTGAACGACTACCAAACATGAGAGTCCGTTATACGCCACAAGAAAACACATCTAAATAGCGAGCTCTGTTGTTAAGTATTCATTCAGCTGGATAACTGGACTTAAAGGGGTATTCCATCTCCAAGATCCTATCCCCAATATATAGTAGGTGGAATAGCAAAAATATCAGCAAATACCAATATTTGGAAATGTAGAATAGTTCTCCTGATTAGGCATGCCCTTACCTCATGAGCAGGGCATTGCGGCTTTGGTAGCAACCATTACGACATGGACTCTGCTGCTGTGGACCCGGGCAGAGTGAGTGCAGATTCATTGCACCCACACTCCTCACATGAAGGGTCTGCACTCCTAGAAAATGGGGGATACATTCCCTGAGTGTCTCCCCCCCATATTTTAGACGGTCCAGAGTCGTCGTGGGACCCCTTTATTTTTTTTCTTACAATAAATTGGTGAAAGAGGAAGTGTTTTGGGGACTGTTTTTTCAAATAAATTTCTTTTGTCGATTTTTTTTTGATAGTACTGACAGTTTATGATGTTGGGTATCTAATAGACGCCATGACATCACAAACTGCTGGGCTTGATCTCAGGTGACTTTACAGCTAGTATCAACCTTATTTATTACCCCGTTTGCCACTGCACCAGGGCACGGGATGAGCTGGGGTGAAGCGCCAGGATTGGCGCATCTAGTGGATGCGCCACGTCTGGGGTGCCTGCGGCCTGCTATTTTTAGGCTGTGAAAGCCCAATAACTATGGACCTTCCCACCCTGAGAATACCAGACCACAGCTGTCCGCTTAACCTTGGCTGGTGATCCAATTTGGGGGGGACCCTACTTTTTTTGTGTAATTATTAATATTTGTAAAATAATTATAAAAAAAGAGCCTGGGGGGACCTCCACATTGGATCCCCAACCACGGTAGAGCTGCCAGCTGTGGTTTTCAGGCTACAGCCATCTGCTTTACCCTAGCTGGCTATCAAAAAGGGGGGGACCCAATGTCATTTTTTTTTAACTATTTTTTAAATGGAAAAAATTAATGGGCTTCCCTGTATTTTGATTGCCAACCAAGGTAAGGGCAGGCAGATGGGGGTGGCAACCCATAGCTGTCTGCTTTATCTGCGCTGAGAATCAAAAATACCGCGGAGCGCTACGTCACTTTTTTAAAGATTTATTTTTACAGCACTGTGATGTCCAGCAATCAAAATACAGGGAAGCCCATTTTGTTTTTAGTTATTTAAATAAATAATTAAAATTGTATGGAGAAGAGCAGACAGCAGCTGCAGAACTACAAGGCTCAGCATACTCCATCTAGGACTGTATGCAGAAGTTTTTTGCCCACCAAAAAAATGACGTGGGCTTTGCCATATTTTTGTATGCTAGCCAGGTACAGCAGGCAGCCACGGGCTGCCTCCAACCCCCAGTTGCCTATTTGTACCTGGCTGGGAACCAAAAATATAGGGAAGCCCGTTTTTTTTAATTATGTCACTTATTTCATGAAATAATTAAAAAACAAATGACGTGGGCTTCGCCCCATTTTTGTGTCCAGCCAGGTACAACTAGGCAGCTGGGGATTGGAATCCGCAGCACAGGTTAGCCCGAGGTTTCTGGGCGCCTCTGCTGCGAATTGCAGTCCGCAGCCACCCCAGAAAATGGCGCTCTCATAGAAGCGCCATCATCTGGCGCTGTATCCAACTCTTCCAACAGCCCTGGAGCTGGGTGGCTTGTTGGGTAATCATGAGTTAATACTGGCTTTGTTTTACTAGCCAGTATTAAGCCAGAGATTCTTAATGTCAGGCACGTTTGACCCGGCCATTAAGAATCTCCAATAAAGGGTTAAAAAAAAGACACCACACAGAGAAAAAATACTTTAATAGAAATAAATACACAGACAGATTAGAGACTCCATCTTTATTACCCCTGTCAGCCCTCCACGATCCATGGTCTTCTGTCTTTCTCGTTCAACAAATGCAGCTCTGCTCCATCACTGCTGCATGAGGGAAGACGCTGCTTCCCGTGCAGCCTTCACTCCGTGAAGGCTGCACGGGAAGCAGCGTGCAGCCTTCACTCCGTGAGAGATTAGTGCTGCTGGCTGCTGGCGGTGACAGACGCATTACCATAGCAAAAGGGCTCTGATCATGTGATTCCCGGAGCCGCGGTTAGCGGTGACGTCACCGCTAACTGCGTTGCTATGGCAATGGTGATCTCCGTTAATGACCGGCTGTGTCAGCCGGTCCCTAACGGAACGGGGAGTCGACCGTGTGCTAGAGCATGTTGCCGGTACATGGCGATACACAAATGTGCACCGTGTACCGGAGAGTGCAATGACAGGTCCTACATGACACGTCATAGTCATGTGACCAGTCTGTAGCCAATGAGATAATAGCCACGTGACTGGTCACATGGCTATTTTGACGTCACGATAGGTCCTGCATCACTGCTGGCAGTGCTGGTCCCCGGGAGGATTCAGCGAACATCGGATGGAATAGCGGCAGGAGACAGAGTGCAGGAGGGATCGCGGGGACCGGTAAGTGTTATGGCAATGTTTATTAACTGTATGTGTACATTTATAATGCGTTTTTATGTGTTTGTGATTGCCTCCCATTATATCCTATTGGTTCGAGTTCGGTTCGTCGAACGTTCGCCGAACTGAACTTGAACAAGACCTCCGTTCGACGAACCGAACTCGAGCCAAACCACGTCTGGTTCGCTCATCTCCAGTTGTGGGTGACTCACTACTAAGAGGTACAGAAGCAGCTATCTGCAGGTCGGACTTATCCACGCAAGAAGTGTGCTGACTCCCAGGAGCAAAAGTCAAAGATGCGACCAACAGGATACCAAACCTCCTAAGTTCCAAGGACGACTCGACTACCTATTCCTATAGATACATGTAGGCACAAATGACACCGCAAAAAATTACCTACCAACTATCTGCAAAAACTTTGAAAATCTGGGAAAGAAAGTGAATGAATTGGATCTGCAGATAATATTCTCATCAATCCACCCAGTTGATGGTCATAACAACAGGAGATGGAACAGGATACTAGAAGTAAAACACTGGCTAAGAAGGTGGTGCAGACATCGAGGACTCAGATTTTTAGACCATGGTGTGAATTAATTCTACAATAGACTCCTCGCTAGAGACGGGTTACTTCACAAAACTTGGAAATAAACACATTTGCCAGAAGACTTGCCACACTCATGAGGAGGGCTAATATGTGTTTATTATAGACAATTGGGTCAAACAGAGGATATGGATGAGCTTTTTTCACATCAAATGGCCACATTCTCAAAAAACATGAAATAGTGATCATGAGACATTTCAACTACCCAGACATTCATTGGGAATCCCTCACAGTTTCTATTTTGTTTGTTGTCGATAATAGGGCCAGGGTAAGAGGGGATTCAGTGGAAGCTAAAGCTAATGAACTAAAACCAAATGGGGCAGACTGATCACAGTACATGGATGATCACGACTAAGAAAAAGGCAATAGCTCAAACGTATCTCAGTTAGACACAGTATCGTTAATGCTAAAATTCTTACTTTGTATGCTTTTCAGGAAAGCTATTTTAAATGGATGAATAAAGAAAGACTTTTAATTCAATCAAATTTCACCTGCTTGCTGGATTTTTCCTGTGTTTCTCTATCTCCATTAAAGGAGCTTTTAAGAAAGACTTTAAGATTCCTGTAGTTCATAGCTGCTGGGACATTTGTAGGCTGTGAACTCTAGTAAGTTACCAGGTTGACGGTTGCTGAGAAATCCGGTGGCTGTGAGATCTATTAACCTAAAAGGTTACTGGAGCTCACAGCCTCTGGATCTTCTGGCAGCTGTGAAGCCCTGAAACCTTAAAGGGGTCTTTTAGGAGCCTTTAGGGTTCCTTAGATCCCAACTGTTACGACACCTGGAGGCTGGGAACACTAGTAAGACAGGAACCATGAGACCCGGTGGATGTGAGGTCTGGTAACCTAAAAGGTTACCGTCGCTCACAGCCATCAGGTTTCCTGGCCCTTGTGAAGGATTTTTTAAGGGTGCCTTTAGGACATGTGAGCATGTGTGTGTATTGCATGCATTTACGCTGTGTCTAGCACTGCAGCGTAAATGCATGCGTCCTGCATCCCCTGCACAATCTATGAAGATTATGCATAATCAAGGCGCACAATGCTTTTTTGAATGCAGCAATTTGGATGCTGAAATTTTGATCCAAATCGGTGAGTTAAAAAATGCAGCATGTCACTTCTTTTGTGCGTTTTGGATGCAGCTCCCACTCTTTCTATGGGAGAGGTAGCATCTCGAGTGCATAAAATCAGGATTTTTTTCTGCAGAAACACTGCATCCATGATGCAGTGTTTCAGCAGCGATTTGAATCGCACATGAGCTGTCCAATCACTGCAGAATTTTCTGCAGTGACACAACGCAACATCCGCACAAGCCCTTAAGGTTCCTGGATATCCCAGCTGTGGGTACACCTGGAGAATTCTTTCAGAGAGCTTTTAAGGTTTCTGGAGTTCCCAGCTGCTGGAACATCTAAAGGCTGTGAATGCTAGTAATAGTTCACAGCCTCCAGGTGTCCCAACAGCTGGGAACTCCAAGAACATTAATGTCTACCTTAAAGGCTCTTTTAAGGTTTCTGGACCTCACAGCTACCAGACTGTCGGACTGCACTGCTGCCGTGACATGCCATCTGACAGTCCAGCACTAAGTTCACCTGAGGACACTTTTGGTGGTTCTCAAAGTACCCTCTGTGTGAGTCCCCAGCTGTTACCTCAGATGAACTCAGTGCCAAACTATCTGCCAGTGTTTCTGCAGTGGCATGCAGTCAGACAGTACGGCACTGAATTCACCTGAGGTCACGTCTGTCAGCTCCCTTGCTTCTCTCAGTGTATCCCAGATGCCAAGGTGAGCGGTCACATCTTCTGCTGTCACCGCTCTCCATCACTTCCAGATGTAGCAGAGCCAGGATCGTCGTGGGACATTATGTGGATTACATTGGATCAGCAGGAGTGTTTATAGGATTAATAAATTGGTGAAAGAGAGTGTTTTTTTGTTATATAAAATAAAATATTTTTATGGGGTTTTTTTTCTTGTTACTTACAGGGTTGGTAATGGGGGATCTTGTAGACACCTCTCTGTTACCCACCCAGGGCTTGATGGCAGCTGTGATTTTTTAAAAGTCTAATGGATACGACAATTGTGAGTGCCTGTGGGTGCTATATTTAGGCTGGAGAAGGTTCATTAACCATGGACCTTCCCAGCATGAGAATGCAAGTCCCCAGTTGTCTGCTATATCTGATCTGATTATCAAAAATGGGCAGGAGCATACATTTTTTTAATTATAATTTCTTTATTTAAATAATTAAAATAAAATGTTGTGGTGGAGCTTCTCTTTTTGATAACCAGCCAAGATAAAGCACTCAGCTGGGGGCTGCAGCCAACAGCTGTCTACTATACCTGTGCTGGTTATCACAAATAGGCAGAAGATCGCACATTAAAGTGGCATAATACTCTGACATTATTCCCAGAAGAACCTTTGTTTCAGAGATGCAACCAGACATCTTCCCCATGCTGTTCCCATCCAAATTCAACACTTTTCCATTTAAGTATTTTTACAGCCCAGCCAGACATCCTTGTTGGATCTGCAAGAAAATTATTTGAGTTTCCTATTGACTTACATTATATTCATTATGTGTGACGAATACACGAATAGTACGAAATATTTTAGATGAATAAATCAAACCTGAATATTTCACTTTTTGCCTATTACTAATTTTCATATATCTCAATTCACCTGACTCTTGCACCAGAGGTGTTAGATTTGTTGTTGAAGTGTCTTGCTGCTGTGGAACCTGAGGATTCATCAATCGGTGACACTCAACCAATCAAATCTCCTAGCATGGGTCATTTCCATCCTTTCCTTTGAAAGAGCTTGCAGGGTTATTGGAGTCGGAGATGCAGAAGACCACACCATATTTCTGAGTGCATGACAATTAAAATTTAGTAAGTTTTAGAGGATCAGTGGATCCCATTTCTCCTGTGTTAACTGTAGACTATACCATTAACAAGCCATGGAGAAAAAGACATGGATCGCACATCCCAAAAATACATTGATCTAAAAGCCGCTAGGCAAAAATTTAAATAGAACATGAGGTTCTTAGTTACCATTCTGATCAGACTGTATTAAGCCCACTGCCACGTCACGGCGAACCTCTTGAGTGGGTCCCTAATCTAAAGCCTTTTTGGTGCGGCACTGTGCACCAACCACTGCCACGGCGACAAAGCACCAGCAAGGCAGGCGACCTGGCGCCTCACAGCACCCATGCTGCAAGGCAAAGCCCCCAAGGCTCCAGGCCGCACCGCCCCACTGTCACGACATCACCACAACAGCGGCCACTGCACAGCACCAACACACAGTGAGAGAAGCTGCGCACTCACCTCCCACCGGCTCCCATGTGTAAACTGGGAGCAAAAAAAGCTGACCCCTCTTGCAGTCTCCTGCTGATTAAAAACACCTGTGCCAAATGGGGGGAGTGCAGACTATACCATTAGGTTAGTGCTTATGAATTCACTTATGGGAGCTCAAGTTTGTGCATCCATCTATGTTCCCAGGAAGAACATCACCTTTCATTTTATTGATTTTATTAATAACCTGTCTCTACATACAGTATAATATAATTATATTTATTAAAATTTATAACATTTAGTTTAAAATTTGAAATGTTTTCTTTTCAGACCATTTTTATTTGGCTAAGGTGTGATGATGGAAACATTATTGCTGCAAAATAAATTGTAAATCATAGACTGATTTTGAAAGTTATGCCTCTATAGTTATAAATCCATGAAAATATATTTGGCTTCACAACAGCCGTTTCTGGAAAAACAAATGGGGATGATCAATCTACAAGGAAAAAAAGTTTCAGAGCAGTAGTATAAACAGACATTGACTTTTTCTATATTTAGTTTAAAATACATGTAAATTTAGATTTAACAGGTTTAAGGGATGAACCTGTCACAGTGTGACTACATATACAACTATTGTGGTTTCACTCAACTCTAAAATTGGCAAAAACGAAAGACAATTATCTGAGATCACCCAGATCATTCCTAATATTGTTAATTTCCAGGCAAAATGATGATTAAAGGCATTTTCCAATTTTATTCGAAAAATGTTAATTCAAAGCATTAACCCCTTAACGACCAGCGGGCAGTAAAATTACGTCCTAGCGGTCTTAATGTTACTGCCCGTGGTCTGCAGGCAGCAGCTTGCAGCGATCGGCGCACATCTCAGCTGATTTTCACAGCTGAGATGTGTGTCTGCTAGGCACGAGCAGAATCGTTATCTGCTCGTGCCATTTAACCCCTGTAATGGCGCTGTCAATATGTGACAGCGCCATTATAAAAGTTTTACTTACCGCCCGATACCGGAAGTCACGTGACATGATTACGTGACTTCCGGTATTATCATGGTAGCACAGGGTCATGTGATGACTCCTATGCGAGACATAAACCACTTTCACTTTCGCTTTGTACGGAGGCCAGGGAAGCAGGAAGTGACTGTATCTGCTGTTTACAGCTGTGTAGCTGTGATCAGCAGATAGTGCAGAGCGATCGTATTGCTGATCACTATAGCCCCCTAGGGGGACTAGTAAAATAAACAAAAAGTAAAAAAAAGTTTTAAAAAATTAAAAAAAAACAAAAAAACCTAAAAGTTCAAATCACCCCCCTTTCGCCCCATTGAAAATTAAAGGGTTAAAAAAATAAAAAATATACACACATTTGGTATCACTGCATTCAGAAATGCCTGATCTATCAAAATATAAAATCAATTAATCTGATCAGTAAACGGCGTAGCGGCAAAAAAAATTCCAAACGCCAAAATGACGTTTTTTGTTGCCACAGCTTTTGCGCAAAATGCAATAACAGGCGATCAAAACATAGCATCTGCACAAAAATGGTACCGTTAAAAACGTAAGATCGAGTCGCAAAAAATAAGCCATCACTGAGCCATAGATCCCGAAAAATGAGAACGCTATGGGTCACGGAATATGGCGTAAAACGTGTGCCACTTTTTTCAGACAAACTTCCGAATTTGTTTAACCCCTTATATAAAAGTAAACCTATACATGTTTGGTGTCTACGAACTTGCACTGACCTGAGGCATCACACCCACATATCAGTTTTACCATACAGTGAACACAGTGAATAAAATATCTCAAAAACAATAGTGCTATTGCACTTTTTTTGCAATTTTTCTGCATTTGGAATTTTTTTGCCGTTTTCCAGTACACTATATGGTAAAACCTATGGCTTCATTTAAAAGTACATCTCGTTTCACAAAAAAAGAGCCCTCACATGACCATATTGACTGAAAAATAAAAAAGTTACGTCTCTCAGAATATGAATGGCGAAAAAAACGGAAAGCGAAAAGTCGGCCGGTCGTGAAGGGGTTAATGAAAACTTGAAAAAACATTGTATTATGCTTTTTTTAAAATTACTTACCGTCCTGGGCCTCCTTTACTTGCACATGTTTCCGATACTTGTGGAATCCATTTTTTTTCGCAGATATCCCAGGGACCCATTATAACCTATGGTGTTACTCACATTTTCATCTTTTGACAGTGAACCACACAGAGACACAGGGAGACATGTATGTAAGCTATCCGTATGCCGCACAAGTTTAATATTGAAAGTATGACAAAAGCTTTGTAATTTAATTTTCTATATCCATACCGGATGGCACATGGTTGACACATATATGACACATATTTAAAAAAAAACGTACACATAGATAGGTGATTAAAAAAATAAACACAGATTGTCAAAAGGGACCATGCCACGCTTATGTTTTTTAAACTGACATGTAAAGGGTCATTAAGACATTTTTTTTAAGTTAGGGAATGAAAACATTATGATTTGTATTCAAAATACAGCAATGTATATAGAGCAATGTTTCCTAAAGTAGAGTTCTTACCAGTCCCTGACAGATGATCTTTTTAGGTTTTCCTTAAAGGGGTTATTCAAAGCAAGAAGGCCTGCGGAGATACCATCACATGTCTCAACTAGAGATGAGCGAACCGGTCCCGGAACGTTCGACGAACCGAACTCGAACTGCATAGGAAACAATGGCAGGCAATCACAAACACATAAAAACACCTAGAAAACACCCTCAAAGGTGTCCAAAAGGTGACAAACAACTCACAATACAACACAAACACATGGGAAAGTGACAAAGACATATACTCATGCGAAAACAAAAGAGCTGGACAAGGAAAAAGAGGAGGACACACAGATATAGGCATGGCACACCCTTCTAAAATCATGTAAAACACCGCAAGGTGACTCCAAGCGTAGTCTCCCTTTTTTCCAAAAATTGTGCCCCACACACACCCAACCCTTCAGTGGCAGCACTTGTGCCCTAGTTGTACACTTCACAGCTAGATTTGCATCAAGCACATTCAAAAATACGCTATTCTTAACTGTCCCCAGGATGACACCGGGGTAGGTAGCAAAGTCTTTGCTGAACCATGACTTGTTCATCTTGGCTTCTTTTAAAAACAATGTAAGCAAGGGTTACTCCAAGCGAAGTCTCCCTTTTTTCCAAAAATTGTGCCCCACACACACCCACCCATTCATTCAGTGGCAGCACTTGTGCCCTAGTTGTACACTTCACAGCTAGATTTGCATCAAGCACATTCCAAAATACGCCGTTCTTATCCGTCCCCAGGATGACACCGGGGTAGGTAGCAAAGTCTTTCCTGATCCCAGCTCTGTTCATCTTGTCTTCTTTTAAAAACACATCAAGCAAGGGTTACTCCAAGCGGAGCCTCCCTTTTTTCCAAAAATTGTGCCCCACACACACCCACCCATTCAGTGGCAGCACTTGTGCCCTAGTTGTACACTTCACAGCTAGATTTGCATCAAGCACATTCCAAAATACGCCGTTCTTATCCGTCCCCAGGATGACACCGGGGTAGGTAGCAAAGTCTTTCCTGATCCCAGCTCTGTTCATCTTGGCTTCTTTTAAAAACACATCAAGCAAGGGTTACTCCAAGCGGAGCCTCCCTTTTTTCCAAAACTTGTGCCCCACACACACCCACCCCTTCAGTGGCAGCACTTGTGCCCTAGTTGTACACTTCACAGCTAGATTTGCATCAAGCACATTCAAAAATACGCTATTCTTAACCGCCCCTAGGATGACACCGGGGTAGGTAGCAAAGTCTTTGCTGAACCATGACTTGTTCATCTTGGCTTCTTTTAAAAACAATGTAAGCAAGGGTTACTCCAAGCGAAGTCTCCCTTTTTTCCAAAAATTGTGCCCCACACACACCCACCCATTCAGTGGCAGCACTTGTGCCCTAGTTGTACACTTCACAGCTAGATTTGCATCAAGCACATTCAAAAATACGCTATTCTTAACCGTCCCCAGGATGACACCGGGGTAGGTAGCAAAGTCTTTGCTGAACCATGACTTGTTCATCTTGGCTTCTTTTAAAAACAATGTAAGCAAGGGTTACTCCAAGCGGAGTCTCCCTTTTTTCCAAAAATTGTGCCCCACACACACCCACCCATTCAGTGGCAGCACTTGTGCCCTAGTTGTACACTTCACAGCTAGATTTGCATCAAGCACATTCCAAATCCACAAGCATTTACTCTCCCCAGGATGACACAGGGGTAGTAAATTCCTTCTGGATCCATGACTTGTTCATTTTGATGAACGTCAGTCTGTCCACATTGTCACTGGACAGACGCGTGCGCTTATCTGTCAGCACACACCCAGCAGCACTGAAGACACGTTCAGAGACAACGCTGGCAGCTGGACACGACAAAATCTCCAAGGCGTAACTGGATAGCTCTGGCCATTTTTCTAGATTTGAAGCCAAAAATGAGCAAGGATCCATTTGCAAAGTCATGGCATCGATGTTCATTTGGAGATACTCCTGTATCATCCTCTCCAGCCGTTGACTATGTGTCAGACTTGTTGTCTCTGATGGCCTTGCAAAGGAGGGTCTAAAAAAATTATGAAAAGATTCCATAAAATTGCTGTTACCAGCACCAGATACGGTCCTACTGGTACGTGTAGACTGTTGAAGATGACGAGACCATCCCATGTTTGTCAAGTTACAACTGGGAGATTCACTCCCTGCACCTGCACGGTTGTTTGGTGGAAAAGCGGATCTAAGATCGAGTAACAGCTTCTGCTGATACTCCTGCATACGTGCGTCCCTTTCTATGGCTGGAATTATGTCACAAAATTTGGACTTGTACCGGGGATCTAATAGTGTGGCAAGCCAGTAGTCATCATCACTTCTAATTTTGACAATACGAGGGTCATGTTGGAGGTAGTGCAACAAGAAGGCACTCATGTGTCTTGCGCAGCCATGCGGACCAAGTCCACGCTGTGTTTGTGGCATAGAGGTGCTAACCGTTCTTTCTTCCTCTGACATCTCCCCCCAACCTCTTTCAACTGAAATTTGACCAAGGTCTCCCTCATCTGCTGAGTCTTCCATGTCCATGGACAGTTCGTCCTCCATTTCTTCATGTCCTCCTGCACCTTCCTCAACATCTCGCCTGCTAACATGCGCCCTTGTTGATTCCTGTCCCCCATGGTCCCATGCCTGGCGCCTTGGTGATGATGAACGTCTGGACCTTGGTGATGTTGTTGTGTCTTGCGCATATGAATCCTCCTGTAGTTCATCCCCTTCCTGTTGTCCCACCCCCTGACTCCGAATAGTGTTTAGCGTGTGCTCCAGCATGTAAATGACTGGAATCGTTATGCTGATAATGGCATTGTCAGCGCTAAACATATTCGTCGCCATGTCGAAACTGTGCAGAAGGGTGCATAGGTCCTTGATCTGAGACCACTCCATCAGGGTGATCTGCCCCACCTCTGCATCTCGTTGGCCCAGGCTATACGTCATGACGTATTGCACCAGGGCACGGCGGTGCTGCCACAGTCGCTGTAACATGTGGAGAGTTGAATTCCAGCGTGTCGCCACATCGCATTTCAGGCGATGAACTGGCAGGCCGAAAGACTTCTGGAGCGATGCAAGTCGCTCAGCTGCGGCGCTTGAACGGCGGAAGTGAGCAGACAGTTTTCGTGCCCTGTTCAGAAGGCCATCTAGGCCGGGATAGTGTGTTAAAAATTGCTGCACGACAAGGTTCAACACGTGAGCCATACAAGGTACGTGAGTCACCTTGCCCAGGCGAAGGGCCGCACCCAGGTTTGCAGCATTGTCACACACGGCCTTACCAGGCTGCAGGTTGAGTGGAGACAACCATTTATTAAACTCGGACCGCAGAGCTGACCCCAACTCCTCAGCTGTGTGACTCTTATTCCCAAGACATGTCAAGCTAAAGACCGCCTGATGCCAATGCGCTCTGCTGTCAGCATAGTAATGAGGGGTGCGTGATTCCTTCTGTGCAGTGAGAACGCTGGTGGCCTGACCAGGCAGGCTTGGGGCGGAGGTGGAGGACCCAGATGAGGTGGAGGATGCAGAAGCAGTGGCGGAACTTGGACAGACAGAGGATTGACACACAAGTCGTGGGGACGGCAAGACTTGTGCAGCAGACCCTTCACCATCTATCACCATAGTTACCCAGTGCCCAGTGAGCGACATGAAACGTCCCTGTCCATGCTTACTGGTCCAAGTATCGGTGGTGAAATGCACCCGTTCACACACAGAGTTTCTCAAGGAAGCGGTGATGTTGTGTGCGACATGCTGGTGTAGCGCGGGCACACCTTTCTTAGAGAAGTAGTGGCGACTAGGCATCTGGTACTGGGGCACAGCGACAGACATAAGGTCTCTAAAATCCTGTGTGTCCACTAGGCGGAAAGGCAGCATTTCGGTAGCCAACAGCTTACAGAGGGATAGAGTCAACCTCTTAGCTTTGTCATGGGTCGCAGGAAATGGCCTTTTATTTGTCCACATCTGAGGGACAGAGATCTGGCTGCTGTGTGTAGACGGTGTTGAGTAGGGTGTCCCTGGAAAAATGCAGGTTTGTGAGGAAAGTGCAGGCGGAGACATGATGTTGCCTTCATCCAAAGTTGGTGCTATCGATGTCTGAGAGAGCTGTACACACTCACTTGTTTCCCCTTCCAAAACAACTGACGACCTACCAAGCAAACTGCCTGTTGCGGTTACAGTGGTGGAAGTTGTGGGTGGAAAAACAGGTGTGACAGCTGTCCCCACAGTCCTAGAAGATGACGAGCGCGCGGATGCACTGGAAGGGGCAGGCGGTGGATGGTTCGCTCCGCTAGGCCGCATTGCAGCACGGTGAGCTTCCCACCGGGCCATATGATATTTATTCATGTGACGATTCATGGAAGAAGTTGTCAAACTGCTGAGGTTTTGACCTCTACTAAGAGAACCATGACAAATTTTACAGATCACATAATTTGGGCGATCTTTTTCTATGTCAAAAAAGGACCAGGCTAGGCAAGGCTTAGAGGCCATGCGACCTGTTGATCCACCCCGAATAATGCTCAGAGGCAGAGTGGTGGCTGAGGATGCAGTTGTAGACGTGCTACCAGTACTCTGACTCTGTCCAGGAAGGCGCAAGGTAACTTCGTCATTAGTTGCATCCTCCTCCACCACCTCTGTTGACCTCCTCGAGTGCCTGACTGTGGGTTGACAGTAGGTGGGATCTAGAACTTCATCATCAATTGTTGTGTTTGCACTCCCCTCCCCCTCAGACCGAGCCTCTTCTTGCCCTGACCGAATATTTAAGTTGTCATCCCAATCGGGTATCTGAGTCTCATCTTCATCAGTATGTTCCTCATTGTCTATAACCACAGGTGTTACAGTTTGTGACAAAGGGTCAACATTATGCTCCGAAACTTGGTCCTCACGGCCTGAATCAGAGTCACAAAGGTTCTGGGCATCACTGCAGACCATTTCCTGTTCTGTACTCACTGTAGCTTGGGAGCAGACCTCTGATTCCCAGGCTATAGTGTGACTGAACAGCTCTGCAGACTCAGCCATCTCAGTTCCACCATACTGTGCAGGGCTGATGGAGACTTGAGAGCTGGGAGAAAGCAAGTGTGATTGGGATGACAACTCAGACGACTGGTGTTTTTTGGATGCGGTTGTTGAGGTGGCGGAGAGGGCACTTGTTGGACCACTTGAGATCCATTCAAGCATTTTCTTTTTTGGCCATCATCTACCTTTGTTCCAGTTGTTCGTGTCCGTAAAAAAGGGAGCACATCGGATTGTCCACGGTAAGTAGTAGACATCTTACTTTTGCTGGTAGATGGTCTATCTTCAGCAGATGATAATGGAGCTTTGCCACCTTCCCCACGGACAAAACCTTTTTTGCCTTTTCCACCACGCCTCTTCCCCATTCCAACAGCATCTGTCATTTTGCCACTCATGTTGATTGCAACAAGATTGTGGACTGAAAATGTGGTAGTAAAAATTGAGAGGTGGTGTAGATTGCAGTGGTGGTCTAGCTTTATTAACAGCAGAATAATAAAGAAAAAATATCCCTGACAATGCAACTACGGCCCTTAAACTGGCAGCAAAAATTGCTAGTATAATGGCTTAGTTATCATGAGTTGGAGTGTGCAATGCAGGCAGAGGTGCTGCAAATGTCTTTGCACTAGTGGGACTATAGCAAAGTCCAATAGCCACGTTTAGGATGCCACTAGGTACACTGAGTGTTTGCTAGTATAATGGCTTAGTTATAATGAGTTGGAGTGTGCAAAGCAGGCAGAGGTGCTGCAAATGTCTTTGCACTAGTGGGACTATAGCAAAGTCCAATAGCCACGTTTAGGATGCCACTAGGTACACTGAGTGTTTGCTAGTATAATGGCTTAGTTATAATGAGTTGGAGTGTGCAATGCAGGCAGAGGTGCTGCAAATGTCTTTGCACTAGTGGGACTATAGCAAAGTCCAATACCCACGTTTAGGATGCCACTAGGTACACTGAGTGTTTGCTAGTATAATGGCTTAGTTATAATGAGTTGGAGTGTGCAATGCAGGCAGAGGTGCTGCAAATGTCTTTGCACTAGTGGGACTATAGCAAAGTCCAATAGCCACGTTTAGGATGCCACTAGGTACACTGAGTGTTTGCTAGTATAATGGCTTAGTTATCATGAGTTGGAGTGTGCAATGCAGGCAGAGGTGCTGCAAATGTCTTTGCACTAGTGGGACTATAGCAAAGTCCAATAGCCACGTTTAGGATGCCACTAGGTACACTGAGTGTTTGCTAGTATAATGGCTTAGTTATAATGAGTTGGAGTGTGCAATGCAGGCAGAGGTGCTGCAAATGTCTTTGCACTATTGGGACTATAGCAAAGTCCAATAGCCACGTTTAGGATGCCACTGGGTACACTGAGTGTTTGCTAGTATAATGGCTTAGTTATCATGAGTTGGAGTGTGCAATGCAGGCAGAGGTGCTGCAAATGTCTTTGCACTAGTGGGACTATAGCAAAGTCCAATAGCCACGTTTAGGATGCCACTAGGTACACTGAGTGTTTGCTAGTATAATGGCTTAGTTATAATGAGTTGGAGTGTGCAATGCAGGCAGAGGTGCTGCAAATGTCTTTGCACTAGTGGGACTATAGCAAAGTCCAATAGCCACGTTTAGGATGCCACTAGGTACACTGAGTGTTTGCTAGTATAATGGCTTAGTTATCATGAGTTGGAGTGTGCAATGCAGGCAGAGGTGCTGCAAATGTCTTTGCACTAGTGGGACTATAGCAAAGTCCAATAGCCACGTTTAGGATGCCACTAGGTACACTGAGTGTTTGCTAGTATAATGGCTTAGTTATAATGAGTTGGAGTGTGCAATGCAGGCAGAAGTGCTGCAAATGTCTTTGCACTAGTGGGACTATAGCAAAGTCCAATAGCCACGTTTAGGATGCCACTAGGCACACTGAGTGTTTGCTAGTATAATGGCTTAGTTATCATGAGTTGGAGTGTGCAATGCAGGCAGAGGTGCTGCAAATGTCTTTGCACTAGTGGGACTATAGCAAAGTCCAATAGCCACGTTTAGGATGCCACTAAGTACACTGAGTGTTTGCTAGTATAATGGCTTAGTTATCATGAGTTGGACTGTGCAATGCAGGCAGAGGTGCTGCGAATGACTTTCCACTAGTGGGACTACAGCAAAGTCCAATAGCCACGTTTAGGATGCCACTAGGTACACTGAGTGTTTGCTAGTATAATGGCTTAGTTATAATGAGTTGGAGTGTGCAATGCAGGCAGAGGTGCTGCAAATGTCTTTGCACTATTGGGACTATAGCAAAGTCCAATAGCCACGTTTAGGATGCCACTGGGTACACTGAGTGTTTGCTAGTATAATGGCTTAGTTATCATGAGTTGGAGTGTGCAATGCAGGCAGAGGTGCTGCAAATGTCTTTGCACTAGTGGGACTATAGCAAAGTCCAATAGCCACGTTTAGGATGCCACTAGGTACACTGAGTGTTTGCTAGTATAATGGCTTAGTTATAATGAGTTGGAGTGTGCAATGCAGGCAGAGGTGCTGCAAATGTCTTTGCACTAGTGGGACTATAGCAAAGTCCAATAGCCACGTTTAGGATGCCACTAGGTACACTGAGTGTTTGCTAGTATAATGGCTTAGTTATCATGAGTTGGAGTGTGCAATGCAGGCAGAGGTGCTGCAAATGTCTTTGCACTAGTGGGACTATAGCAAAGTCCAATAGCCACGTTTAGGATGCCACTAGGTACACTGAGTGTTTGCTAGTATAATGGCTTAGTTATAATGAGTTGGAGTGTGCAAAGCAGGCAGAGGTGCTGCAAATGTCTTTGCACTAGTGGGACTATAGCAAAGTCCAATAGCCACGTTTAGGATGCCACTAGGTACACTGAGTGTTTGCTAGTATAATGGCTTAGTTATAATGAGTTGGAGTGTGCAATGCAGGCAGAGGTGCTGCAAATGTCTTTGCACTAGTGGGACTATAGCAAAGTCCAATAGCCACGTTTAGGATGCCACTAGGTACACTGAGTGTTTGCTAGTATAATGGCTTAGTTATCATGAGTTGGAGTGTGCAATGCAGGCAGAGGTGCTGCAAATGTCTTTGCACTAGTGGGACTATAGCAAAGTCCAATAGCCACGTTTAGGATGCCACTAGGTACACTGAGTGTTTGCTAGTATAATGGCTTAGTTATAATGAGTTGGAGTGTGCAATGCAGGCAGAAGTGCTGCAAATGTCTTTGCACTAGTGGGACTATAGCAAAGTCCAATAGCCACGTTTAGGATGCCACTAGGTACACTGAGTGTTTGCTAGTATAATGGCTTAGTTATCATGAGTTGGAGTGTGCAATGCAGGCAGAGGTTCTGCAAATGTCTTTGCACTAGTGGGACTATAGCAAAGTCCAATAGCCACGTTTAGGATGCCACTAAGTACACTGAGTGTTTGCTAGTATAATGGCTTAGTTATCATGAGTTGGACTGTGCAATGCAGGCAGAGGTGCTGCGAATGACTTTGCACTAGTGGGACTACAGCAAAGTCCAATAGCCACGTTTAGGATGCCACTAGGTACACTGAGTGTTTGCTAGTATAATGGCTTAGTTATAATGAGTTGGAGTGTGCAATGCAGGCAGAGGTGCTGCAAATGTCTTTGCACTATTGGGACTATAGCAAAGTCCAATAGCCACGTTTAGGATGCCACTGGGTACACTGAGTGTTTGCTAGTATAATGGCTTAGTTATCATGAGTTGGAGTGTGCAATGCAGGCAGAGGTGCTGCAAATGTCTTTGCACTAGTGGGACTATAGCAAAGTCCAATAGCCACGTTTAGGATGCCACTAGGTACACTGAGTGTTTGCTAGTATAATGGCTTAGTTATAATGAGTTGGAGTGTGCAATGCAGGCAGAGGTGCTGCAAATGTCTTTGCACTAGTGGGACTATAGCAAAGTCCAATAGCCACGTTTAGGATGCCACTAGGTACACTGAGTGTTTGCTAGTATAATGGCTTAGTTATCATGAGTTGGAGTGTGCAATGCAGGCAGAGGTGCTGCAAATGTCTTTGCACTAGTGGGACTATAGCAAAGTCCAATAGCCACGTTTAGGATGCCACTAGGTACACTGAGTGTTTGCTAGTATAATGGCTTAGTTATAATGAGTTGGAGTGTGCAATGCAGGCAGAGGTGCTGCAAATGTCTTTGCACTAGTGGGACTATAGCAAAGTCCAATAGCCACGTTTAGGATGCCACTAGGTACACTGAGTGTTTGCTAGTATAATGGCTTAGTTATAATGAGTTAGAGTGTGCAATGCAGGCAGAGGTGCTGCAAATGTCTTTGCACTAGTGGGACTATAGCAAAGTCCAATAGCCACGTTTAGGATGCCACTAGGTACACTGAGTGTTTGCTAGTATAATGGCTTAGTTATAATGAGTTGGAGTGTGCAATGCAGGCAGAGGTGCTGCAAATGTCTTTGCACTAGTGGGACTATAGCAAAGTCCAATAGCCACGTTTAGGATGCCACTAGGTACACTGAGTGTTTGCTAGTATAATGGCTTAGTTATCATGAGTTGGAGTGTGCAATGCAGGCAGAGGTGCTGCAAATGTCTTTGCACTAGTGGGACTATAGCAAAGTCCAATAGCCACGTTTAGGATGCCACTAGGTACACTGAGTGTTTGCTAGTATAATGGCTTAGTTATAATGAGTTGGAGTGTGCAATGCAGGCAGAGGTGCTGCAAATGTCTTTGCACTAGTGGGACTATAGCAAAGTCCAATAGCCACGTTTAGGATGCCACTAGGTACACTGAGTGTTTGCTAGTATAATGGCTTAGTTATAATGAGTTGGAGTGTGCAATGCAGGCAGAGGTGCTGCAAATGTCTTTGCACTAGTGGGACTATAGCAAAGTCCAATAGCCACGTTTAGGATGCCACTAGGTACACTGAGTGTTTGCTAGTATAATGGCTTAGTCATAATGAGTTGGAGTGTGCAATGCAGGCAGAGGTGCTGCAAATGTCTTTGCACTAGTGGGACTATAGCAAAGTCCAATAGCCACGTTTAGGATGCCACTAGGTACACTGAGTGTTTGCTAGTATAATAACTTAGTTATAATGAGTTGGAGTGTGCAATGCAGGCAGAGGTGCTGCAAATGTCTTTGCACTAGTGGGACTATAGCAAAGTCCAATAGCCACGTTTAGGATGCCACTAGGTACACTGAGTGTTTGCTAGTATAATGGCTTAGTTATCATGAGTTGGAGTGTGCAATACAGGCAGAGGTGCTGCAAATGTCTTTGCACTAGTGGGACTATAGCAAAGTCCAATAGCCACGTTTAGGATGCCACTAAGTACACTGAATGTTTGCTAGTATAATGGCTTAGTTTTAATGAGTTGGAGTGTGCAATGCAGGCAGAGGTGCTGCAAATGTCTTTGCACTAGTGGGACTATAGCAAAGTCCAATAGCCACGTTTAGGATGCCACTAGGTACATTGAGTGTTTGCTAGTAAAATGGCTTAGTTTTCATGAGTTGGACTGTGCAATGCAGGCAGAGGTGCTGCGAATGACTTTGCACTAGTGGGACCATAGCAAAGTCCAATAGCCATGTTTAGGATGCCACTAGGTACACTGAGTGTTTGCTAGTATAATGGCTTAGTTATAATGAGTTGGAGTGTGCAGAGGACAGGAGGGTACAGTGCCAGGATTGTGGGGCTCTGGGTAGAGGAAAGGACGCCTGCCTTTCTATTCCCTCCTAATAGGGAAATGCAGGGAGGAAATCCCTGACCTTTGCTACAGAGACGCTGTCACTGTTTTCAGGACCTGTCACCTATGGCTCTGACCCTGCCGGTTTGAACCCTTAAAAGGACTGATAGAAAGTGCTCTCCCTAAGCTGTCCAGCGCTGTGTATGGAGCGCATACAGCTGTATCAGCGATAGGACAAAGGACGGAGCTGCGACAGTGATGTCTGACACCAAAGACGCAGAAGAGATAATGGCGTCCTGGAGGAAAATGTCCGGTTTTATAATGCAGGGACATGTCACATGGACATCCTATCACACATGCCGTTGCTTCTCTGGCTAAAAGTCCACTTAGCAGTGTGTGTGTCTGGGATTGGCTGACATGCTGGCCCGCCCCACAAGACGCGCGCGCTTAGGGAAGGAAGACAAGGAAAAAAAAAAAAAATGGCGATCGCCATTATAGAAACAGCAGTGATCTGAAGGCGCTGTTCCCGCACACTATACACTGAAATGTCATAATAGTGTGATTCACAGAGAGACTTACACTATTACAGCGGAAACCAAGCTAGGAATTAGCTGTTTTTTTTTGCTGCTAGAACCGTTCTCGAACGTTTCTAGAACTATCGAGCTTTTGCAAAAAGCTCGAGTTCTAGTTCGATCTAGAAGAGGCCCCAAAATCACTCGAGCCTAGAACTGGAGAACCTCGAACCGCGAACCGCGCTCAACTCTAGTCTCAACGCTGGCAGGAAACTAGCCAGGTCTTTCACCGGGAAGGAACAACCACGGGAAGAGCAGTCTCCAGTCAAGGAGACCACCTATGCCAAACATGGTATCCATCCACAGACAGCCGTTTCGGGGTATTTGCCCCTTATCAGTGTGGAGTAGGAATCTGGCTAGTGGGAGCATTGCCTAGTAAAAGACTATGTGAGCAAGGATGGTTGACCTTAGGGAGATCAACATCCACCACTGCGGAGACACCATCACGTGTTTCTCAACACAGTGATTCTAGAGCAATGCCCCCTGGTTGCCCACTACTGGTTACCCAGGGGGCATTGCTCTAGAATCACTGCGTTGAGAAACACGTGATGGTGTCTCCGCAGTGGTGGATGTTGATCTCCCTAAGGTCAGCCATCCTTGCTCACATAGTCTTTTACTAGGCAATGCTCCCACTAGCCAGATTCCTACTCCACACTGATGAGGGGCAAATACCCTGAAACGGCTGTCTGTGGATGGATACCATGTTTGGCATAGGTGGTCTCCTTGACTGGAGACTGCTCTTCCCGTGGTTGTTCCTTCCCGGTGAAAGACCTGGCTAGTTTCCTGCCAGCGTTGAGACATGTGATGGTGTCTCCGCAGGCCTTCTTGCTTTGAATATTACCCAGGGGGCATTGCTCTAGAATCACTGCGTTGAGAAACACGTGATGGTGTCTCCGCAGTGGTGGATGTTGATCTCCCTAAGGTCAACCATCCTTGCTCACTTTCCTTAAAGGGGTTATCCGGCTTATTTTGACTTTTTTTTTATTATTACCCTATTGGGCTACATTGGGGCAGGTAAGTAGATAGAGACCACTTACCTGCCCTGCTGTCAGCCCCTCTCCCCCGACTCAGAGCGGTCATGTGACTTCTCCTGCCGCGATTTTGCTGCTTCCAGTCATTTCATGGCAACATGGGCAGGACCATGTTGACATGCAAATCTGGAACAGCATGTTGCCGCCCTGCTGGGCAGGTACAGTGCGTGAGTCCCTGCCCCCCTTCCCTGCACCCTCCCACACATTCCCCCGCACCCTGTACTCTCCCCGCCCACAGTGTCACCGCCAGCATCGGGCCCCCTGCTCAGGATAGCAGGAGTGCCCATGCAGTCTGTGTCCCGCTCCAGCCCCGCGGCTGCCTTCATTGCAGTGTGTGTCTGCCCGCATGCAGATTCTCACCCTGCAGTGCAGGCAGCCGCAGGTATAACGAGCGCTGCTGCCAGGAGGTTAGATGGGATCATTACCTGCTGTGACGATCTCCTCTTCACTCTGTCAGCACGGTCACTGCCTTCTATGCCCGCTGCGTTCTCACGTCACTAGCGGTGACATCACGGGCGATACTGCTGAGAACGCGGTGGGCATAGGCGGCAGTGACATCGCTGACAGGAGTGAAAAGGAGATCGTCACAGCAGGTAATGATCTCATCTAACCTCCTGGCAGCGCTCGTCATCCCCTGCAGTGACCTGGGCTGACCTATTGATGTTAGCTCAGGTAACTGCATTGCTCTCCCAGCCAATGGGGAACATTCTGTTCTTCATTGACTGGGGGGACATTGTTTATGGTATGGATAGTCATGTGTCCCCCTTATTGGATTATGCCGGACCCGGATTTAATTGTTCTTTTCAATAAATTGGTGAAAGAGCGAATGTTTTGGGGAGTGTTTTTTCAAATAAAACTTTTTTTGTTGTCTATTTTTTTTATTAGTGACTGGGTTGGTGATGTCGGGTATCTGATACACACTTGACATCACTAACCCCAAGGCTTGATGCCAGGTGACATTAGACATCTGGCATCAACCCCATATATTACCCCGTTTGCCACCGCACCAGGGCAATCGGATGAGTTGGGGAAAAGCGCCAGGATTGGCACATCTAATGGATGCTGCGCCACTTCTGGGGCGGCTGCGGCCTGCTATTTTTAGGCTGGGAAGTATCAAATAACACCTCCCTCCCATAATGACCTCCCTAGTCTGAGAATATCAGACCACAGCTGTCTGCTTTACCTTGGCTGGTGATCCAATTTGGGGGGGACCTCATGTTTTTTGTTTTAAATTATTTATTTAATTTAAAATAGCGTTGGGTGCCCTCTGTTTTGGATTATCAGCCCAGGTAAAGCTGCCAGCTGTGGTTTGCAGGCTGCAGCCGTCTGCTTTACCCTAGCTGGCTACAAAAGATAGGGGGGACCCTATGTCGTTTTTTTAAAAAATTATTTATTTTTTTGGCTAAATACAAGGCTAAGCACCCTTTAGTGCCACATGAAAGTCACTAAAGGGTGCCAGCTTAGATTATGCAGGGGGGTAGGATATTATATATGTCTTTCTCATCTATCTATCAATCTATTCATCTATCCATTATCTATCTATATGTCTATCTATCTATCCCTCTATTCATTCATTCATCCCTCTATCTCTGTCTATTCATCTCTATATCTACTCATCTATTTACTTTCTTGCTGCTTCCGTTTTTTTGCGGTCCGCAAAAAAATCGGAAGGCACACGGATGACACACAGATGCATCCGTGAAAAAATGGACCGTTTTTTGCGGACCGCAAAAACAGAAAGGTCATGTGAATGTAGCCCACATGTGTTCCCTATGGGGGTAGGGATCGGTACAGAATGATGGTGGGGGGGTCGGTACAGGGTGTGACGACATGGACTCTCATGGGTTAAAGTTTCTTAACATTCAGCCAGACTATTGTTCTTATGTGTGCTAAGTCATGTTTTCTTAGCTATTGCTCTCCAGACTTTTCCAGTAACCATTGTATTGTAGTTGTGTATTGATAATGTAATTACCTTAGTAGCCATTGTCTAGTCGGTGACTTGCCGACTCCATGTAGATATACTGAGTCTTTCTATGCACATCATTTAAATGAACATTATCCATGCAGCTTGAAATTCATCCAATGGGAGAAGCAATCTTGTCCAACCAATTGATGAGGACACAGTGTATCCTAAGGGAAGGTTATGGCTATAAAAGGGACTTCTTTAAGCCACCAGGGTGGATGAAGGTTGATGGATGCTGATGGATCCAGTCTAAGCTCTTTGGAGCTGACTAGAGGATCAGGATATCTTATGGCTTCAATCTAGGGACTCCGGATCCGGTTGGAGACCATATCCACAGCCTTGGGATTTCGACTCCGGCTGCCAGGATTGTAACATCATACCAGGACTACCTAAGGAGGACACTCAGGTTGGGACAGTTCAGTCACCTGTTACAGATTTTGCAGACCTCACACAGCTTCCTAAATCTGGCGTTATTCCTTTCTCGGTGTGTGCCCGCCAAAAGCGGGGTGCTGCTGGACTGGAGTAAGCGGCCCTGGAAGCTCTGAGGCATGGACATTCTAAATCCCTGGTGAGCCAGCGGAAGGATGAGACTCTGTTGCCTGTTACATTTGTGTGTTTTGCTGGTTATGTGTTATGTGCTGTTAATTGTTTGGGGATCCAATAAAGTCTAATTATTGTGGCTCCCTCACCCTGTGTTGTCTGAGTTGTGTTACGCCCACTGTTAAGGAGGCCGGCGTTCAGTTGGGATGAGCCCTGAGCCACGCTGTCTTTCTAAAGGCGGCGGGTTTTAGTGGACGAGAGCACCCACTGAGCCCCGTGTCTCCACATAGGGCGCCGTGTGTGTGTTTGTGTGTGTGGGTGGGGGGAGGGTTGCAGAGCCTGATGTGATGTGTGTGTGTGTGTGTGTGTGTGTGTGGCACAGAGCCCGATGTGGGGCTGCTATTTCCATTGCTAGAGTGATAACAGGTCAGGAGCTGGGCAGAATACTGACAGGGAATGTGTGTGCAGGGGGCGGGCAGAGGGCGGGCAGGGGGCAAGGCTGGACAGTGAGGCCGGGCAGGGGGCGAGGCTGGACAGTGAGGCCGGGCGGTACCAGCTCTGACTGAGGTTTTGCACATGAAGTGGTCAGTTTGCTTGTGCTGAATGTAAACAAAGAGCAGCAGAGAATAAAGGGATAATTCAAGAGGAACAAAAGATAGAAAACAAAAAATAACAATGTCGGGGTGTTTTATATGACAATACAGCACAGACAAACTCAAAATTTTTGGTAAGCTAATGTCGGACAACTCCTTTAACCCCTTGACCATCCAACAATTTTCCGTTATTCTTTTTTCCTCTGCTTCTTCCAAGAGCCGCAACATTTTTATTTTTCCATCACCATAACCGATTTGAGGGCTTGTTTTTTCATGGAATGAGTTGCACTTTTGAATGAAACCATTATATATACCATATAGTGTACTTAAAAACAGGAAAAAAAAATCCATTGCACAAGTGAAATTGAAAAAGAAGTGCAATTCCACAATTGTTTTGGGCATGTTTATTTACTATTTTCCATATATGGAAGAACTGACCTGGTAATCTGATTTCCCTGGTCAGTATGAGCTTGTATATATCAAACATGTAAATATGTATTTAATTATTAAAAAAAATTCTATTTATTAATTAAATTATAATCTAATTAGTTTATACCATGCCTGATGAAGAGACCTGAGTAGTCTCGAAAGCTTGCAATTATTACCATCTTTTCAGTTAGCCATTAAAAGGTATCAACCACTGAGGACTTTCTGTTCTTTTAAACAAATTTTTTTTTAAAAAAAAATTCAGAACTTTGTCACAAAAAATGTTTAGCTTTTTTCGCCATTTTCTGAGAACCATAAAGTTCTCATTTTTTTGCATGTGGACTGTGTGATGGTTTATTTTGTTGTGCACTGGGCTGACATTTCTACAAACACAATTTTTGGGTAGATGCAATGCTTTGATCGCCTTCTATTGCATTTTATTGCAAGGTTGTTGCCGCCAAAAAAACTTGATTCTGATGTTTTTAATTTTTTTTTGTTACCATGTTTACCAATCAGAATAATTTATTTTATATTTTGACAGATCAGACTTTTCTGAAAGCGGCAATACAAAATGTCTGTTTCTTCCTATTTTTCTTATTGTTTTATTTCCAATGGGATTAAAGGGGGGTGATTTGAAGTTTTGAGTTTTTTTATTTTTTACATAATTTTAAAAACTTTTTTTACTTTTATTTTACTAGTCATCCCTAATGGACCTGAAGTTGCATCAGCACTGCTTTGTACAGCAGAAATGGTGAATTCCTAAGAACGCTTGCATGCAGCCGGCATTCACATGAAGTTTGTCATGACAGTGACAGGGATTATTAACTGACCACTGGCTATCATAACTTTACAATGCCCTACAATAACATCATGGGGTGACCACTGGGAGTGGAGACTGATGCACTCCCCACTAGCATGCATTAATTTTCGCTATTGACAAAAGGATTTGTCAGATCAGCTGATGTGTGCAGGGAAAGATGAATCAATGTACAGTCATATGAAAAAGTTTGGGCACCCCTATTAATTTTAACCTTTTTTCTTTATAACAATTTGGGTTTTTGCAACAGCTATTTCAGTTTCATATAATAACTGGTGGACTGAGTAATATTTCTGGATTGAAATGAGGTTTATTGTACTAACAGAAAATGTGCAATCCGCATTTAAACAAAATTTGACCGGTGCAAAAGTATGGGCACCTCAACAAAAAAGTGACATTAATATTTTGTAGATCCTCCGTTTGCAAAAATAACAGCCTCTAGTCGCTTCCTGTAGCTATTAATGAGTTCCTGGATCCTGGATGAAGGTGTATTTGACCATTCCTGTTTACAAAACAATTCCAGTTCAGTTAAGTTTGATGGTCGCCGAGCATGGACAGCATGCTTCAAATCATCCCTCAGACTTTCAATAATATTCAGGTCTGGGGAGTGGGATGTCCATTCCAGAACATTGTAATTATTCCTCTCCATGAATGCCTGAGTAGATTTGGAGTTGTGTTTTGGATCATTGTCTTGCTGAAATATCCATCCCCTACGTAACTTCAACTTCGTCACTGATTCTTGCACATTATTGTCAAGAATCTGCTGATACTTAGTTGAATCCATGCGACCCTCAACTTTAACAAGATTGGATTTCCATCAATTTTTCCAAAATATCTGATTCAGGTGCAACCTCCAACAGATTAATTTAATAGCGATGCAGCAGAGTTACTGCAGACTCCCGTTGGCCTCTGTTCAGCAGAGTTCTCCTTTTCAAAGGTGCACAAAACTGTTGTTAACTGCTCTTTTGTGCGCGTCTAAAAAGATGTACACCGCCAGACGACAGGCCAGACAGGAGTGCAAAGTCACTCCATCTGCCTACGTTCATTGAATTTTCTGTTGGGAATTTTGTCTGAATCATGTTTTTCCAAGAATTTCATGTATTTCCATATGTTAATGCTCTTTGTACTGCACAGGATAAATGTGAACTTAACCATACTGCGATCTTTGGACGGCAGTAATTGAATAATTGGCTTTATTACTATTTTTATGCTGTTCAGTTTGTGGTATAAGTGATTATGCAGCTTTATTCCTCAGGTCTGTAAGATTACAGCGTTACAATATTTATATAGTTTTTTTTAAGTTTGGCTACTATCAGACTATTTTTACAAAATAAAGGTTTTTTGCATCATAACATTTTCAAGTCTATAGCTTTTTTTTTCTACTTCTGCCAACAGAGTTATGTGATGACTTTTTTTTTTGAGAAATCAGTTGTTCGAGTTTTTATTGTTACCATTTTTGGTCACATAATGTAATTTGATCGCTTTTAGTGAGCCAGTGTAATCATTACTATTCACTTCTCGCATGAATAGTACGGTATTCTGGTTACTCGTTACATTACGCGCTTTTGTGTACTCGCCTCACGATATTCGTATAACCCGCCCAACAAGCTTGAGACATGATTTAAACCACTAAACATGCTGGGCTTCTTAACCAATCACAGTAATGCCGCAGCCACCTTGGTTGTGGCATTACTGTAATTTGTTGGCCGTGTAGCATCATAGTGTTTATAAAAGCCCTTCTGCCTGAATTTTGCTCACATTACATTGCCAATGTTCTCTCCAAACGCTTCACACTCACCGATCAACGGCGCAGCACAGCTGTGACAGCTGTGCTGCGCCGGTGATTGGTGAGTATGAAGCGTTTGGAGAGAAACATTGGCAATGTAATGTGAGCAAAATTCAGGCAGAAGGGCTTTTATAAACACTATGATGCTACATGGCCAGCCAATGCTCCCATGGCCTCTCATTCTTCTTGCCTACCCGCTTATTAGGCACATACATATTCACTGCACCCTCTCATTAGGCTCATAAATATTCACTGCTTCTCCCGACTGCCAGCATCTGTGATTGGTTTAAGTCAGGCCCGCCCCCACGCTAAGTGACAGCTGTCTGACTGCAACAAATCACAGATGCCGGAGGGTGGGTCTATATCGTACAGTAAAATTAATAATTTTTAAAAAAGGCTTGCAGTTCCCCAATTTTGATACCCATCCAAGATGAAGCCCCACAGCTGGGGGCTGGTATTCTCAGACTGGAGAGGCCTATGGTTATTAGGCTCTCCCCAGCCTAAAAGTATCAGCCAGCAGCCGCCCGGAATTGCCACAGCCATTGGATGCCACAGTTACGGCACTTTACCCAGCTCTTCTTGATGGCCCTGGTGCGATGGCAATCAGGGTAATAAGGAGTTAATAGCAGCCCATAGCTGCCACTAAGTCCTAGATTAGTCATGGCAGGCATCTATGAGACACCCCCTCATCACTAATGTGTAAATGAAATTAAATAAACACAAACACCCTAAAAATCCTTATTTGAAATAAAAGACAAAAAGAACCCTCTTTCACCAATTTATTAACCCCCATATACCCCTGCAGGTCTGACATAATCCTCACGAGGTCCCATGACACTTCCAGCACCGCTACATATGATGCTCACAGCAAGCACCATAGAACAAGACTGCACACTGTGAGGTGCAGGCCGCAACTGAAGTGAGCCACAAAATCTGCAGGCATGTGACTCAGAATTAACGCTGGTGAACCCGTGATGTCACTGCCACGACACACGCCATCCTGCAGGGCCCACAGTTGGGACATCAGGGGTTCAGCCGAGTTCATTTTGATTGCGCATCACTCAGAATGAACGCGGGTGAACCCGTGACGTCATTGCCACGACACATATCATCCTGTGAGACTCGCAGATGTGATTTCATGGGTTTAGTCAAGTTCATTTTAACAAACGTCACTCAGAATGAACGCAGGTGAACCCATGACGTCATTGTCACGACACATGCAGCCTGTGGGGCCTGCAACTGTGACGTCAGGTATTCAGCTCAATTCATTCTCATCATGCATCACTCAGAATTAACTTGGGTGAACCCGTGACGTCACGGCCGTGACACACACCGTACTATGGGGCCCACAGCTGTGATATCAGAAGTTCACCTGAGCTCATTTTGATCGTTTAGCTCTGTCTGCAGTCACAGGGGGCAGCCATGCTCTATGATGCTCCCTGTGACTGGACAGGGATGTAGCATAGCTGAATCGCCATGGGACCAGCAGGGATATTAAAGGGTTAATAAAGTGGTGAAAGAGGGTGCTTTTTTGTCTTTTAACCTCATAACGACGGCCGTACGACTTAAAGCGGCGGCAAAACAGGATACTTATTCTGTTCAACCGCTTTAAAGCGTCGGGCCGTAAAAGGCCTGTAGCACCCCCCAGCGACCGAAAATCTCGGGGGTTTCAGCTACCGGGGGTAGCAGAGACCCCCCCAGATTATGAATCGGGGTGTTTTTTCTGGACCCCGATAATGTGTATACCTCCGATCACATTAAAAAAAATTAAATGGCTGGTAAAATTGATTTATTTTTCATCTGACGTGATCAAACATGTCAGATGAGGAATAAATATGAGCCCTTAGTGCCCCCAAGTCCCCCGGTACTGGAGAAATCCATCCACCCCCCCCTCCGGAAAATCCAAGATGGCGCCAACGCGCACTGAAAACTGCGGCCGCCACCGGCTCTGCATTCATTTCCCTCCGATCTGAAATGATCAAACATTTCAGATCGGAGGGAAATGTCCTCCCCCTGTCCCCTCCTCCGGTACACCGGAGCTCTCTGGTCCCACAGAGCCCCCTTCGGTTCTCCAGAGTCCCCCTCCGGAGCATGCAAGATGGCGCTGACGCGCGCTGAAAACTGCTGGAGCTCTCTAGTTCCCCGGAGCCCCCTCCGGGGGACAAGAGAGAGTGATCTGGAGAATCGGAGTTTTCACCACCGTTCCCAGTCTCTCACCCACCCCATCTGGGATCCCCCGTTCCCCCAATTCCCTCCCCTGTACCTCAATAAAAAAAAATCACCGATCCCCCGGTCCCACGCGTCCCTCTGCGGCCCACCTTCTTCTCTTCTCCGGGAAAATGGCGGGCACATGCGCAGTGTGCTTGGCATAATCTGCCTCCTGCACCTGGCAACGAAAAAAAAAAATCTGATTGGCTGTTTAGATTTGAATACTGTGATAGATCCTATCACAGTAGTCAAATTGCCAATATTTGATAAATATGGCAGCAGTTAGGTCTGCCTTTCTCCTCTCTCCCTTGTAGTTCATCTGGGAGAGAAGAGAGAGAGACTACGTGCTGCCATATCAGAGAGAAAAAGTTATAAATTCACAGAAATCATCATAATCAATTCCCAATTTTTCTGATCATCCCCTGTGATCATCCATCATTTCGTCATCCCTCGCTGCGTCATTCCCCTAAATATTTTTTTTTAGAATCTTTATAAAAAAATTTAGGGTTTATATATAAAAAAAAATAAATAAATACTATTGTTAGGTTTAGGTTTATTTTTTCTTAGCCAGGGATAAAAAAAAAAAAAACATGGCCCGCAGAATGTTTACAGCAGAGCAAGCGTACTCACTGCTTGCCTCCGGCAGTTCTGGGTCAGAGACCGAATCGGCCTCAGAAAGAGAATTTTCGGATAGCGGTGATGGTTCGGCTTCCTCCACAGGGTCCCACACCCCGCCAGTCGCCACTGCTGAAGCGTCAGGGGCAGGACCTAGTTCTGCAGCCCCCATGCTCTCTGGTACCCCGACCCGTCCTTTACCCCACAAATTCCCCCTTTCATAGGAGACCCTGGCATCAAAATAAATGTCACCAATTTTGCCCCACTGGATTTTTTCCAAATTTTTGTTACCCAACAAGTACTTGAGCTCATCACCCACCACACCAACTTACACGCCCACCAATATATTGCCCAAAAGCCAACATCTGTCCATTCCCGGTCCTGGATCCCCACAAGTGTCCCGGAAATCAAAAAATTTTTAGGCATTGCCCTCAACATGGGAATAGTGAAAAAACCCAGTATCCACTCCTATTGGGCAACCAAATCTGTCCACGCCACCCATGTATTTGAAGCCAAATATCCCTCCTGAAAGAGTCCTTCCTAACTTCCTACAGCCCAGAGGAGAATGTTTCGGTTGACGAGTCCCTAATGAGTTACAAGGGCCGTCTCTCATTCCGTCAGTTTATTCCCTCCAAAAGAGCCAAGTATGGCATAAAATTATATAAAGTGTGCGAAAGCACCAGCGGATACACGTGTAACTTTATCATTTATGAGGGTAGGGACCGCCAAATAAGCCCACCCAACTGTCCCCAGACAATTGGCGTCCCAGGAAAAATTGTCTGGGAGCTAATGTCCCCATTTCTTGGTAAAGGTTACCATGTGTACACCGACAATTACTACACCAGTATCCCCCTATACCAATCCCTCCATGCTGCAAATACAGGGGCCTGTGGGACAATAAGGAAAAACCGTGTTGGTTTGCCGGCACAGTTAGTGTCCAGACGTCTAGAGAAGGGGGCGTCATTCATACTGGCAAATGACAAACTGCTTTGGAATGACCGCAAGGACGTCTACATGCTCACCACCCTGCATGAGGACACAACTGTGTCGGTCAGAGAGAGGGGAGCCACCAGGGATAAACAAAAACTCTTCTGTGTGACACAATACAACAAGTTTATGGGTGGCGTGGACCTGTCTGACCAGGTGCTCCAACCATACCTGGTAAAGCGGAAAACAAGGGCCTGGTACAGAAAGGTAGCAATCTACCTTATACAGATTGCTACCTACAACAGTTTTGTACTGTATAAAAAAATCACAAGGGGCCCTCACATTTCTGCAATACCAGGAAAAAATTATTGAGTCCCCCATGTTTGACTCAGCGGCACCAGAGGCAGCCTTCAAGTCAGAGAATGCCCGGAGACTAACAGAACGGCATTTTATGCGTCTCGTGCCTCCTACTCCCACCCAAAACCGTCCTAAAAAAAGGTGCCGGGTCTGCAGCAAACAGGGTAGGAGAAGCGACTCTAGATATTACTGTCCCATGTGCCCTTCCCAGCCAGGACTTTGTGTTACCCCCTGCTTCGAGATCTACCACATATGTCATAATTATTAGATGTCATAAACTATTCCCAAATTGTGTGGTAGGGTTTTTCTTTCACAACGTTTATATTTCCTGTGTAGTGAGCCCCTGTGTTACTTGTCAAATAAAATTTACTATTTTCATCAGTAAAATACATTTTACCTCATTTCACAAATAATTCCAGGACTTGATCACTCACATACCGAAGTGTTATGCAGACAAATTCTCGTCATATGCCCACGTCTGCGTACTCCAGAATGTGGACCCCTCAAATGTTCTTGAAGCATCTGATCATCTGACAAATAATTCCAAGATTTGATCACTCACAAAGTTTTAGCACCAGTCATCTTAGTCTGACTGCTATTACAACTATGTCTTGGTGATACGGGCATGATAATTTTATTAGAGGATCTGAAGCTGTTCTGTAATTTTACACCATGGGCTTTACTGCATGGTTCTTGCCGAACCTCCTGTACTGGACAATACTTTTATAACCCTGTAGGGGACTGGTTGTTTTGTGCATATAGCGGTTCCGACCTTGGCAGGTAGGAGCCTGTTATGGTGTACCACGTCGGCTGGCACAATTGTCCCTCATATAGGGATTGATGGTGCTAAACAGACGTTGTACGACCAGTCTCTGAAAGATTAACGTGTCCTTTTAGCCCTCCTGGTGTTCCTTCATCTCTGGAACAAGCACAAGTCTGCCATATAGTTGGTGGTATTTTCCTCCACATTTTGCCCCTCACTCCAAGATAAAATGTACAAAAAAATCCATTTATGTGGGTTTTCAGTTGTTCTAAAAACACATAGGCCCTGCAAATATAATAATCCAAAATTTGAAAAGTGCACCTTCCCTTCCAAGTCCTGCAGTTTGCCCAAACAGAAATTTTTGACTACATGTTGGGTATTGCTGCACTCGTAAGAAAGTGGATAACAAACTGAGAGTCCACTTTTTGGTGTTACCTCTTGTAAAAGTGGAAAATCTGGTGCTAAAGCATCACTTTTGTGAAAAAGTAGAACATTTTCAATATGACAACCTATTATTATAAAATTATGTGAAGTACCTGTGGGTTCAAAATGCACACTATACCCCTAGATAAAATCCTTGAGGGGTATAGATTCCAGAATGGGGTCAGTTGTGGGGGGGCTCCACTGTTAAGCCACCTCAGGGCGTATCCAAATGCAACATTGCGTTCGCTAATGATTCCTGCCAATTTTGCAGTCAAATGGTGCTCCTTTCATTCAGAGCCCTGACGTGCACCCAGACAGTTGATTTCCACCACATATGATGTATCGGCAAACTCAGGAGAAATTGAACAATACATTTTAGGCTGCTTTTTTTCCTGTTACCCTTGTGAAAAAAAGCTACCTGGTTGAAGTAACAATTTTGTGGTAAAATTTTATTTTTTTATTTTCATGGCTCAACGTTATAAAAGTCTGTGAAACACCTGGGGGTTCAGGGTACTCAACAAATATCTAAATAAATTCCTTGAGGGGTCTAGTTTCCAGAATGGCATCATATGTGAAGGGTTTCTGCTATTTAGGTACCTTAGCAAACCTGTAAATGCAACATGGTGCCCGCAATCTATTTCAGCCAAATTTGCTTTCCAAAATTCAAATATTGCTCCTTCTGTTCCAAGCCCTCCCATTTGTCCAAATAGAGGTTTCTTACCACATGTGGGGTATCACCACGCTCATAAGGAAGTGGATAAAAAGTTTTGCGGTCCATTTTGTTGTGCTATTTCTTCTAAAAGTGATTACATTTGGGGTAGAGCAACATTTTTAGGTAAAATTTTATTTTTTGCTTTTTTTAATTCCATATTGCTTTAGTTCCTGTGAAGCACCTAAAGGGTTAATAAACTTCTTCAATGTGGTTTTGAGTACCTTGAGGGGTGCAGTTTTTAGAATGGGGTCACTTTTGGGTATTTTCTGTCACCTCGGCTTCTCAAAATCACTTCAAATGTGATGTGGTCCCTAAAAAAAAGGTTTTGAAACTTTTGATGTAAAAATGAGAAATTGCTGATGAACTTTGAACCCTTCTAACTTCCTAACAAAAAAAAATTGTTTTCCAAAATTGTGCTGATATAAAGTAGACATGTGGGAAATGTTATTTATTAAATATTTTGTGTCACAGAACTCTCTGGTTTAACGGTAAAAAAATTCAAAAGTTGAAAATTTCAAAATTTTCAAAAATTTTGCCAAAATTCATTTTTTTCTAAATTTGGTACTAACATGAAGTCCAATATGTGACGAAAAACAATCTCAGAATCATTGGGATCCGTTGAAGCGTTCCAGAGTTATAACCTCATGAAGTGACACTGGTCAAAATTGCAAAATTTGGTCTGGTCATTAAGGTGAAAATTAGCTCCGTCACTAAGGGGTTAGTTCAAATAAAGAATTTTTGGGGTGTTTGTTTATTTACTTTCACTTACAGATTAATGATGGGGGTGTCTCATAGACACCTGACATGACTAATCTAGGACTAAGTGTCTGCTGTGGCCTACCATAATTTCCCTCATTACCCCGATTGCCACCGCACCAGGTCAATTGGGAAGAGCTGGGTAAAGTACCAGGACTGTGGCATCTAATGGATGTGGCAATTCAAGGCGGCTGCTAGCTGATATTTTTAGGCTAGGGAGAGCCTAATAACCATAGGCTTCACTAGTCTTAGTATACCAGCCTCCAGCTGTGGGGTTTTATCTTGCCTGGATATCAAAATTGGGGAACCGCAAGGCCCTTTTTAAGTATTTATTTATCTATTTTACTATACAATATAGATCCACCCACCGGCATCTGTGATTGGTTGCAGTCAGTCAGCTGTCACTGAGCGTAGGGGTGGGTCTGATTGCAAATAATCATAGATGCAGTGAATATGTATGAGCCTAATTAGTGGATGTAGTGAATATGTATGAGCCTAAAGAGTAGGTAGGGAAAAAGAATGGAAAGCCGCAGGAGCAGTGTGACAGCCGCGATGGTGATTAGTGAAGCGCTAGGAGAGAGAGAGAAAGAGAGAGAGACAGAGAGAGAAAATAAGTTGTGTAATACTGTGACATCTTTATTCCCAGAAAACATATGTAAGTCAAAAATGCAGGCAGGCATATTCTACAGGCTCTCCCCATTCAGTTTCATCACTTTCCCATCCATTTCACCCTTTTCCTCAGGCTCCCAGGCCTCTTTGTTGGGTCCAGCAGAAAATTACTCAAATTTCCTATTTACTTGCATTGTACTCGCTTTTCAGAACAAATATGCGAATATTACAACGTACTCGTTTCAAGTATAGCAATTACAAATATTACAGCCCTCGATCATCTCTAATCACTTTCTATTTCGCTTTTTGTGAGGTAGAATCAAGAAGAAAAAGCAATTCAGATATTGTTTGTTTTTTACGCCACTCACGTCATAAAAATGATGACATCTTTATTATTTAGGTTATTATGAATACAGCAATTTAACATTTACATATATAGTCTTTTTTTATCGTTTTTGCACAATAAAAACTATTTCGTTTTTTGCTTGAAAGACGTTTTTACTTATACCAGTTTTATTTACATGAAACTCTTTGATTGCATTTTATTCCACTTTTTTGGCATTATGACAAAAAAGCATAGCTATTTTGCCTCTTTTTTATGGTAGTGTTACAGTTTTATAGAAAGGGTCATCCTGGTTGCAGCGATACCAAATATTTGAACTTTTTTGTTTATTTTTTTTAAATATAAAGTGAGGAAAACCTCTGTTTGCAATTACAAAGGTCAGATGTTTCCTGTAGTTTTTTTACATACTGCAGCAGGGATTTTAGTGCACTCCTCCATACAGATCTTCTCCAAATCTTTTAGGTTTTAGGGCTGTCACTGGGCAAAATTGAGATTCAGCTCTGTAAAAAAATATCTATTTTGTTTTCGGTCTGGAAACTGGCAAGGCCACTGCAGGACCTTGAAATGCTTCTTACGAAACCACTTGTTAGTTGCCCTGGCTGCATGTTTCAGGTCATTGTTATGCTTGGAGACCCAGCCATGACCCATCTTTAATGCTCTTACTGAGGGAAAGAGGGGTTTGGTCAAAATCCCATGATACATGAACCCATCCATCCTCCCTTCAATATGGTCTCTCCTTCACTACCAACATTCATTCACTCACTCGTTTATGTCACCTCCACCTCAAAAACATCTCTAGAATTCGACCTTTTCTTACCATTGACTCTTCAAAAACTCTTAAGGGGACTTTGCACACTGCGACATCGTAGCCGATGCTAGCAATGCCGAGCGCGATAGTCCCCGCCCCCGGCGCAGATGCAATATCTTGTGATAGCTGCCGTAGTGAACATTATCGCTATGGCAGCTTGACACGCACTTACCTGCCCTGCGACGTCGCTCTGGCTGGCGACCCGCCTCCTTCCTAAGGGGGCGGGTTGTGCGGCATCACAGCGATGTCACACGGCAGGCGGCCAATAGAAGCGGAGGGGCGGAGATGAGTGGGACGTAAACATCCCGCCCACCTCCTGTCTTCCTCATTGCAGGCGGGACGCAGGTAAGGAGAGGTTCCTCGTTACTGCGGCTTCATACACAGCGATGTGTGCTGCTGCAGGAACGAGGAACAACATCGTACCTGTCGCTGCAGCGAAATTATGGAAATGACCGGCACTACACAGATCACCGAATTTCGACGCTTTTGCGATCGTTTATCGGTACATCTAGGCTTTACACGTTGCGACGTCGTTACCGGTGCCGGATGTGCGTCACTTTCAATTTGACCCCAACGAGATCGCAGTAGCGATGTCGCAACGGGCAAAGTACCTCTTACTGTCACTCTTATTCATTTTTGCCTGGATTACTGCAATTCTTTATTAATTGCTCTCCGTATTATTAAACTCTCCCCTCTCCAATCTATCCTGAATGCCATAGCCAGGATCATTTTCTTCTCCAACTGCCTCACCGATGCCTCTGCTCTGTGTCAATCATTGCACTGATTACTCTTCCAGTACACTATAAACTTATCACTCTCACCCACAAAGCTCTTCCCAGTTCTGCACCACCCTACATCTCCTCCCTCATCTTTAGCTATCACCTTACCCATACCCCCCATTCTGCTAATGACATAAGACTGACATCCTCAATAACTCGAACCTCTCAATCAAATCTTCAAAATTTCTCACGAGCCAATGCCAATGCTCTGTAACCCCTTTACCAAAAGCAATACAATTAATTCCCAACATTTACACACTTAAGCGGGCCCTAAAAATGCATTTCTTTAGACTAGCCGATCACCTCACCTCCCTCATCTAGTCAAGACACCGCCGCTCCGGTCACCTCCACGCAGCTAATGAGATGAGTAGCGCGATCAGCTGCTGTCAGTCAGGTAACTCACGGCCACCGCTGGATCCAGCGGTGGCCGCGGGTAACCTCAGTGACAGCAGCTGATCGCGCTACTCATCTCATTAGCTGCGTGGAGGTGACCGGAGCGGCGGTGTATTCTGCTGCTCCTGTCACCTCCATGCAGCAGAGCTGGAAGCGACGCTGGAGTCCGTGGATTACGCCGGACATGGAGGGTTTGTCGGGGTTAATAAATTGGTAATGAGGGAATTTGTTTGTGTTTTTTATTTCTAATAAAGGATTTTTCGGGTGTGTGTGTTTTTTTACTGTCACTTACAGATTAATCATGGAAGGTATCTCAGGGAGACGCCTGACATGATTAATCTAGGACTTATTGGCAGCTATGGGCTGCCAATAACTCCTTATTACCCCGATTTGCCAACGCACCAGGGTAAATCAGGAAGAGCCGGGTACAGCCCCAGAACTGTCGCATATAATGTATGCGGCAATTCTGGGCGGCTGCTGACTGATATTGTTAGGGTGGGGGGCTCCCCATAACGTGGAGCTCCCCATCCTGAGAATACCAGCCTTCAGCCGTATGGCTTTATCTGGCTGGTATTAAAATGGGGGGGGGACCGCACGCCGTTTTTTTTAATTATTTATTTATTTATTTCACTGCACAGTATAGACCCGCCCACCGGCTGTTGTGATTGGGTGCAGTGAGACAGCTGTCACTCAGCGTGGTGGGCGTGTGTGACTGCAACCAATCACAGGTGCCGGTGGGCGGGGAAAGCAGGGAATACGAGATTGTTTAATGAGCGGCCGGCTTTTTCAAATTAGAAAAAGCCGCCGGAACAGTGTGAACGCCGTGCAGCGCCGGTGATTGGGGAACGGTGAGTATGAGAGAGGGGGGGACACTTCAGTCACTCGGGGGATTAGCGGTCACCGGTGAATCCTTCACAGGTGACCGCTAATCAGTACACGGCACAAAGACAGAGCCGCGGCATGAGAATGAAGTCGGGTGAAGTTCACCCGAGTTCATTCTCATCCCGCTACTCTGTCTTCTGACATGTAGTAACGACATTTTGCATCACACACGTACATTTCACACGGACAACACACACACATGTCAGTTATTTCACTCACGCGCACACGGACATTCCACACGCACATACGGCTAGCATACGGGATACACACGCAGGCCACACATACCATAAAAACGGACCTAAAAAACGGAAAACGGACCCGAAAAACAGCCCATTTTACACGGACGTGGTTTTCACGGATGTGTGGCGGAGGCCTTAGACTGTAAGCTTACGAGTAGGGCTCTCACTCCTCTTGGTATCTGAATTTTGTTATTTTATAATGTCTGATATTGTCTTTATATGTCCCCTCTGAATTGTAAAGCGCTGCGGAATATGTTGGTGCTATAGAAATAAAATGTATTATTATTATTATTATGGTGCAGCAAAGCACCCCAATTTATGTCTCTACTCCCATGCTTCACAGTTGGGATGGCATTCTTGAGGTTGTACGCATCGTTTTCCTTCCTACAAACACAGAGAGTGGAGTTGGTACCAAAAAGTTCTATTTTGGCCTTATCTGATCACTTAAAAAAAGGAAGGAGTAGCGCATATGAGAAGCACCCGTGGAATGATTTTATATTTATATTATGAAATTGCTCACCTGGTGAGGTTGTGCGCCCTCCCACAACCCCGATGTAAGATGTGTATTTCCTCTGGGGGATTTAGGGCTGTTTCCGCTGGCGTTACCGCTATTATGCTGGGTGGATCCAGGTTTATTACCGCTGCTGGCTCCAGAAATTCACCGGCACCTTGGATCTCGGAGCTCTGTGCGAACCTTCGTCCTCCCGCTAGTTTGTTCAGATGGCCTTGTAGATTCTATTACTCTCAGCAGCTCTAACCGAATTCCCTTACGGGAGTGAACATATAGAAAAAAGATTCCGGTCTTTGTGAGCACTAGTAATAGATAACACTGGGGAACGCAATTTTTTAGGAGTTAGGTCAGACAACTGTTCTTAATTAATTTTTGGATGCTGAATCCAGAAATGATTTCAGTTTTTCTCTATCACGTCAAGTTTTTGAACTAGTTTAGATAATTTTAGCGATTTTAGATAATGGTGTTCCATGTTTTTAATAAGGTTTTATTGAATTCTTAACTCACTATAAAAGTTTTTAGCGTTTAAAGGGTTAAATAACCTGATTTTACGGCACACCCATGAGTTTTACTTGTGGGGTTTATTTTATTTCACCTATAAATTCAATGTGTGTGAAGTGCTCTTGTTACAACTGAGGATAGCAAGTGTATCTTGATGAAATGCGTTGTTAAAACAAGAGCTTTTTTATTATTACTAATAATAAAGTTAACTATTATACAAGACTAATGATCTATTACTAGTGCTCACAAAGACCGGAATCTTGTTTCTTTATCTGATCACTTGATCTTCTCTCATCCAGATGATCAATGGCAAACTTCAAATGGGCCTGGACATGTGCTGACTTGAGCATAGGGACCTTGCAAGCGCTGCAAGATTTAAATCCCTATGAGTGTGGGGTGTTACTAACTGTAATCTTTGAAACACTGATCCCATCGCACTATAGATCATTGACCTGGTCCTCCCATGTAATTCTTGGCTGATTCCTGACCTTTCTCAGAATCATCCTTAGCTCGTGAGGTGAGGTGAGGTGAGATCTTGCATGGAGCCCCAGACCAAGTAAGATTGACAGCCATCTTATGTTTCTTCCATTCATTTTCTATTAATTATACCAACAGTTGTTGCCTTAACACTAAGTTGATGCTGCTTGCCTATTGTCCTGTAGTGCATCCCAGCCTTGTGTAGGTCCACAATTGTGTCCATGGTGTCCTTAGACAGCTCTTAGGTCTTGGCCAATGTGGAGATGTTGGAGTGTGATTAATTGACTGTGTGGACAGGTGTCTTTTATACACGTAATGAGTTCAAACAGGTGCAATTAATACAGGTAATGAGTGCAGAGTAAGAGGGCTCCTTAATTAAAAATGACAGGTCTGCTAGAGCCAGAATTCTTGCTGATTAGAACGTGATCAAATACTTATTTCATGCAATAAAATGCAAATTAATGATTTTAAAATCATAGTGGGATTTTCTGTATTTTTTTGATTGTGTCTGTCATAGTTGAAGAGTACCTAAGATAAAAATTACAGAACCCTCCAGTGTTTGTAGGCGGGAAAACTTGCAAATTCGAAAGTGAATCAAATACTTATTCTCACAACTGTTTCTGTATATATACATATATATATATATATATATATATATATATATATATATATATATATATATATGCAGAGAGAGAGAAAGAGGGAGAGAAATAAAAAAAATGAGCAGCACTGAAAAACTCACAAATTACAGGTGCAAAACCTTCCATGTAATTATTCCATCTCCATCAGACAGTTCCAAAGATAATGAAAGCAGCACTCTGCTTTCCAAAGAATTCATACGTTTATTTGGCCATAGATGTATCAGAAACGCTTTACTCCCTGAGGATCTTTCTCAAGCAGCAACTAAGTTTTTATTGAACAAAGTAATAAATAGCGATGAGAGAGCATTACCATGCTCGGGGGCTCAGTACTCGTATCAAGCTGTTTGACACTCAGATGTACTCGATTTGTGTGCTGAGTATAATGGAAGTCTATGGAGAATTCAAGCATTTTTCTCACTGACTTCCATTATACTCAGTACATGAGTCTAGCCAGTCCAAGCATCAAACAGCTCGTTACGAGTAAATAATAAAATATAAGTAAAAATACATGAATTTGATATTGCCATATTTAAACTGAGCTAGTGAATTAAGATAACACTTAATTTTTGCAGCACAGTGAATAGTGTAAGGTTTACAATTGAGAAAAACTGTGAAAAAATTGTTATTTTGTTTAGATTACTCCCAATAAAGATATAATAAAAGTTTTTTTAAGCTATATACACACCAAAATGATTCATCTGACCAATATAACTAATCCAGAAAATAAAACAAGCCCTTCAATGTGGCAGAAAAACAATAAACAAAATTATGGCTTCTGGAATATGACACTAAAAAATAAAAAATTGGCTTTGACACCAAGAGGTTAAAAATGACTCACTGAAAATATCTTCATATCCACAGCACAAAATTGGAAAAAAAAGCCAAGCTTACCAACATATGGTTAAAATTCCAACTCACTGCAGAAGTCAGACTGGTGCAAAATACTGATGAACATCTACTAGCATATGTACCATAACGGAAGTTGATGCTTGCTTAGTATATGTCCTGCAATTAGTGCCCTGATATTTCGAGATCAATATCTACCAGAGTGGTGTAGGAGAGTTGTAGTGACTCATTTGTGAAGTCATGGCAATCACAAGAAACCTAAAGCTTCATTCAAATATCAATTTTTTTCATACAAATAATATCCATGTTTTTTTATGGATAGCAATCATAAGGAATGGGGACATTCATATGTACACGATTTTTCATGGATCAAGTGCACCATGCAAAGACATGTTGGAATATTGGATTAAAACTAGCAATTCAAGCTTATGAGTCCGTGACAAAAAATTCACAACACTTGGATTGTCATAGTTCCACCAGTCAGTGTTTCTTGGAAAAAAGAGTGACAGTTCAACCATCCTTTGGAATCAGGATCATGCTGGGGCATTAGTGTGGTGAAATGACATCTTTACTGTCCAACCTGAGGCAGGAATGTGCTAGTTGTACTGTTACGCACAGTGCCATCATCCAATATGAGGCTGAAACATGATGAGCTTTCAATATTATAAGTAAACGTCCAGTTGCCCAATCAGGGCTGTGACGTGCTGCGCTTCCCCCTGGTGTTTACTGTTCTCAGTGATTATCTGTCTTTTTAGCTGGCTGTAAGTCTCAGTTGTAGCCTAAGCTTGGTGGTGCATTTGTGCCTTGTTTTCCAGTGTTATTTCTCTGATCTACTGCTGCCTGACCTTGGACCTTGCCTCAGAAGATTCGTTTTGCCTAAGGGTACCTTCACACTGCAGCAGCGATCCGACCAGCGATCTGACATGGTCAGGATCGCTGCTGCATCGCTACATGGTCGCTGGTGAGCTGTCAAACAGGCAGATCTCACCAGCGACCAGTGACCAGCCCCCAGCCAGCAGCGACGTGCAAGTGACGCTGCGCTTGCACGGAGCCGGCGTCTGGAAGCTGCGGACACTGGTAACTAAGGTAAACATCGGGTATGGTTACCCGATGTTTACCTTAGTTACCAGCTCACACCGCTTAACTTAGCGTGTGCAGGGAGCAGGAGCCGGCACTGGCAGCGTGAGAGCTGCAGAGGCTGGTAACGAAGGTAAATATCGGGTAACCACCTTGGTTACCCGATGTTTACCTTGGTTATAGCTTACCGCAGGCTGTCAGACGCCGGCTCCTGCTCCCTGCACATTCAGGATTGTTGCTCTCTCGCTGTCACACACAGCGATGTGTGCTTATTAGCGGGAGAGCAACAATAAAAAAACGAACCAGGGCTGTGTGTAACGAGCAGCGATCTCACAGCAGGGGCCAGATCGCTGCTCAGTGTCACACACAGCGAGATCGCTAATGAGGTCACAAAAAACATGACTCAGCAGCGATCTCAGTAGCGATCTCGCTGTGTGTGAAGTACCCCTAACCCCATTTGTCTTAATCCGCTAACTTCCTTGAATTCTGGCTTAAGACTGGGACTTGACTACTCCTTTGTTTTAAATCTTTTGTTTCTGATGAGCTGTCTTAGTATATGACCCTGGGCCTCTTGACTAGCCTGCCTCATGGCTTGTCCATGAGTAGTGACTAACATCACATGGATGCTACCTGAGTTTTGTCAGATTTTTACGAATTGTTAAAAAGGAGAAGGTGGAAAAACTTTTAAATTTCACGCGTAATGAAAACTGATGGATAACAGCCTAAACTAAAGGGTGCTTTACACGGTAGCGATATCGCTAGCAATTTCTAGCAATAGTGACCGTGTAAGTACCCGCCCCCATCGCGCATGTGATTGTTTGTGATCGCTGCCGTAGCGCACATTATCGCTACGCAGCGTCACACATACTTACCTGGTCGGCGGCGTCGCTGTGACTGCCGAACAATCCCTCCTTCAAGGGGGAGGGACGTTCAGCATCACAGCGACGTCACCACAACGTCACTAAGCGGCCGGCCAATCAAAGCAGAGGGGCGGAGATGAGCAGGACGTAACATCCCGCCCACCTCCTTCCTTCCTCATTGGGGCCGGCGGCAGGTAAGGAGACGTTCCTCGCTCATGCGGTGTCACACATAGCGATGTGTGCTGCCGCATGAGCGATGAACCCACAAGGCTAAACAACCCTTACCGATTTTTGACTTTGGGACGACCTCTCCATGGTGAACGATTTTCACCATTTTTGAGGTCGCCTAAGGTCGCTGGTAAGTATTACACGCTGCGATATCGTTAATGACGCCGGATGTGCGTCACTAACAACTTGACCCCGGCGACCAAACATTAATGATATCGTAGCGTGTAAATCCCCCTTAAGTCTAAATTCTGATAAAACTTTTGAAACTCTGATCCAAAATCCCGATGAAACTCAGTACGTTTCTCACATACATAAAAAATGTGAGAGTGGCAAGTTGTCAAATATCCTTTAAAAGGCAGTGTTCCCCAACTCCAGTCCTTAAGAGCAGCAACAGTCCATGTTTGCAGGATTTCTTTACTATTGCACAGGTGATTATATAATTACCTGCACATATGATCTTTCCATCATCTCTCTAAGGCCTGTTTCACATGTCAGTGTTTCTGGTACGTTTGTGCTTTTTTTTCTACATACCAGAATCACTGACATACACAGACCCATTATAATCAATGGGTCTGCTCACACATCAGTGATTTTTCACTGACCCCGTCTCTATCCGTGTCTCTCTACCCGCGTGTCCGTGATTGCCGCACGGAGACATGTCCATTTTTTTGGCATCACTGATGTCCCACGGACCACGCAGTGGTGTGATCCATGAAACACGGGCTAGAAAAAACGTGCATATAAAATAAAAATAAATTTTTACTCACCTGGCTTCAGCCGCGCTCTCTGCAGCCTGTTCTGCCTGCTGCTTCTGAGCCGGCTCATTACTGTCATGCATATTCATGAATGCACGACACCGCCGACCCGGAAGCAGCTGCTGTGGGGGTCAGCACGGCCGGATGCTGAACCGCGGGAGCGTTCAGCACCATGGAGAGCGGGAGCGAGAACAGAGCCCGGATTGCACTTAGACAACCCATGTGTGCCGTGAATCACGGCACACAGAGGGACATGTGCGTGTTTTACACATCACTGAAGAACATCTGTGTTTTTCACTGACATGTGAAACGGGCCTAAAACTATGGAAAACATGAAAACATGCACTGTTGGTGGCTCTTGAGGACGAGTTTGGAAACACCGGATTTACTGAGCGCATAAATGAGTTATATCAATGGCTATATTTATTACTGGGATATAGGTGCAAAAAATTTCATTGGAGCCAAAGCTAGAAAGAAAATACAGTTGAAAAAATACTATAAAAAAATACCAACAATTAGTGAAGTAATAAGTAAACATTTTTTTTTTTAACAAAATCACTTTTGCATGACAAATGCAAACTTCTGCAATTATATAAAGTTGAAGCCATTGTGAAATTTTATATCTGCTTATACAATGGGTTACCAGCTTTACTGACTTTATCTACTGTTTAACAAATGGCTGGGTTAATGTCCTGGCTTTTCTAATTGATCAATTTAGACTTGAATAAGCACTGTTAAAGTGACTGATGATAATTGTTTTTTTTTTACTGTTTTAGTTTCGATGTCATTTGCCCTAACTGTAAATCAATGAAATCAATAGAATATTTACAATAAGAAAAATAGTACCAAGTATAAATACTTAGTGTGACATGCTTAATTACTATTGTATAAGAATGATGGACGTTAGTTCGAAATTTAACTGTCATATTAATAAATGCTGTGTTTCATGGCCAGAAGAAGTATTTTTTATGCAAAAACATTGAACAACAATTTTTCTTCTAATGAAAAGGAATCTGTCAGCAGGTTTTTGCTATATAATCTGACAAAAGCGTAATATAGGGCGCAAGAGCCTTATTTCAGGAACATATCACTTATTAGACTGTGTGTTGTAGTGTCAATGGAATCCATATTTTATCAGCAGGAGATTAACACTACAGGAATACAAATCACTTGCCAGGCAGTTAGGCTAATCTGTGTAACCCCACCCCCACCAATGATTAACATCTTGCTCACATTTCACAGTGTACGGGCAAAGCTGCTAGTTAGCTTTTAAGTGTTAGCTCTGCTACATGTACATGACACAAACAACCATTCTATGAAAACTTCCCCAAGCAGTCCAGTAAGTGATATATTCCTGGAAACAGGCTTTTTTGGCCTACAACCCCTGACAAAAATTATGGACTCACCTGGCTCTGAGGATGTTCATTCAGTTGTTCACTTTTGTTTAAAGAAAGCAGATCACAGACATGGCACAAAACTAAAGTAATTTCAAATGTCAACTTTCTGGCTTTAAGAAACACTAAAAGAAATCATGAAAACATAATGTGCTAGCCAGTAACGGTTACTATTCAAGACCAAACAGGGGAAAATTATAGAATCACTCAATTAAGAGGAAAAAATTACAAAATCATGAAAAACAAACAAACAAAAGAACACTCCAATACATCACTAGTATTTTGTTGCACCACCTCTGGCTATTATAACAGCTTACCATCTCTGAGGCATGGACTTAATGAGTGACAAACAGTACTCTTTATCAATCTGGCTCCAACTTTCTCTGATTTCTGTTGCCAGATCAGCTTTGCAGGTTGGAGCCTTGCCATGGACCATTTTCTTCAACTTCCACCAAATATTACTATTATTATTGCCCCCTCATCATCCACTGCTGGGGCCTAGCCCTGCTTGCGGAGGGCCCAAGACACCTAAGCAGCACTACTCCACCAGCCCCAGCAGGACCCTGCAGTGGTGGCTTCAATATCCTGGCCACACACCGCAAGTGGCGTAGTCGAAAACTCTTTTATTTTATTTTTCTTCCATTTTTCACTTCCTTTTTTATCGAACCGACCTCCAGGGTCACGGAATTGGGTATAACTGTATCCCCTCTTGTGCACACGCCCAGGACCGAGTACCCCATAGCCCTGGGGCATCACATATCTAAAAAAAAAAGTATTTTTTCAATATTTGTGTTTTCCTTCTTTTCACTTACTGGACTAGTAATGGGGGTGTCTCATAGATGCCTCCCTTTACTAATCCACTGCTTGATGGCAGTTGTAATTTTTTGACAAATCACAGCTGTCATTAACCTCTTATATTGCCCCCACACCAAAGCAATATGAATGAGCCAGGTAAAGTGCCAGGATTGGCACATGTAATGTGATGTGCCAATTCTGGGCACAGGAAACAATTAATATAAATCCTGTAAAATTACAAAAGAGCTGAATTTATCCCCATGATCATCATCATCATATTAATGCTAGAAGTGACAATGAAAACACTTTCTTTATCCTCTTCCTGACCTTGGAAGTAATTATACATCATAGATCGAAGATACTTACTGACCTAGGAAGTATATGTACATCCAAGCAATCGCGTGGCCACCAGCGCAATCGCCACTGGTGATAAGGCTTTTCTGACAGCCCTCACTGCCAGGGACAATGCCCATGCAGTCCCTGGTTGTTTAACTCCCAAAATGCCTCTATCAATATTGATCACTGCACTTAGGCGATTGGGAAAGGAATCGTGCTCCCTCTCACCTCCAATCGGGACCCCTGTGATGTAATCGTGAGGGCCCATTCATCGTTATGGTGACCCGAGGTCATCATGACGACCTTCGGGTAACCAGAGTACAGAAATCCTGCAGCATGATCACTCAGATTTTCACAGTGCAACTCTAGCAGCTACACTTTACTGCACGTATCGAACATTGCAGTACAGTAAATCTAAAATCAGAGCACTGTAATGGAGCGTCCCATATAGGAACTAAGTAAAAAAGTGAAAAAAGTGAAAAAATTTAAAAATATAAAAATTTTTTAAGAATCACAAAATACAGAACAGCTCCCTAACAAATTCCAATAAATAGTTATATTTGTGTACAAAAAAAGTATACATACAGTTAGGTCCAGAAATATTTGGACAGTGACACAAGTTTTGTTATTTTAGCTGTTTACAAAAACATGTTCAAAAATACAATTATATATATAATATGGGCTGAAAGTGCACACTCCCAGCTGCAATATGAGAGTTTTCACATCCAAATCGGAGAAAGGGTTTAGGAATCATAGCTCTGTAATGCATAGCCTCCTCTTTTTCAAGGGACCAAAAGTAATTGGACAAGGGAATCTAAGGGCTGCAATTAACTCTGAAGGCGTCTCCCTCGTTAACCTGTAATCAATGAAGTAGTTAAAAGGTCTGGGGTTGATTACAGGTGTGTGGTTTTGCATTTGGAAGCTGTTGCTGTGACCAGACAACATGCGCTCTAAGGAACTCTCAATTGAGGTGAAGCAGAACATCCTGAGGCTGAAAAAAATGAAAAAATCCATCAGAGAGATAGCAGACATGCTTGGAGTAGCAAAATCAACAGTCGGGTACATTCTGAGAAAAAAGGATTTGACTGGTGAGCTTGGGAACTCAAAAAGGCCTGGGCGTCCACGGATGACAACAGTGGTGGATGATCACCGCATACTTTCTTTGGTGAAGAAGAACCCGTTCACAACATCAACTGAAGTCCAGGACACTCTCAGTGAAGTAGGTGTATCTGTCTCTAAGTCAACAGTAAAGAGAAGACTCCATGAAAGTAAATACAAAGGGTTCACATCTAGATGCAAACCATTCATCAATTCCAAAAATAGACAGGCCAGAGTTAAATTTGCTGAAAAACACCTCATGAAGCCAGCTCAGTTCTGGAAAAGTATTCTATGGACAGATGAGACCAAGATCAACCTGTACCAGAATGATGGGAAGAAAAAAGTTTGGAGAAGAAAGGGAACGGCACATGATCCAAGGCACACCACATCCTCTGTAAAACATGGTGGAGGCAACGTGATGGCATGGGCATGCATGGCTTTCAATGGCACTGGGTCACTTGTGTTTATTGATGACATAACAGCAGACAAGAGTAGCCGGATGAATTCTGAAGTGTACCGGGATATACTTTCAGCCCAGATTCATCCAAATGCTGCAAAGTTGATCAGACGGCGCTTCATAGTACAGATGGACAATGACCCCAAGCATACAGCCAAAGCTACCCAGGAGTTCATGAGTGCAAAAAAGTGGAACATTCTGCAATGGCCAAGTCAATCACCAGATCTTAACCCAATTGAGCATGCATTTCACTTGCTGAAATCCAGACTTAAGACGGAAAGACCCACAAACAAGCAAGACCTGAAGGCTGCGGCTGTAAAGGCCTGGCAAAGCATTAAGAAGGAGGAAACCCAGCGTTTGGTGATGTCCATGGGTTCCAGACTTAAGGCAGTGATTGCCTCCAAAGGATTCGCAACAAAATATTGAAAATAAAAAATTTTTTTTGGGTTTGGTTTATTTGTCCAATTACTTTTGACCTCCTAAAATGTGGAGTGTTTGTAAAGAAATGTGTACAATTCCTACAATTTCTATCAGATATTTTTGTTCAAACCTTCAAATTAAACGTTACAATCTGCACTTGAATTCTGTTGTAGAGGTTTCATTTCAAATCCAATGTGGTGGCATGCAGAGCCCAACTCGCGAAAATTGTGTCACTGTCCAAATATTTCTGGACCTAACTGTATTTGGTATCGCCACATCCGTAACATCTCTATCTTTAAAATTGGGACACTAGTTAACCCCTTTAGTGAATACCGAAAAAAAAACATATCAAAAACTGCCTTTTCATTAAACAGCTGACAAAAATGTGGATTAAATTGCCATCAAAAAGTAATATATAAATAACAATGGTACCACTGAAAATTTGTCCCACAAAAAAACTAACTGCTTTATGGCTTCATGAGCAAAAAAATGAAAAAGCAATAGCTCTCAGAATACAGCAATGCAAAAAATGTTTTTTTGCCTAAAAAAATAGTTTTTATGATGTAACAGCACAAAAACATGAAAAATCTATATAAATGTGGTATCACTGTAACCGTACTGACCTGAAGAATAAAATTCTCTTATCACTTTTTTGACAATGAATGGTGTAATAAAAAAATAAATAAAATTAAATAAATAAATTCCTGAATTTCTTCTTTATTCTGCCTCAAAAAAGCAGAATAGAAAGCAATCAAAAAACACTATGTGGTCCAAAATAGTACCAATAAAAACTCCAACATATCCTGCAAAAACAAGGCCTTACATGACTCTGTCAGCAGTAAAATGAAAAAGCTATAGCCTTCAAAATCTGGTGATGCAAAAAACATTTATTTTGTTAAAAAAACACTTTTACTGTGATAGTAGCCAAACCTAAAAAAAACCCATTATAAATATATCATCACTGCAAGCATACTGACTGGAGGAATAAAGCTGCCTAATTACTTACCGTATTTTTCGCTTTATAAGACGCACTTTTGTTCCCCCAAATTTTGGGGGAAAGTAGGGGGTGCGTCTTATAAGCCGACTATACGGGGGGTATATATATATGTACACTGCAGGGTCCAGGGGAGGTGGGGACGCTGTGCTGGGGCAGGTGAATGCTGCGGCGGCAGCGTTTGATCTCCTGCTCCCGCTCATATAATATGCACAGCCGCTATCCATCTCTGGTGGTGCTGAAATCGCACGCAGTGAGGGGCTGGGGCAGCAGTGCATATTATATGTCTCTGCGCGCCCCTGTGATGGTACATGCCCCCCTGTGTTAGATTTGGCCCCCATGCTGCTGCTCATTCTAAAATAAAAAAGCTTTACTTACCCCCTCCAGCGTTTCTCCCAGTGTCCCTGCTTCCACTGTGATCAGGCACGCAGAGATCTCAGTCTGCTGTGCCGATCACATGACCGCACTGAGAACCAGGAAGTAAGGAAGAGAAGCACGGAGGGAGACAGGAGGGAGATAAACGCTGGAGGAGGTAAGGAAAGAGTGTTTTATTTTACTATGGGCAGCAGCCTGGGGGCGATATCTAACACAGGGGGACTTTTGTGATCTATAGGGGCCATGGGCAGCACTATGGGGGCAATATCTAACACAGGGGGACTTGTGCGATCTATATAGGGGCCATGGGCAGCACTATGGGGGCGATATCTAACACAGGGGGACTTGTGTGATCTATATAGGGGCCATGGGCAGCACTATGGGGGCGATATCTAACACAGGGGGACTTGTGCGATCTATATAGGGGCCATGGGCAGCACCATGGGGGCGATATCTAACACAGGGGGACTTGTGCGATCTATAGGGGCCATGGGCAGCAGTATGGGGGTGCTATCTTACACAGGGGAGCATGTGCAATCCATAGGGGACCATAGGCAGCACAGGGGAATGTATGCAATTCATAGGGGACCATAGGCAGCACAGGGGAATGTATGAAATCCATAGGGGACCATAGGCAGCACAGGGGAATTTATGCAATCCATAGGGGGCCATAGGCAGCACAGGGGAACATGTGCCAACACAAGGGGGCTATATTCAATATAAGGGGGCCATATCCAGATTAAGGGGGCTAATTTTAGGATGGGGGGCTATGAGGGACATATACCCTATATGATTTGTTAGAGGGACACTGGCATTATAAGATGGACCCCATTTAACATTAAAAAAAAATAAATTGTCTTTTCCTTCACCAAATTTGGGGGTGCGTCTTATAATCAGGTGCGTCTTATAAAGGGAAAAATATGGTATACCGCAAGGTGAATGGCATTAAAAAATGATTAAACAAAGCCATTTCTTCAACTGCTATTGATTTGTTCATTCTGCCTTCCAAAGATTGTAGTATTACACGGCTCTTATTTATCCTGCGCTCTATGTTGAGTACTTACACCAGGAATTATGTATAAATCTCAGAAAAACATGTTTCAGACATAATTCTCAAAGAAAAATTCACTGTAGTAAGGCAGAAGGAGTCACATTGACCTACCATCTGTCCTATGGTCCGGTGGTGTTCATCTACCTACGTTTCTTTTCTGACATACACAAAAGTGTGCTCATGAACAGTTTTGTTCACCTTTAGAAAGAAGGACACTGCTAAATAGTGGCCAAACAGAGTCCGGAGTAACTCTGCTGCCTCTTTATAGTGAATGGATTCATTAAGGGTTTCACGTATTCTTGTATTTTGGAGACGTACCGTATTTTTCAGATTATAAGACTCACTTCTTTCCCCCCAAAATGGAAAAATGGGGGTGCATCTTATAATATGGATAAATCTCACAGGTGTGCGGGTTGGGGCGGCAGCGGAGGTGGAGCGGGGTCACAAGAGGCAGGTTTGCAGATGAAGAACATTGGCAGCAGCACAAGTGGGGTAATGCTGTGGATCTGGGAGGAGGGAGTGTAGCAGTGGTGCGATGCAAGGCCATTGAAGTCCGGGCAGTGGACACGATGAGCTGCAGGAAAATGGCTGCAGAGGCAGCGCATGTTGAGATTGAAATCTCAATTCATGTATGTGCTCCCACAGCCATTTTCCTGAAATCCATTGTGTGGGCAGCTACGTACAGGCAGATTGAAATCTCGGTTCTCTGAGATCTCAATCTGAGCGTGCTCTGTCTTCACAGACATTTTCCTGGATCATATTGCTTCCAATGCCTGGAAATCAATTTTGCCCGCATTGCACCACAGCAACAACCCCTTCTCCCAGCTCCGGGCCACAACATAGCCCCACTCATGACACCACCAATGTTCTTTAGCTGTGACTCTGCCTCCAGCGACCCTGCTCTATAGCCACGGCCTCCACTTTGGTAAGCTATATCCGGATTATAAAAGAGACTTTAGGATTGTAAGATGAACCACCTTTTCTAAAATAAAAATTATTTTTTTTACTATTTTCTTCCGCTATATTTGGGATGTGTCTTATAATCTGGTGCGTCATCTATTTTAACTAATTAGAATTAGTTAACCTCTGCTGCAGCCAGTTTGTGACTACTCCCCTTCCCTTTAAACAGTCTCATAATCCATCACCTGATGCTGGCAGTAAATTAAATCTGAACTGACCACCTTGGAAGGAGGAAGCTTTTTGTGACTGCTTGAGTCCTGTTGCTCACTGCCCTGGTGCTTCACTGAAACTGTGGAAATTGGAGTATATCCTTTTTTGTTTTTTTACTCTGTCTCCATTTTTGGTTTTAGGTTGCAGCATATAAGTATAGCAGGACTGTTTTGCAATAAACCCTTCCTATATGCCTGCTCTACTCTAAGCTCTCCCTCCTAGATGAACTCTCCCAGTACTACAATGTGTCGAGCATTGCATCCCCATGTCTTATATAAGAACTCATGACGTGACACCGCCGTGCAATTACAGTAATGCCAGTTGCCAAAATGGGAAGAACATTATCGTATGTTGCAGGCAATCCCCACATTTTTAATTGGCTGTGATAAAGCCATGGCACTCAAACACCCACGAGTAACCAGCATACCGAGTACCCCGATGCTCAATCAAGTATTGAGCAGTGGTGATCACACTTCACCATCACTACTTGGAAATGTTATGATATTACAACATGTGCATGACCTTGCATTGTACACACTAGCCTTGGACTTCCAGCTAAGAAAAGACCCGATACTTTTAGTGGTTGTATGTCTTGGTCGAGGATGAAAATGCCTGGGGCATTAGGTGGAAATTGCCTTTAAAGTAAAAAGAGCTAGTATTTCCAGGGTTATAATGGAGGCAAATCATATTAATGAAATTATCTGTCTGTGCGCCAAGACATAAGATAGCATTTAGTTTTGTAATTTATTAACTAGGAATAATTTTAACGCAACACAATGTACTATTCCATTTTTTTGTTTTATGCATGTACATCTCACATAATTACTGATAAATAGTCAGTTCACATCAAGTTAAAATTCAAAAATAAACGCTATTGTAGTTTTTTTTTATTACTGAATTTTTACAATAGGGTGAAAGTCGGAGAACTGGAAACATCATTACGATCCATTAGAATCTAGTAGAAATATGTTTTGTATTATTTATCTAAAAAAATACATGTATCTGAGACAAGAGAGACGACAGTAACACTAAGAACTAAGATGGATGTGAAAGTGAGACAAGAAAGCGTAATACATGATAGATGAATTATAAATGCATAGAGTGTTGACAGGGGAACATATAAGAAGTCATCTTTATTACTTATCTTCCTGAGAAAAAGTCATATCAGCAAAGCCTTTCCCTGAAATGCATTTATGGAATATGGCCAGAATAGTGAGGCTGGAATGAGGTATATATTCACCATGAGAAAATGTGCTGCAAGAAAAATAAATAACTAGGATTGAAGCATATTTCCAGTCATCACCTGCAACCCCATTTTCACACAAATCATAGGTATCGTTTGTGATTTACAATGCTTTCTGTGGATAAAAGATTGAAAACCGTGTTCCTAGATTGACCCATGATAGCCCATAAAATGCATTTCATCCTGTGAAGAATGCATGAGCACGCCATAGGGATAAATGGACAGAGTAGCTACCAAAAAACATAAAAAAGAGGAGAATATGTGAACTAAAGAAGAATAAAGGATATGAATAAAAGCAGGTTTTTCAAAGTTTTATTATTATCAATGAAAAAATAATCCATTGTTTTTATGTGTATCTAATATACTTCTTCCTAATAGCAAAAATCATTCTTAAAGTGAATGTCGCCAGGATTTTGCTACCTCATCTGAGAGCAGCTTTATGTACTTTATGTAGAGACAGAGACTCTGATTCCAGCTATGTGTCACTTAATGAGATCATGAATATGCTGGACTACCTGGCAGCACGCCAAGTAGTCCTCTAATGATAATCTACTGCTGATTAAACAGTGATTTTATCAAAAGTACACTACAACCTTATTTCGGTGGATGTTTCTCTGTACTCGGTCCCCTGCTGACACTGATTCTCCCAATGAGATGTCCCTGCCTTACAGAAGCACATATTTCATAGCTTCACCCTTGCCTTGACTACTGCATTTACAAGGAAGCAAAACTTAAACACTGACACTTGGACAAGTGCTTGTGGCCAAGGATGCTACATTTCCCTGACAACACACTGGCTGACACTTGTGGAGGCCAGAACTGGGAATGGCTTACGTGCCACTGACACTTACTGTAGGATTGCAGGTCCTAGTTCCATCAGCATTTCCCTCATCTCCTACAATAGTTCCTGTACCCCCTTCTCCTCCTTCTCTTCTGCTATAGGTAGAAGGGTGTGTACAATGCTGTCCTTCATAATTTTTAGAGGACTACCTCGAAAATTCTTACTTATGTATATGAATACCTTCCAGGGGTAAATAATTTTCCGCCCTTGTATTTAGCGCATAAGCTTTACCACTATAGAAGTCCCACTTATTTTTAAAATTGTCAAAAAATGTATTCTTATGCCATCCTCTATGTGCCTTATAGAGTGTTTTGCAATCCCTCTTTTAAATAAATTCTGTGAAATATGGACTAAGGGGTGCTTTCCACGCTGTAACAAACATCGCTAGCGATTGCTAGCGATGTCGAGTGCAACATCACCCGCCCCCGTCGTACATGCAATATCTTGTGCTTGCTGCTGTAGCGAACATTATCGCTACGGCAGCTTCACACACACATACCTGGTCAGCGACGTCGCTGTGACCGCCAAACAATCCCTCCTTCAAGGGGGAGGTGCATTCGGCGTCACCGCAACGTCAGTCACTAAGCGGCCGGCCAATAGAAGCGGACGGGCTGAGATGAGCAGGACATAACATCCCGCCCACTTCCTTCCTTCCACATTGCCACTGGACGCAGGTAAGGAGATGCTTGTCGTACTGCGGCTTCACACACAGCGATGTGTGGTGCTGCAGGAACGACAAACAGCGTCGTATCAGCAGCAGGAGCGACATTATGGAAATGAACAACGTGACACAGATCAGCAATTTTTGGCACTTTTGCTCTCGTTCATCGTTGCGGGTACGATTTACACGTCGCGATGTCGCTACCGGCGCCGGATGTACGTCACTAACAACGTGACCCCGACGATATATCGACCCAGCTTTTAAGGCTATGGTCATATGTTGCATTTTTGCTGCTTTTTTATGCAGTGTTTTATGCAAATTAAAAGCTGATTTTTACAGCTAGGAGATTTCATAAATCTAATGCCCACAATTGTTTTTTTTCCTGACTAAAATTGAAAACTGCTGCATTTTTCAATTTGAGTTCTATTTCCATCCATATCAGCAATTTTATTGCCCAGACCTTCTGGGAGGGTCTGCCGGAAAAATGCTAGAATTTCCCATTGACTTACATTATTCTCATTACTCGAATCGAGCCCAACTGAATTTCTGAGCAGCTTGATTCGAGTACCAAGCACTCAAGCATATTAGTGCTCACTCATCCCTAGTAACAATGGCAACAAAATGTGTCACACAATTTCTGATGAGAGAAGAAATGCCACATATGTGACTTTACAGCACTGCTTAGCCACATGGCGAGACTTGTGAGGGAGGAAGAAGCGCTATTTGACCCATGAAACACAGATTTTCCTAGAATAATTTGCAAGCTACATATACAGAGCCCTTAAGGGCCAGGAAAGCAGAACCCCCCCCAATTGTCCTCATTTTCATAATGACACCAGCTCATGACTTTATCGACAGGAATAGGGACTATGTAGACTCCATGGGTGGTACGCCTGCATGGTGTTCCAATGAACATTGTTTCCGATCAAGCCTCATACTTAATTCTAGGTTTTGGAGGGCTTTTTGTAAGTGCCTCAGGACAATGGTGGGAAACTAGAGATTTTCCCTGATGGGGGTATTGTCAGGAAAAAAAGTTACTCTGGTTCCATCAGGTGTCTGTCTTTTTAGAAGTGCACAAAACTGTGCCCTTCCTGCAATCTTTGGGAGGAAGAATGGTCAAATCAATAGCAGGTCAAGAATTGCTTTTATTTTTTATTTTTACGTCATTCCCTGTATGGTATAAGAGAGTAATGGCTCTATTCTTTGGGTCATTGCAATTACAGCAGGTTTACATAATTTTTTCTATGTTTGGTTTCTATTACACACTAAAAGAAATAACTTTTTTTTTACCAAACAAGGTTTTGCAGAGCATCATATTTTTGAGCTATGATTTTTCTACAGTGTGTGCAGACTTATTAGGCAAGTTGTATTTTAGAGGATTTTTTTTATTATTGATCAACAACTATGTTCTCAATCAACCCAAAATAAATATCAAAGCTTAATATTTTTGGAAGTTGGAGTGGGGTTTATTTAGATTTGGCTATCTTAAGAGGATTTCTGTTTGTGTAGGTAACTATTACTGTGCAGAATTATTAAGCAGCTTAATAAAAAACAAATATATTCCCATCTCAATTGTTTATTTTCACCAGGTAAACCAATATAACTGCACAAAATTTAGAAATAAACATTTCTGACATGCAAAAAACCCCCCCAAAAAATTAGTGACCAATATAGCCACCTTTCTTTATGATGACACTCAACAGCCTACCATGCATAGATTCTGTCAGTTGCTTGATCTGTTTACAATCAACATTGCATACAGCAGCCACCACAGCCTCCCAGACATTGTTCCGAGAGGTGTACTGTTTTCCCTCCCTGTAGATCTTAGATTTTATGAGGGACCACAGGTTCTCAATGGGATTCAGATCAGGTGAACAAGAGGGCCATGTTATTATCTTTTAATCTTTCAGACCTTTCCTGGCCAGCCACGCTGTGGAGTAGTTGAATGCATGTGATGGAGCATTGTCCTGCATGAAAATCATGTTTTTCTTGAACAATACTGACTTCTTCCTGTACGACTGATTAAAGAAGTTGTCTTCCAGAAACTGGTAGTAGGTCGGGGAGTTGAGCTTCACTCCATCCTCAACCCAAAATGGTCCCACAAGTTCATCTTTGATGATACCAGCCCATATCAGTACCCCACTTCCACCTTGCTGGCGTCTGAGTTGGAGGGGAGCCTCTGGCCCATCCATCTGGTCTATCAAGAGTCACTCTCATTTCATCAGTCCATAAAACCTTTGAAAAATCAGTCTTAAGATATTTCTTGGCCCAGTCTTGATGTTTTATCTTATGTTTCTTGTTCAAAGCGGTCATTTTTCAGCCTTCCTTACCTTGGCCATGTCCCTGAGTATTGCACACCTTGTGCTTTTTGATAGTCCAGTAATGTTGCAGCTCTGAAATATGGCCAAACTGGTGGTAAATGGCATCTTGGCAGCTTCATGCTTGATTTTCCTCAACTCATGGGCAGTTATTTTGCGCCTTTTTTGCCCAACATGCTTCTTGCGACCCTGCTGGCTATTTGCCATGAAACTCTTGATTGTTCAGTGATCACACTTCAAAAGTTTGGCAATTTCAAGACTGCTGCAACCCTCTGCAAGACATCTCACAATTTTGGACTTTTCCGAGCCTGTCAAATCTCTCTGCTGACCCATTTTGCCAAAGGAAAGGATGTTGCCTAATAATTCAGCACACCTTATATAGGGTGTTGATGTCATTACACTATACCCCTCCTCATTACAGAGATGCACATCTCCTGATTTACTTAATTGGTAGTTGGCTCTCAAGCCTATACAGCTTGGAGTAGTACAACATGAATAAAAAGTATCATGTGATCAAAATACTCATTTGCCTAATAATTTTGCACACAGTGTATATTTCTGCAGACATGGCCATGTGAGAGTGTGTTCTTTTGCGGCATGAGCTGATGGGGTTTTTGGTACAATTTTTGTGCACATATAGTTTTTTAATCATTTTTGCAATGTTTGAAAAAGCAGTATGCACATGAAACAGCAATTCAAGAATAGTTTGTTTGTGTTATCACTGGGATAAGACAACTTTATTCTTCAGGTAAGTATGATTACAACCATACCACATTTATATACCGTAATTTTTTATATAATATTGTTTTATGTTTTGACACTTTTAAACAATGAAAACAATTTTATAGAAAAAAATTCCTCTGAAAAGGATAACTGTTTATGCTAAACAACAGACAGACAGGCAATGCAGGACATGCTGAAAGACACAGAACCAGGTAGATCAAATGTAGGAAAAATGGCAGGTGTGAAACAGGAGTGGGTAATATGATCAGACTCCAGTAACAGTTCAAGATGTTCAACACTATCAATTGGTTAAATAAAGGCAACTGCGGGTAATTAGCACATACATCAGTAATAGCTCAAGAAACAAGGAATGAGTTAAAGGGGAGCTAGTATAGTGCAGAGTTCACAAGAGTATGAAAAGATTGCAGTATATAGCCCCAGTAAAATCGCACATCTGTTGGACACAGTTCTTGATTCGTGCTCGAGGGGTTTGACCAGGAAGATGATGTCAGTGAGACAGCTTTGGCTTGGTCCTGCAGCATTTAGTAAACACGACTGTCGACTGAACTGCAAATTTTTTCCGACTGAAGGAAACAAGGCTTGTGTAAACGTTCTCAGGGACATCAAACCAGGAGACGAAATCACATACTTCTACAGAAACAGTTTTTTGGGGAGAAAAATGAGATGTGTGAATGCTGCACTTGTGAGAGACAAGGGGAAGGCACTTTCAGATTGCTAAATCAAGAACCTTCTGAATCTACCTATCAGAAAAATACCAGCTCAGAGAGACGGATGGACGACTGCGAAGGCTGATACGTCAAAGATGCCAGACCACTTGAAAAACATGAAGTGGAGCACAGCAAAGTGCAGTGGCCATATGGAAGGGGACAGGGCCTGGCCCAACTGACACAGGTGCACAACAGGTGCTCATTGATCCATTCTGTAATTCAAGTGAAACTAGACATAACCTACACTGTGTTAGACATCAAAGAGTGTCCACACAAACCATCAGAAGGCGTTTGCATGATACTAGACTATGAGTTAGACACCATTTTTAGGTGTTCCATTGACATCAAGCCAACACTCTCAAAGGTTATCATGGTTAAATGGAGGTATATCCTTCTTAGCAATAAGTCATAATTTTATCTTGGATGCAATAATAACCAAAGATTGGTCTGGCAACTAAGAGAGCAACACCAGAGGCGTATCTAGGGGGGCTGACGGGGCATGTTCCCCGGGCGCAGCTGTCAGGGAGGCACTGTGGGTCTGCTTGATGCAGCACTCTGAAAGTCTCCCGACAGTGTTATACTGCCCTCTGTAGTGGGAGATATTCTCGGAGTCTGGTAGTAAGGCTGATAGCCAGACTCAGAGAAAGAGTGGCGCAGCTCCCTGTGATCAATTGATGGCACAGGGTGCCGGCCGGCAGACTGCACTGGGGGGATTTGCCCCCGGCCTCTGGCTCCTGCATGATCTCTTGTCAGATTGCAGTATTGCAGTTTAGAAGGAGAGTGATGGGGAGAGGCCTGCATGGGGCTGAGGAGGCTGCATAGTGCCATGTGCTAAGCCTCTCACCCACCTGTCCAGTGCACTTACGCCTCTGTGCTCGGCTGTTCAGGTCTAGCACCGCAGAGGAGTCAGGAGACAAGAAAGAAGCCAGCGCTGATTGGTCACACATTAACCAGTCAGTGCCCGGCTACTGCATCCATCTTACATAAGGAGGGAGCGTCAGTCAGGAACTTGTGCTGCACCTGATCTTACAGGGGTAACCAAGAAGGAGGTACTTATATCTAAGTGAAGTGTGTATGTACTGTATCTAATATATACCTCAATATATCTAATGTATTAGTGCATCAGCAGCCGGGCTGCTCAGATCCGGATCCGCGGTGGCTCGAGGGGTCTCCGGACCTGGGGGTCAGGGTCGTGCAGCCACTCAAATAAAAGGGGGAGTACAGTCATATGAAAAAGTTTGGGCACCCCTATTAATGTTAACCTTTTTTTATAACAATTTGGGTTTTTGCAACAGCTATTTCAGTTTCATATATCTAATAACTGATGGATTGAGTAATATTTCTGGATTGAAATGAGGCTTATTGTACTAACAGAAAATGTACAATCTGCATTTAAACAAAATTTGACCGGTGCAAAAGTATGGGTACCTCAACATAAAAGTGACATTAATATTTTGTAGATCCTCCTTTTCCAAAAATAACAGCCTCTATTCGCTTCCTATAGCTTTTAATGAGTTCCTGGATTCTGGATGAAGGTATATTTGACCATTCCTGTTTACAAAGCAATTCCAGTTCAGTTAAGTTTGATGGTCGCCGAGCATGGACAGCACGCTTCAAATCATCCCAAAGATTTTCAATGATATTCAGGTCTGGGGACTGGGATGGCCATTCCAGAACATTGTAATTGTTCCTCTGCATGAATGCCTGAGTAGATTTGGAGCGGTGTTTTGGATCATTGTCTTGCTGAAATATCCATCCCTTGCGTAACTTCAACTTCGTCACTGATTCTTGCACATTATTGTCAAGAATCTGCTGATACTGAGTTGAATCCATGCGACCCTAAACTTTAACAAGATTCCCGGTGCTGGCATTGACCACACAGCCCCAAAGCATGATGGAACCTCCACCAAATTTTACTGTGGGCAGCAAGTGCTTTTCTTGGAATGCCGTGTTTTTTTTCCTCCATGCATAACGCCTTTTTGTATGACCAAACAACTCAATCTTTGTTTCATCAGTCCACAGGACTTTTTTCCAAAATGTAAATAGCTTGTCTAAATGTGCTTTTGCATACCTCAGGCGACTCTGTTTGTGGCGTGCTTGCAGAAACGGCTTCTTTCGCATCACTCTCCCATACAGCTTCTCCTTGTGCAATGTGTGCTGTATTGTTGACCGATGCACATTGACACCATCTGCAGCAAGATGATGCTGCAGGTCTTTGGACGTGGTCTGGGGATTGTCCTCGACTGTTTTCATCATAAATCTTCTCTGCCTTTCTGATATTTTTCTTGGCCTGCCACTTCTGCGCTTAACAAGAACTGTACCTGTGTTCTTTCATTTCCTTATTATGTTCCTCACAGTGGAAACTGACAGTTTAAATCTCTGAGACAATTTTTTGTATCATTCCTCTGAACAACTATGTTGAATAATCTTTGTTTTCAGATCATTTGAGAGTTATTTTGAGGAGCCCATGATGCCACTCTTTATAGGAGATTCAAATAGGAGAACAACTTGCAAGTGGCCACCTTAAATACCTTTTCTAATGATTGGATACACCTGCCTATGAAGTTCAAAGCTCAATGAGGTTACAAGACCAATTTAGTGCTTTAGTAAGTAAGTAAAAAGCAGTTAGGAGTGTTCAAATCAAAGAAATTGATAAGGGTGCCCATACTTTTGCACTGGTCAAATTTTGTTTAAATGCGAATTGTACATTTTCTGTTAGTACAATAAACCTCATTTCAATACAGAAATATTACTCAGTCCACCAGTTATTATATGAAACTGAAATAGCTGTTGCAAAAACCCAAATTGTTAGAAAGAAAAAAGATTAACATTAATAGGGGTGCATAAACTTTTTCATATGACTTTATTTACATGGGGCTGATTGATTAAAGTTTGTGACGTCACCCATGGTGCGTGGTAAGATGAGATACTACCGCTTCGATTGGGAGTACCCGGTGGCGATGACATGGGCAGCTAAGTTTTTTAACCCCTCCACGAGTAGGGGGAATGCCCCGGGACTCGGTGATGGTGACGGGGAGGTGTCGTTGGGACAGTAAGGGTCACTTGTATACTCACTCAGTTCAATACACTGGCTGTATACTGCACACAACTCTGACACACTGACCGTATACCACACACAGCTCTGACACACTGGCTGTATACCACACACAGCTCTGACTCACTGTCCATATACCGCACAAAGCTCTGACACACTGGCAGTATCCAGCACACTGCTCTAACACACTGGCAGTATACAACACACAGCCCTGAGACACTGGCTGTAAACCACACATTGTACTCATACAGCCTTCACACACTGGTCATATATAGTACACAAGCATTAGACAAACTGTACACTGTTTACATCACTCACACACGCCGTATGCAGCACTCAGACGCTGTATACAGCACTCACACTCCGTATACAACACTCACGCCTTGTACATAGCACTCACTCCATCTTCTGATCGTGGCTGTGGCTGAGTATTGTACATCTGCTCCTATCCAAATCTATGGGGTGGATGTGCATTACCCGGCAAACTTGAGCTCACATGACCGTCTACTCTTGCCACTGGCATTAGAGAATCCTAAGGGTGCAGAACATGCATTGTGAGAATTCAGAAGCCTGCAGTCACCTAGATTGACTGTAGACTTTCATCATAAACCTGGACAACCCCTTTAACTATAAAATTAAGCAATATAGCCCAGTGATATCAGTGTATAATATATTCCTTGTAAGGGTATGTGCCCACGATTAGGATCTGGGTCCTGGATGCAGCAAGGCCGTGAGTCTCCTCCACAGAAGAACGCAGGAGATTGCAGTTGCTCATACCCATGATCAGGGTTGAGTGTGCTGCGGTCTCCTCGCTGCAGTCTGGAAAGACGCACCGCAGGTCAGTTTTTGCTGCTGAAAAAACAAGCATAGTGGGCATTGGATTTCTAGAAATCCCGTCCACTATGCTTGTACTGTACAACGCTGCATTTTGGACACAGCTGAAACACGCTACATCCAAAACTCTGCAAACACTGATTGTGGGCACGCACCCTTAGCATTCAGTTCTGCATTCTGGTTCCAGGAGTCTTCATGTGGCCACTCCACTCATGCAATTTTCATATTTAGTCATGTGACAATTCACTTCTCTTTCTACTTCTGTTTTTTATTGAACATTGAGAGAGTTAGGAAAGCAGCTTGTTTGCACGTGTTTGCAAGTGTGCAAATCATATATAAATGAGCAGTTGTGACGCCCCTGGACTAGTCAGGTCGTCACAGGGTACTGCAGGGTCATTATCTCTCAGTGCAGGACTCAATTCCCCATGGTTCTAGGTTCCTAACTTGCAGCATGGCCTCCATCAGCATCTAAAAATCCGAATTACACCTCGCACCAAACCCTGTCAGGCACACCATTGGGCTGCTAAGTTGAATAGGGCCGCCAACCTAGGGGTCAGGCAGAGAGGTGGAAGGTGACAAGTCAGTTGAGTGGTAGCCCTTGAGCAGTGAGGAGCTAGGAGGAAGCTGGGAGTTGGAGCTCCTAGGGGAGAAGTAGAATGGGTTGCAGATGGTGGTCTGGACCCGGAGGAGTCGGAGACCCGGTCGCGAGATATTAGTCGAAGAGGACGTTCGGCAGCTGCAGTCCAATAGCCGGTCTGGGGCCGAAAGCACGTCGGGGTACTGGACCCTAGGTCGGGGAGAGGCTTCAAGCAACCCGGCAAATACAGTTAGGTCCAGAAATATTTGGACAGTGACACAATTTTCGCGAGTTGGGCTCTGCATGCCACCACATTGGATTTGAAATGAAACCTCTACAACAGAATTCAGTGCAGATTGTAACGTTTAATTTGAAGGTTTGAACAAAAATATCTGATAGAAATTGTAGGAATTGTACACATTTCTTTACAAACACTCCACATTTTAGGAGGTCAAAAGTAATTGGACAAATAAACCAAACCCAAACAAAATATTTTTATTTTCAATATTTTGTTGCGAATTCTTTGGAGGCAATCACTGCCTTAAGTCTGGAACCCATGGACATCACCAAATGCTGGGTTTCCTCCTTCTTAATGCTTTGCCAGGCCTTTACAGCCGCAGCCTTCAGGTCTTGCTTGTTTGTGGGTCTTTCTGTCTTAAGTCTGAATTTGAGCAAGTGAAATGCATGCTCAATTGGGTTAAGATCTGGTGATTGACTTGGCCATTGCAGAATGTTCCACTTTTTTGCACTCATGAACTCCTGGGTAGCTTTGGCTGTATGCTTGGGGTCATTGTCCATCTGTACTATGAAGCGCCGTCCAATCAACTTTGCGGCATTTGGCTGAATCTGGGCTGAAAGTATATCCCGGTACACTTCAGAATTCATCCGGCTACTCTTGTCTGCTGTTATGTCATCAATAAACACAAGTGACCCAGTGCCATTGAAAGCCATGCATGTCCATGCCATCACGTTGCCTCCACCATGTTTTACAGAGGATGTGGTGTGCCTTGGATCATGTGCCGTTCCCTTTCTTCTCCAAACTTTTTTCTTCCCATCATTCTGGTACAGGTTGATCTTTGTCTCATCTGTCCATAGAATACTTTTCCAGAACTGAGCTGGCTTCATGAGGTGTTTTTCAGCAAATTTAACTCTGGCCTGTCTATTTTTGGAATTGATGAATGGTTTGCATCTAGATGTGAACCCTTTGTATTTACTTTCATGGAGTCTTCTCTTTACTGTTGACTTAGAGACAGATACACCTACTTCACTGAGAGTGTTCTGGACTTCAGTTGATGTTGTGAACGGGTTCTTCTTCACCAAAGAAAGTATGCGGCGATCATCCACCACTGTTGTCATCCGTGGACGCCCAGGCCTTTTTGAGTTCCCAAGCTCACCAGTCAATTCCTTTTTTCTCAGAATGTACCCGACTGTTGATTTTGCTACTCCAAGCATGTCTGCTATCTCTCTGATGGATTTTTTCTTTTTTTTCAGCCTCAGGATGTTCTGCTTCACCTCAATTGAGAGTTCCTTAGACCGTTGTCTGGTCACAGCAACAGCTTCCAAATGCAAAACCACACACCTGTAATCAACCCCAGACCTTTTAACTACTTCATTGATTACAGGTTAACAAGGGAGACGCCTTCAGAGTTAATTGCAGCCCTTAGAGTCCCTTGTCCAATTACTTTTGGTCCCTTGAAAAAGAGGAGGCTATGCATTACAGAGCTATGATTCCTAAACCCTTTCTCCGATTTGGATGTGAAAACTCTCATATTGCAGCTGGGAGTGTGCACTTTCAGCCCATATTATATATATAATTGTATTTCTGAACATGTTTTTGTAAACAGCTAAAATAACAAAACTTGTGTCACTGTCCAAATATTTCTGGCCCTGACTGTAACTTGCTGAGGATAAGGCCTTTATGCACTGTCCCAACGAAGCTCAGAGATCGGGGGCACTAGCGCAACGAGGGGGATATGGTTTTCCAAACAAAGCAGCCCATTGAAATACCAAGCATGAGCTCCTGATTGCAAGCTCCTCTACTACCCATAGTAGGGAGCGGGGCCCGGACAACTTCAAGCTTACGGATCACTTGGACACTTCTAAAATTCTTTGCACGGAGGCAGGCTCCGGTCCATCAGGCAGTACTGCAGGGATGGAACCCGGTTGAGCTCCCCCAAGAGGGCAGCGGCACCCAGAGACTTGGTTTACCATGTTGTCAGCGTCTGCTTTCCTTCTGAGTGAGTACCTGATCAGCCCCTGCTACAAGCGAGCCTGCGCTCCCCCTGCAATCCATCCCACAATCCAAAGTCCCGGGGCCTACCCCTACCTGTGAAGGGTAACATCATCTGGCTGCCCCACTCCATCATCCCGGGTACTCCAAATGGCAGCGGCGGTACTCCCTATTACCGCACACCACGGATGGCGTCATGAACTATCTAATTCCCCTTAAAATAACCCCCAATCACATTTTAGAGTGACCCTGAGCCCTCGGGTCTGGAGACCCTCGAGCCACGAGTAGTGACACACGGATGCGAGCGGTTCGGCCGCTGCTGGGGCGGTACACAGTCACATAACAACTACCCAAATTGTAGAAGGGCGCCAAACAGAATTCTTGCCCCGGGTGCCAGAAAGCCTATATACACCTCTGGCAACACCATGAAGAGGCCTCCACATACGGATCATGTAAGTGTCCAAAGTGGCCATTTTCAACACGGCAAAGCCAAGCCACATGTTGCTTGTGCCATTGTAAGCAGCCTGCATGACTTAAAACATGCTACCATGGTTTAGGCCATTTCTGGGCTTGTCTCTTATTGAGTAGATCAGGAACTTCATTGGTCGGCCATTTATAGATACAGCTTTCATCAGAGAATCTTTGTGCTTTGCATGAGCTAGTACATTCAATGTGTCATTATAGTCCTTATAAAACCATTAATCACCCCATTGGTAGCATGACAAGGCCTGTTAGTGCATGCATTTCTCATATTTAGTACTGGATATAGTAAGATGCTTTGAATTTTTTCCCCAGTTTTTCATCACTTGTATATCAGTAATATGCCTATCAATACTGTGATTTTCATAATTCCTGATATTTCCTTCTTGGTGTTGCAGTTTCAGTGTTAAGGGCTTAATAAATGCAACTATTATACTCGCAGGTAAGAGCTGCTTTTCAGCATTCATTTCAATTCTGTTAATCTACCTAGAGAGTTTGCAAAATCAAATTTAATGATAGTAAATTTGTGTCAACACTAGTGGGACTCAGCCTAATGAAAAATAGAGCAATTATTATGTTTTACTTTATACTTATTTTGATTCTCTTATTTAAATAGGGATAGTTTTATATGGACTATTTAAAACATGAAACTGAAAAAGGCTTTTTAAAGGGGTCATCCTAAATAATGAAAAAGCTGAAAATTAGCAGCAATGCATGTACAGTATTTCCCTCACATGTCCTTTATGCTCCTTGCACATTTCAGGCATAAATTAGCTTTAAATGTCACAGTCTCTATACTCTACATAAAGTAGAATCAATCAATCAATTGGTCACAGCTGTAAATGTCCCAAAATCGTTGAAGTCACAAATTGACTGTAGACATATTAAGGCGTACAAAGACTGTGATGGCTGTAGCCTATATAAACAGAAAATGTGCATGAAGCATTGGGGGCATGGCACTGGGGTTACATGAGTTGAAATCTATATGCAGATTTTTCACTATTTTACTTAGCCAGTTTTAAAATAAGTCTGCCACCAAGTTTTTGCTTCCCATCCGAGAGAAGCATGATGTAAGGAGTAGTGATGACAGAGGGCTAAAATGCTTGAGTGCACACTACTAGAGATGAGCGAGCCTCTGAAGGCTCGAGTTCGGTTTGGTTCGTTGAACAAAGGCCCCGTTCAAGTTCGGTTCGACGAACCTCTCGAACCCCATTGAAAACAAGGGGAGGCAAACACAAACACATAAAAACACATTATAAATGTACACATACAGTTAATAAACATTGCCATTACACTTACAGGTCCCCGCGACGCGTCCTGCACTCTCCCGACGCTTTTCCTTCCGATTATCGCTGCGTCCTCCCGGAAACCAGCACTGATGATAAGACCTTCCGTGACGTCAAAAAAAAGCATGTGACCAATCACGTGTCTATTATCTCATTGGCTACAGACTGGTCACATGGTTATGACGTCATGCTAGGTCCTGCCACAGCCGGTCAATAACAGAGATCACCGTTGCTATAGCAACCCGCCTGTCAGCGGTGACGTCACCGCTTACAGCCTTCAGCGGCACCGGGAATCACGTGATCGGACCACCATTGCTATGGTAACCTGCTTGTCAGCGGTGACGTCACCGCTTACAGCCTGCAGCCTCTGCTCACTCTCACTGAGTGAATAGACTGCACGGGGAGCAGCAGCATCTTCCTCCCATGCAGCGCTGTCTGATGTAGCAGAGCTGCATGGGTTGAAGAAGAAAGAAGACAGAAGACCATGGATCATGGAGGGCTCACAGGGAGTAATAAACATGGAGTCTCTAAGTGTGTCTGTGTATTTATTTCTTTTAAAGTATTTTTCTGTGTGTGATGTCTTTTTTTTAACCCTTTATTGGAGATTCTTACTGGCCGGGTCAAACTTGCCTAACATTAAGAATCTCTGGCTTAATACTAGCTAGTAAAACAAAGCTAGTATTAACTCATTATTACCCAGGAAGCCTCCCAGCTTCAGCAGCTAAAAGTTGGATACAGCGCCAGTTGATGGCACTTCTATGAAAGCGCCATTTTCTAGGGCGGCTGCGGACTGCAATTCACAGTAGAGGGGCCCAGAAATCTCGGGCTAACCTGTGCTGCTTATTCCAATCCCCAGCTGCCTAGTTGTATCTGGCTGGACACAAAAATGGGGCAAAGCTCATGTCTTTTTTTTTTTAATTATTTCATAAAATTCATGAAATAATTAAAAAAAGGGCTTCCCTATTTTTTTAGTTGCCAGCCGGGTACAAATAGGCAGCTGGGGGTTGGGGGCAGCCGTACCTGCTTGCTGTACCTAGCTAGCATACAAAAATATGGCGAAGACCATGTAATTTTTTTGGTGGGCAAAAAACTCCTGCATACAGTCCTGGATGGAGTATGCTGAGTCTTGTAGTTCTGCAGCTGCTGTCTGCTCTCCTCCATACGGACAGACAGCAGGTGCAGAACTACAAGGCTCAGCATACTCCATCCAGGACTGTATGCAGGAGTTTTTGGCCGCCCCCTCAAAAAACTTACGTGGGCTTTGCCATGTTTTTGTATGCTAGCCAGGTACAGCAGGCAGCTACGGGCTGCCCCCAACCCCCAGCTGCCTATTTGTACCCAGCCTGGAGCCAAAAATATAGGCAAGCTCTTTTTTTATCTTAATTTTTTCATGAATTTCATGTAATAATTAAAAAAAAAATGACGTTGGCTTCGCCCAATTTTTGTGTCCAGCCGGGTACAGCTAGGCAGCTGGGGATTGGAATCCGCAGCTCAGGGTGCCCAAGCTTTCTGGGCACCCCTGCTGCGAATTGCAGTCCACAGCCGCCCCAGAAAAGGGCGCTTTCATAGAAGCGCCATCTTCTGGCGCTGTATCCAACTCTTCCAGCTGCCCTGGTGATGGGTGGCTCGCTGGGTAATAATGGGGTTCGGGCTAGCTGTATATTATCAACTGTCCCTAAGCCCGAAATTCATGGTGTCACGCCAATATTAGACATGGCCACCATGAATTTCTAGTACAGATAAAAAAACACAACACACAGAAAAATATTTTTATTAGAAATAAAACACAACACAATTAGTGACTCCATCTTTATTGAAATAAAGAACCCCCCTCCGCAGTAATCCTGGGTCAAGGGTCCCGCGCCGTCCAATCCAGATCCAATATCATCTGATCGGTTTGCTGGAAGGCAAAGCGATCAGATGATGTGTCAAGTTCAAGGGCCTGA